>NC_084857.1:12045832-12645832 GCF_951802175.1 Populus nigra
CCTGAATACTCTGTTCCACTAGTCTTTAGATCCAATTTGTTAACTAGAGAACCTAACGCCTGAGCGGCGTAACATAGCCCTTAAGGAACACAATCATGAGAAAATACAGTGTTGTTCTTATATTCGGAATGCGTGTTTGAGGATGAAGTGCTATAAATACTGATGTAAATAAAGAATGAATCCACTCATCTCTACTGGAAAATTTGTCCGTTTCTTGAGTGTCTTCTCACTCTTCTAGTTGAGCTTGAAGAGAGGACAAGGAATCCTTTGTTGATAAGAAAGTGCTGGATGAGAGTACAGTATAAGCTTTATCAATTATTATGTTCTGGCTTTCCACTGAACAAGAGGCAACAGCAAGCGACGTAGTTTCATGTTTATATATATATATAAGCAGGGTCTCAGCCAGGTTTATCCGGATTATCCAGGTTTCGGGTCGATTGAATTTTACCCGGTTAACTTCCCAACAAATTTTTACTTAGATTTTGATTTGTTTCAAGTCCAGATCGGCTAAGTCTCATGTTGACCCACCAAGTTGATGTGAGTATCAAAACTAAATGTATAACCAGGCAAATAATTTCGCATATTTGCAAGAATGTGACAATTTATCAGTATATTTTAAACAATTTTTTTGTTTTACCCCAGAGCGCATTTTTTTCTTACAAAGGACCGACTCCTTAGGGAATCCGAAAACAGGTTTAGTGCCCAGGTTCCCGTGTCTAGTGTCGGGAGCCTCGCGCCCAAACATCGCGACCTGGGCCCAGGCTTGTCTCCTTGCCCAACACCCGATCCTTTGAGATATTTTTATGGAACCAGGCTTTTTAGCCAGGATCGAAAGTGCCAAGGGAATCTAGGCATTCTACCATTGAAGAGTTGTATATTCCTTGATTTATTTCTTGTAATGCAACATCCCAATTCAAAAGGTGCAAACTTCACTTACGCTCCTAGATACTAGATGTACAAGAGTTTTTTAATTTCCAATCATATTTTTATTTTATTAATTTATATATTAAAAATATTTATCCCTTAATTAATACTTGTATAAAAAATATTTATCTCTTATTAATATATAAGTAATAAATATTTATTCTAACCTCTTTTTTCAAGTCAGAAACAAGATTCAAGGAGTATACAATTTAAAACTTAATGTTTTTTTATTATATTTATTATACTCTTTCCTCTTACAGATAGTAATTTAAATATATGAGGATTTTCATATTCATAAAAAAAAAATATTTCGCAAGTAATATAATTTTTACATCAAATTATTACCTTTATTTGTTATGAAAAACAGATATAATAGAATGAATACATGATTAAGCACAGAAAAAGCCGTATTCTTGTTATTAAGCACCGTAAAATTTGGAACGGTGCGGTATGTTATAAATCTTTAAATGCTTGAAATCCACAGTCGCAGGCAAAATGTTGAAAGCAACGCATTCGGAGGCTCCTTGAATTTTGGATTCATTGACCAATTCATCCCACGCACATCATTGGATGGATGGGGATCCCCAAGCGGTTGCTTTTACCTATTATCTAATACATCCAGAAGATCTGGGAAAGCTTACATAGCTTTACTATTTATCCTGCCTTCTTTTTTCATTTTTCAAACTATTTTTCCTTTCTATTATCTTGCTAGATGAAATTAGTATTGCAATTATGATATAATTACCAGATTAAAAGAAACAAGATGTAATTGTAAACTATTAAGAGAATATATGACTAACCCTAAATTTATAATAATTTTTATTTTGATTCAAAAGTTTATTTTTTTTATTCTCTAATTATGATATAATGGTCCCATTCAATAATGAAAGTTCAATGTTGGTGGATTTTCTCTCCAAATATGTATGAAAAAAAGATCAAGTTTCATTGTAATTCTTTTAGTTCGGTTGATTTCAGATTTCTTGGTTAATTTTAGATTATTTTGATATTAATAGATAATTTAGAAAGATTTTTATAGTATTAAATACGTGTATTTAGATGAAAATAGTTTGAAAAATAGATTTTTAACCTAAAAATCACACCTCATAATTTTCAAGTCATCATAGTGACAAGTGTAGATGGTAGACTGGGTAACTATAGATGACATATCTTATTCCCCAACAAATAACAAATCACTTTTTCAAAAAAAAAAACAACTAAATTCTTTTAAGCCATGGTATATTAGGTTACTCAGGTCCAAGCCTTAACATATTTTTTTTTCACTTTTAACATTGAGTTTTTGTTTATAATGAATATTATTGGTTTTTTTAATTTAATTAATTAATATTATTTTCAAAATCCAAATCGTTTTTTGTTGGTGGTATATCTTGTTTTTTTTACTCCTTACCCTTGATTTTTGTTTTTTTTTCTTGTTTTTATTTTTATTCCTCTTTAGATCCATTAAGCTAATAATATCATACCAAGTCAAGTTTTATATAAATTAATTTAAAATTTAAATTAAAAAAAATCAAATCAAGAATTTTTAAGTTTCACCTAGGAACCCATTTTAGATTAATGGACACTGACAAAGTTTCCCGCCACCTGAATATTTTTCTACACGTTGAAGAAAGTTCCGCTCCATCCACAGCGGAGCTCGACCGGTCATCTAGCATATTACTAATTTTATTACAAGAATGATAGTTTAATAGATAAAGAGGAAATGATTTCGAAAATCAAAAACATTTTTTTTTTATCCTGTTGATAAAAACTACTCTTTCTTTCCTACTTTTCTTGAATTCACTCCAAATACAGGGAAGGAAACCATGACGAGTTCGACAAAGGATAGTGACTCAGTGGACGAACCTGGAACCTGGATAAATTCATACCAGTATCGTCGGTGGTCCATGAAAACTTTGCAAGAAGTCAACATCTTATCTTGACAGTGTTTTGCTTGGTTTAGATATGCCGAGCAGGCTCCTCCGGTGTTCCCCTTTCCTTTTCACTCTGCCCTCGTAACCAGACTACCATGCCTTGATGGCAATCTAAACCTAAATATTTTCCACATTACCCACGTTTCTAATTGGTAATGCCATAAATTTTTCTATTAATATCTCAAAATCCCCCGGTTCTGAAAAATAATTTAATTAAATTTGCTTCTTAATAATTATAAATTCAAGTCATCTTAAAATTATTAAAAATTATATAATTATTAATTTCAAAACTTATAAAATTAATTAAAATATATGTAAGCTAATCTAAATATTTATATTAATAAAAAAATATATATCTCACCATCGCACTTGCAAGTTGCAATATTTGTTAGGTATGTGAGCGTGGCGGTACTTTTTATTTTTTATTTTTGTATACATGGTAATCTATTTTTTATATTTATGTATCATGTTGAAATGGGATTCAAAAAAAATTATTTTTAGTTTGATATTTGAACTTTAATGAGTTAAGAAATATCATATCTTATTAAGCATGTATAATTCTAACCAAACTCTACATTTATTTATATTTTATAAGTTTTTTTTGTCATAGAGATTATATTAGATTTTGTTGGTTTTTACATTTCAAGACCGAGTATGTGTAGTTTTCCACAAATCATCCATAATCAAGTCAGACTAATGGATCCAGAACAGATTATTTTCTCATAATCTTTCTTTACAGTGGCAGGCAAAGTAAAAAAAATAAATCCATTTACCATCTAATCCAATAATACAGAGAGGTGTTATACTTTAAAGGTGCTAATTGCTGCTTAGCAGCTGATATCCCACCTAATCCTCATAATTATATGGTTGATCTGCTTATAGAATTTGCCTTGAGGGTAGAGATGTCTCATTCAAAAGCTGAATGGAGTGGGCCAATGACAGGGTACTAGACCCGAGAGTACTAAACAAGGGAAACAAAAAAACAGGTGGCCACTCACCATATAATAGGTCCACACAATGCCTTTGTCCAAAGGCAAGTTGGAAATCAGAATCACTGGCAATCCTAGTTTGGAATACATGGAACTCTCTCTCTACAGAAAGTTGCCCCTTCTTCCACTGATAGAAAAAAAAAAAACATTACACGCTTTCTGCTATTTTTCACTGGTCTCTTCCTTTTCTTTCTATATCAGTACTTTCATCAAACACTGGATATTCAAATTAGAAACACCAGAAAAGAGAGATGCTTCTTAGCCACTTGCAGAGCTCTCACCCATGGATTTTACCACCTCGAATCCCCACACTGAAGCAAACTTCTTCTTCTTCTTCACCAGAGAGGTCATTACTTCTTCTTCATCCTCATTCTCTGTAAGCGCACATTCTTTTGAGTCGATGTATGTAGCATTTTAAACTCAAAGTCGTCAGGCTGTTTTAACAGAAAGTAGGCTTAGCAAATTGGGATAGCCAAGAGAGAGTGTATGAACATTTTATTGTGAATATCGCTTACGTAAATGTCGAAGACATTGTTTTCGTAGTTGTTGAGGATTGTTTGGGTTTATTTGATATGCATGGATACCAAATACTCTGTAAGAGGAGTCTTTTTAAGAATGTTTTCTAGTATATTAAAAGCAGCAAAGAGCCTCCTATACTCTCTGCTGCTCTTGTTAAACAGAATTTTGCCAGTTAAGATGGATACTTCTAACATGATCTGTTACAGAACAGACAGGAAGTGTTATGCTAAATTCATGTGCTGCTGGTGCTTTGTTATTATAGGATGATATCAACAAATTCACCTTGACAGTTTATTTTTACAGAAAATCGTTGTCATGCCAATTTTGGTGGTCAAAGTCTTCAGCTCTGGGTGCATGGAATTTTCGATTACGAAGTACTGGAGGTGAGTTTGAAGCACTAACACGACTACTCGTCTAGTACGATACCAAGGTCATAACAGTAGCTAGATCGGGGGTTCTGTTTAGTTAAAAGTAGTATTCTGTTTTTTCATCTCTCTGTTTTTTACAAGGAATTGCTTTTTTATTTAGTGGCCGTTATTTCTATGGAGGGCGACAAAGAATTTCTCATCTACTTTCTTTTTTAAAGTGCACGTTGGTCGCCTGGCACAAGCCGGATCACGGGTTTTTACTGGGTTACTAGATTATTTTGAATTGATTTTTTTAAAAAAAATATTATTTTTGTTAAAAAATAAATATTCAATTACAAATTTTTAAATAGGCCATGAGTCAACTGGTTTTTAACTTTTCTTATTATTTTTTAAACCTAGCCCTGGTTTCAATCCCAAGTTGATATCTCAGTCCGACCGGATCGGATTTTAAAACTATAATTATAGCATTAATTTTTGTGTCATTTTTCAGCACCCCCTGCTATTTTGATCCTTTTGTTGATTCTTTCACAATAAATTTTAGATGAACCTTCACAACATTTTATCTAAAAAAATACATTTTCAGGGAATTGGAAAGCCAATAATCAAACCAAATGGCATAAGTTCGATAGTGTGGTGTATACAAATCTTCCAGATTGTTCACACCCTGAGTTGTGTATGAAGCCAAATAGTAGCTCTGAGGTAAGCATTACGTGAAAGAACCTGAATTTGGAAAAAGTTAAAAAAATGGATACATGTAATACATTATGAGATTTTTAACATGCTTAATTTTCCGTTGTGATGTTTTCTCAATGAGAAAATAAAAGAACGGTTTGGTTTTATTTATTTTTATTTTACTTTGTGTGTACAATTTTACGTATTTGGTTCATGGCTTACTCTTTTGACATGTATTTGGCACTGAAAGAAAAGTGATCTAAATTGATATACGAGATCACTGCTTAGCTTGTTGTGGAAAACTTAATGTGTCTGTTTGTTGAAACTTGTCGTGTTTATGTTTAAGTGATCTACTGTGTGTGCAGGATTGCCAAGCCAAACTTACAGTTGGATCAATTGCTATGTGCTGCTTATTGACACAGTTAAAGTCTGCAAATACATTGATAAAGATTGTCCAAGACTTGCTTCCTTTCCTGATTGGGACTTTTGGAGCTACAAACTCCCCGTTTGCTTGTATGTCTAATTCCTTGAACAAACCAACACCTCTGCAGTTGGATGTGTCCTTGCCCGCACTTCAAGATATTAAGTGGAGCTTATCACGCTTGCTTTATTTGTTCAACATGCAACTTGAAAGAAATGTCGCTATGTAAGTGAATTGAAAATTTTCTTTTTTCCGATTCGCAGTGCCTGATTTTTTTGCTACCAACTGGTTCATTAAGATTTGTGTGTCGCTAAGTTGAAATCTTGATAGTTCCTTTTGAACTGAAATCCCTTATGTTTTGAGGGATCAGAAGATTAGATGTCATTGGGATATTACAATATGAAATTGATGTGGCTGCATTTAAGGAAAAAGTGAAAAAAAAATCATCTATTTTGTTCTCCTATAAAAAAAATAGAGATTTAATGGCGCACATTCCAAGTATGCTTGTATAATCAAATGGTCTACCCATCACCTATTGTGCCAAGAAGGTTTTCTCTAGTTTTTATCCGTCAATTATACACACTTAAATCCAACTGTGTTATTCTGCATTTGTGGTAAACTTGGCTGCTTGGGAAGCAATAACAATCTTTTTGAGTGTAATAATAGGTCAGCACTAGATGTATGAGATAGATATTTAAACAAGTACTATAGATTTTGCAAACGAGTTCTAGGTTTTGTAAATATGTGCACAACCTGACATTCAGGGTTAATATTTTGGTACTAGTGTTCTTTATTGAAACCTTGACTGGAAAAAAATACAGCCTGCTTAAAGTACCTGCTAAATCTCTCAGGTATCTTGTATGTTAAACAAAAATTTGCCCCGTCCAGGAACTTTTTTATTAGGATAGGAACACTGGCACTAGAGTATTTCAGTGAAACCTTAATTGGAAAATGATAGTCTGCTTAAAGTGCCAGTTAAATCTTTGCCGTAGTTTAAAGTCCCATGGAAAAGTAAAACACCTCAAAGTTTTAGCATCACTGATTGGGTTAGATTGGGCAAATTATGGTTGTCACCATGTAAAACGTGGCATGGGCCCTATGCTTTTTTGCTGTTTACTTCATGAATGTTAGCATGACATCTCCTGGTTAATCAATAAATTTTCTGTAAATGTGTTGTAGGTCCTTTGTGGTACTACTTGTGTCTTGCTTCTCATTCGTTGTCATTGGAGGTTTCCTGTTTTTCAAGTTCAGGTAACCTATCAACCATCCCCTTTGAAGAATACAGTATAATGCATCCTCAGACTTGATATAGTTACAGCCATTGCCTCCATTTCTGCAATTTATCATCTTTTTTATGTAGATTTCTTATGAAGATGTCAATGAAAAAGTTAAGAATACAATACTAACAAATTGTCATAGAACTTATCATTGACTGTATCACAAGGTAACTGGTATTTAAAGGAGCAAAATATCATATTTATCATCACATTTTTAGACCGTAATTGGTTTACATTGGATTTTCGGTGCCTTCTTGTTGTTTTCTTCTATGTGCTCTATTTACAAGTTCATCAACAATGGAGAAAAATGTGCAAATATTGCATAAAGAACCATCTATCGGTGCCTCCATCCTGTATTTTGTCTCTTTTATCTATTTGAAACAGACATCAGAGAGGGTCTCTTCTGTATTGATCTGTTTATAGCACATCATCATTAACCAGATGTAAAGTTGCCATTTTATAAGCTGAAAATATTCTATGTGAGTTTTCTTAGTAAAATCCTTTCCCCTTTTATCTATGCCAGCTTATTCTCTCTTCAGCAAGGAATTTGCTCTAGCTATGTTTTGGGTGCTTATTTGGTTCTTCTCTTAATTGACTCTGGCAGCATCTAGTACTCTTGCTTGTTTGCTGTTCTGGGCTTGTGATATGTTCAATGATACAGGGGTAGCCATTCTCTTGAGGATTGCTTCTGGGAAGCTTGGGCATGTCTGTGTTCATCTTCTACTCATTTAAGGGTGCGTTGAAGAGGTGAACGCTTACAAGAGTGACTATTGTGTAAATTTTATTATGGATGTTGGTTGTTTAGAGTTGTTACACTACCTCCCTTTGCCAACCATACATGCTTAACGGTTGCCTTTGTAATTATTCACTTGAAAATTTTCCCCTACTTTCAGAATTGTTAATTTACACCTCTTGAATCTAAAGACCATAATATATGGAACTGCAGCAAAGAACACGAGTTGAACGCGTTATTGGCTTTGTTCTTACTATATGGGGTATATTGTTCTACTCTCGGCTACTGAGCACCATGACAGAACAGTTCAGGGTATGCTATTGAAACATCTACTTGCTGATGCTTGTATTTAAGTTCCTTTCTTAAGACTGTTATTTGGACAGCATAACATGCAAAGGCTCAGGGAAGGGGCGCAAGTACAAGTTCTTGAGACAGATCATATCATTATTTGTGGAGTAAACAGTCATCTGAGTTTCATACTAAAGCAACTAAACAAGTACCATGAGTCTGCTGTCCGCTTAGGTACTGCTACAGCTAGGTAATTAATTCTCATCTGCCAGCACAGTTTCTGTTCCAGTATTTTGTGCTATATGTACCTTTGATTTATGCATTCTATGTCTTTACAGGAGGCAAAGAATTCTTCTTATGTCTGATCTTCCAAGGAAGCAGATGGACAGGCTAGCTGACAATATTGCCAAAGATCTTAGCCATATTGATGTCCTCACTAAAAGGTATGGTATTAAGCAAATCCTCTTTGCTAATTTCAGGACTCCTGGAAAATCACTCCTCACCATTGTTCTTTTCTTTCCCTGGGACTTTTTCGAGATTTCCTTCATTTATCATCGTCCTTTGGTGGTGACAGTTGAGTATTCAGGCGATGATTTATTTTTTATGCAAATATTTCATTTTGTATTAATTTCTCTCTCTTTATAAGGCACATCAAGCATCCAGGAGGACTTTTCTCTCAACAACTTTTAAGAAAAATCTATCAATAAAATTATTTTATAAATTCAAAGAACCAGAACATATACATTATAGTTGAAATTTAATAACCTATCCATGATTGTTTCGGTTCAGTTTTCACATTTCCAGCTCCTTATTTGTACAGTTGCAGCCTTAGCCTAACAACATCATTTGAAAGAGCTGCAGCTGGTAAGGCACGTGCCATAATTATACTGCCAACAAAAGGAGATCGGTAAGAATTTTAAAGCAACATTTATAGGATTATCTACTTGTATTAATTGACTTGATAGCATATATGTCACAGAAAATTGCTTGTCATAATGTCTTTTTATGGAAATCATCTTGTAGTGCATGGACAAGAACCAGAGTTGCTTTGTTATTGAAGAGATGTTAGTACCACGGTGGATGTTTTATAATCTTAACTGTTAACCTGTAAATATTGTGAATTATATATTTGGATTTTGGTCCAAAAATTATATTTCAGACTTGCAATGATGAGCCATGATACCTTGATACTTTGTAGTAGTGACTGGTAACTTAATTACATTGATAGAGGAGTGATAGATCCCTAAGTGTCTTTGTCAAAATTGGTGGTGATTGGAACTTACTATATAGGCTAAACTTTTCTCTACAGAATTGAATTTATATCAATTGATGTCTACATTCAGTCTTAGATGAACTAGGCTTATATTTGTATTTTAAATTAGACACCGCCAAGATACTTCCTAGTTTTTGTTCACTATGCAACAAAGAAACGTACAAAGAGTATGGTCATTAGCAACTAAGAAACTACAAAGATGCTACATTGACTGCAAAGATGCTACATTTGACATAATTGACTGCATTTAATACCCTTTTGTTCATTTTTAGTCATCACTAGTGCTTTTGCTTTTCACTATTATCACTGTCAACCTTTTTGTTGATGTGGTTGGTCAATGAGGGCTCTGCTCGACCAAGAAATACTGTAGCTCATATAAGGGTTATGGGGAAGTATAAAAGGATGTTGGATCCAATGGCCTCTGATTTTTAAGAACGATAGAACTGGCCATTACAAAGCCTAATTTTGTGAATCCGAATCTTGCTTATTTTCTTAATCAACAAATCATCTTTGTTTTAGCACTTTAATGTTCTCAGGATTTGATTGCAGAAGCAAGACTAGAAAAAACCAGCACTATTGATTTTAAATATTTGATTGACTAGGTATGAAATTGACACCAACGCATTTCTATCTGTGCTAGCCCTTCAACCTATTACAAAGATGGATGCTGTTCCCACCATTGTTGAGGTATGTCAGTTTTTTCCTGATTACTTAATGAAGTTCCTTGTGCACAATTTAACTGAATATGGGTTTCATTTTGATAAACAGGTTTCAAATACCAATACATGTGAGCTTTTAAAATCAGTTTCAGGAGTGAAAGTGGAGCCGGTGGAAAATGTTGCATCCAAATTATTTGTTCAATGTTCTCGACAGAAGGGGCTTATAAAGATCTACAAACACTTGCTTAATTATCGAAGTACTGTTTGAATTTCCTTATAGAATCACAACTTTCTCTTTCTAAGACAAAATTTGAGAATTCTCCAATCCAGATATTTCCTGTCGGGCTTTTCTCCAAAAACTTATTGATAAGTTGATGTCTTACTCCAGGCTACCAGTATTGTCTGTGGGAGACAGAGAAAGAGGGTTTGGGTTAATATGCTATTTCCTATTGAAAGAAAGCAGCACCAACAAAATACCACTTGAACCTTCCCAAACCCACTTTCCTAAGAAAAAAAAGAAAATTTCATTTTAAACACAATCGGCTTTGGTTTATACTAGAATGGTTCTATACAAGTTGGGCTAGCGAAACAAATCCCTGTTTAATACCCCTAGAAGTTGAATCATTTTCAATAGTGACACCTCAATATTTTTATTGTATACAAGTATTTAAAGTTTTACATCTTTTCCATTGCCCAATTTTGTATTTGTACAGAAAAACACTAATCAGTATCATGTTTACTCATTGCAGAAAATGTATTTAATCTCTGCAGTTTTCCTGTTCTAGCTGGAATTAAGTACAGGCAACTAAGACGTGGATTTCAAGAGGTGATGCCATCTGATGAACTTAGTCTCAGCTAGAAGAGAACTTCAAGCAATCTGCTAAGTTTGATTTTTTTTTCTTCTTCAGGTAGTGGTTTGTGGTCTCTACCGGAATGGGAAAATATACTTCCACCCAAATGATGATGAGATCCTGCAGCAAACTGACAAAGTATGTGGATGTTATAAATTTCTGTACTTGCATAGTGGACCTGCACATTTAGAATCCTAACTTTAAGATGCAATCCAGTGAAACTTCTAATTCCTATATGAAATCATAGGGTGGAACTTGAAATGTCAGCCAGTATGGCCATCTGAACTGTTTGATCTTTTCAATCCGACCAGATTAAAAAATACTTCTATTTAAATGATTTCTCCCTACAAGTAAATGGCTGAAGTTGTTCTCGGAAAACTTCAGAATGATTATTAGATATTGTTGCAAATTGGAAATCATATATTGGTTTTGTGGTTTATTAATTTCTAAGTGTGCTTTGTTGTTTTTATTGTTTCATATTGTCTTATTACATACTTCATTGGGAGCTAATTTACATTCAAATCCTGCAGATCCAATTAACAACCAGGCAAAATATAAAGGGAAAAAATTAGTTTCAGAACATGCTGCGCAGTTATTTTGCTGTCAGGATAAATCCTAGTGGTTCAAAATTTGACTAAGAAAGAACGTGCAAATGGGCCCTTGGCCTCATATGTCAATGTGTTGATTGACTGTGGCTGCAAAATAGTGTTGTTGCCATCTCTATTTGATGAATGCATGATTAAAACTTGAAGTCAAATTGCTGCCAGAACTTCAATGGATTTAACTGTATTTGGATCAGTCAATGGACAGATGATAACTATAAACTAAACCTGTGTCATGAAGTGGAAGTCAATGACGCGGTATGGTTCAATGGATGAGTTAAGTTACTGCCTTCCTGTAAAAGATACTGTGTGCTTTAGCATCTATAAATACTATAAATTAAAGCAATTTCCAGTGTATGAAGGGTCACTGTCTGTCATTTTCAACCATCACTGGCTGCATATAATTGTATGGTTGCCCGGTTTACCCATTTCTTAGTTCATGTTTTACTTTATAAATATCAATGGTTTTATGTTCTGCATTATATTCTATTTGTCCTGCCATCATGTTGTCTTAAGTTGTAATCTCATCCACTTCATTATAAATTATAGATGGCTACTTCTTTACACGGTAAGATATGTTTGCTCACCAATATATTGTTTGAAGTGTGTCTGCTTCACTCATGTTGTTGGGTTGATTACATTTCCTTCTTGATCCTATTTATGTATTCTCTAATTTGTTCACTTTTTCTACATAGATATTGTTCATTGGTCCAGTTCATGGTAAAAGGAACCCACAAATTGCATATTCTAGTGTCTTCAAAGAAGGAGCTGCCTTTGTTAAAAATCTGGAAGCTCTGGAAGATAACAGTGATAATTTAAATCTTCCTACAGAATTGCGAAAAACACGACTTAAAAATATTGTAAAACGTCCCAACAGATCAGGGTCAAAGGTATCTTTTCCGAGAGACAATTGCTCAATCAACACTTTAATTCTGGATTGTATTTGTTACTTTGTATGATTGTTTTGCTTGTCTATGCAGGCATCGGACTGGAGTCTAGGACCGAAGGAATGCGTTCTTTTTCTTGGATGGCGCCCGGACGTTGTAGAAATGATAGAAGAGTATGATAATTATCTTGGACCTGGGAGCATATTGGTATGCTGCTATACAATTTAGAGTTTTAAACCTATTTATTTAAATCATACCTGTTCACAATTTTGTTCTCGTGGTCCATTTTCATACATCTTAATTTAAATAGTAATTGCTCTTCAAGTTTGGTTTTCCTTACCAAAGTTTTAGAATTAAATTACACACGAGCAATTATAATGAGGACATGCGTAATGTACAAGTGCATCTTATCAGAAATGCGTGATGTACATGTATTTGGTATTTTGTTTGTCACTGAAACCAGATTGTCACCAAGAGGGTTCCTTTGTTGCACTTTTCCTGTTTTCACCTCACAAAGGATTTTACCACAAGTTTTATAGTCAATTTACATTTCTTGCTGAATAAGATCGAAGTGCTTGTTAGTTGTCTGTCCCATTGGAAAATTCTGATAGTCAAAACATAACTTTCCATGCTTTGCTTCTCCTCTTCTTCATCTTCTTCTTGTTGGGTCTCTTCTGGAATTTAGTATTTTATTAGATATTGGACAATTTAAGTCTGTCGTCCCCAATGACTTGTAATTTTTTTAACTTGATATACAAGAACTTAATGTTCACACTTGACATGCTTTTAAGCTTCTGTATACCTGTTAATCTTTAGTTTACTTTCACCACCTCTACAAATATATGCAGGAGATATTATCAGATGTGCCATTAGATGAGAGGATGAGGACCAGCAGCATTGCTAGTCAAAGAAAACTTGAAAACGTCCGGGTTTCCCATAGGGTACTGCCTAATTGAGCCGAAACTGAAAAAAGACATTTTATGTCATTTCTTCATTTTATTTTTCTTGGAAACCTTCTTTTCATTGGAACTAATGGTTTATGATCTTTCAAATATTGCAGATTGGAAACCCCATGAATTTTGATGCCTTACAGGAAACCATATTGGATATTCAGAATTCTCTCAAGAAAGATGAAGATATTTCCTTTTCAATTGTGGTAATATCTGATAGAGAATGGCTTATTGGAGGTAATAATACGTGCCTTGGAGGTAACAATATGTGAAGCTTTGTTCGGTTGAAGTGGCAATGCATAATCGTTCTTTTCTCCAGATCCATCCAGGGCAGACAAGCAATCTGCTTTCTCTCTTATTCTTGCTGAAAATATCTGCATCAAACTTGGAGTGAAGGTGAATACGATCCTTGTTAAATTCAATTGATCGTACGGATCCCTGCTTTTTAATTCTGAAGATTAGTTCGAGAGTTTTAATCCTAGAATTCTAGTCACAATGAATTGCTATATCTGTTTACCAATGAGCTTCTAGCTCAGGTGGTAGTGACCTCTTGATAGCAACCAAGAGTTCCAGGGTTCAATTTCTAACGAAGCCAGGAACATCGAACTTGTTTACACCCCACGCAAAAAAAGGCCAAAGTTAGCCCCTCATCCTTGCTGTAATGGTCAGATTAACACCCTGTCAGAGGGTATTAAGCTGGACTTCCCCTCTTCTCTAACACTAACCACTTATACTCATCAATATAACAATCAACTGTTCTGCAGGTACAAAATCTAGTTGCAGAGATTGTCGACTCAAAATTAGGCAAACAAGTAACGCATCCTGTAACAGACTTGTTCAGTTTTATGTCGAGAACACTCTTGTTTTGTATGGGTATTTATTTAGATCATACGATCTCTTCAGATTACAAGAATCAAGCCCAACCTGACTTACATAGCAGCAGAGGAAGTAATGAGCCTTGTGACAGCTCAAGGTCTTGATCATTGTACTCTACTTGCTGTTACACTCTTCCATTTTAGACCATGTTCAATTTGAACAGTAATTATTGCTTACATACAGTGGCAGAGAACAGTGAAATGAATGAGGTGTGGAAAGACATTCTGAATGCAGAGGGTGATGAAATATATGTGAAGGTAAATTCCTCTTCCTTGTATTGCATTTTGGTGTGAAGCATCCTTTGGAACCAACCAACTTAGGTGAGTTGGGCGTATTTTCCATAGAAGGGTGACTCGGTTGGGGAATGAGACTTGGGGCTGCTTTTTTCTATTTCTGTGAGGAATCAGATTTTATGCTAGCCACTGCTGCTATTGTTTCCTTGAGACTTTATTTTGGGTGATGAACTACCCTTTCTGGAATTAGTATCGAGTTTATTCAATACCAACCCATTTTAGCTACTTTATTTCCTTTTTTGTGTTTCTCTGGCAGGACATTACCCTATACATGAAGGAGGGGGAGCATCCTTCATTCGCAGAGCTCTCTGAAAGGGCATATTTGCGGCGAGAGGTTGCTATAGGCTATCTGAAAGATACTAGAAAGGTACAGACGAGTAAGAGGGTATAGTGGCATTTGGTTAAGGTTTAGCCAATTTGATCTAGACATCTCATTAACCTTAATCTTGCAGGTTATCAATCCAATTGTCAAATCAGAACCGCTTTCCCTGTCTTCGACAGACTCATTAATCGTTATATCCGAGCTTGAAGGAGAACAACCCATTGTTTTGTAAAATATGAACCTTAGTCATCATCTGCCTTTGCTCCTTTTATCGCTTTTTCCATTGTTGCGGGGCATCTTGTTTTTGTCTAATGTGTATACTGTCCTACAAGCACAAACTGTGTCAAAATGATCCCAAATAAAAGAAAATGATGAAAGATGGGATTAATGGTAGTTTGACTCAAAAATGGCTAGCTAAAACTGAGTCACACAGTGTGTAAGGTGTAAATTTGCAGGAAAACCCCTTGGCCTGTAGGAGGTTGGTTGGCATGGAAGGTGATGCAGGTTGAAAATTTTCAAATTGGTTTTTAACCAGAATTAAATATTTTTTGCAAGGCTGGGATTATATTAACCATGAGTTGAGAGCAACAAATTTTGGTGGCACACAAGCATATCCAATCAACCAGTCAGGCTGAATGGCAGGGACGAATCCATGGTGTTTGAGAGGATCAAAATGTATCATTTTTGGGGTGACCATCACTTTTGCTTTCATAAATGGTCTAAGCAATGCTCTAAGCTGGGTTAATTTTTTGCCAGCATAAAAAAAGAATTGGGATGAAATATCAATGTTTCGAACGAGTAAGAAAAATCTAAGAATTTGAAAATTCAAAGAGGGTGAATTTATTATCAGAGTAGTGACTTAAAAAGCGAATAGCATTTTATGCTTACTTTAATATATTTAATTTAATTTAATTAATAAATAAAATTCTTTTTTATAAAAACTAGATCAACAAAGGTTAAAAAAAAATTGAGTTAACCTTGTTACTTTTAAAATCACATAAAAATCTCATAGAAATAATAAAATGTTGGTGGAAGAAACAAAAAAAATAAACTTAAAAAAAAAGAGTAAAAACTCAAGCAAGCCTAGGTGAACCTTGTAAACCCGTATTAATCTCTCAAACCCGTAACTCGTTAAATTGTAAACCTATGTTAAACTAAGAAGCTTAACACCCAGCAAACTAAATGTCGGATGATGAAATCAATAAATTTAATTTGATTAAAAAACAAAATTTCTTTTAAAAATGATAAATTTAATAAAGACCGGAAAAAAACCTTAGATAACCCTTGTTATTTTAAAAAGAAAGATAAATCTGTAGAAAGTGAATAAAAAAATATTGTAAGATGAAATCATAAAAAAAAACTTTAAAAAAAAAAAACAAGCAAGATTGAATGAACTTTGTAAACTCAAATTAAACTTTTAAATCTGCAATCCATTAAATTATTGATCTGACTCAACCCAGAAGCTCAACACCTGAAGAATTAAATGTTGGAGGATGAAATTAATTAATTTAATTTAATTTAAAAACAAAAATCCTTTAAAAAATCTAAATTTAACAAAGATATAGAAAAAAACTAAGTAACCCGTGTTATTTTCAAAACAACTATAAAATCTCATACAAAGTTAATAAAAGAAAACAAATGCCAGAGGATGGAAAAAATGCTTAAAAAAGGGAAAAATCAAGGAAGTTTATGTCAACTTCATAACCGGGGTTAATTTTTTAAACTCGCATCCCATTAAATTCTAGATCGGAATACAACCAAGAAGCTAAACAACTGGCCAATAAAATGTTATGAAATATTAAAAAAAAGAATTGCAAGGTAAAAAAATAGCAATAAAAAAAAAATATTTTCAAAAACCATCTAAAATAAAAACAAATAGTGATCATAAAAATGAGAACTAAATCTGACAAATGAAATATTTATTAGGGATGAAATTGAAAAAAATACTTAATTTATAAAATATTCTAAATAAAAAATTATAATAAAAAAAATATGGATGAAATCTTAAGGATAACAAACCTCAAGGGCTAATTTGATATTTTTTTCAGGCCAACACGAAAATTGAGTAGGAAAGAGAGAGAGAGAGAAAAAAAAACTAAATGCGCTAAACCGGCAACAATTAAACCACAAGCATCACTTGTACGTAGAGGCGATGTCGAGATTCTTCAACCATCGCCTTAGAAGCAAAGTTTTAGCCACCAGACGACACCACACACATCGTCCGAACCTGGAAGACACTGTTTACGCGCTTTCATCTTTTTATTGTTGTTTATTTATGAAATTATCATGCTGCTCCTGATGACATCTAATAACTATCAAATAACTAAATGCAAAAGACAATAGAATCCCTAAATTAAATGCAAAAGCTTTTTAAATTTTGATCGGGTCTTGCCAAGTTAACCGGGTCACCGAGCCATACCGGATTTTTCCTTCCCCTGTTTTTTCTTCAACCTAATTTGATTTCAGTCCCGGATCGGTCAGATCCTGAATCAACCCGTCAAACTGGGTTTTAAAACTATAGTCAGCCACGCGAAAACATCCAGTGCCTTTTGCATCTTAAACTGGCTTTTCTTTTATTACTAGCATCCTCAGGTTTAGGTATTGTTTGTCATACCAAGTATTTCTTGACGAGCTCTAATATGATCAGATTTATAAGTAAGCATCTCTCATAAGAGAAACACCAAATCCCTCTAGAGCCTAAACCTCCATTTCTCCTACTCGTTGTCCCAGCTAATATGCCTGTCTTTCGTAGAGAGCTAGGTCAAAAAAGGTTTAATGCAATAAAATGAACATGCATGTGTTCTCCATGTGTTTTTTTATATCAAGAAAAAATTAGAAGGGTAATGCATGTATTTAGTTAAATAAATCAAAAATTATTTATGTTTGAATAAAAAAAAATTATTAATAATAATCAAAGATTAAAAGGGAAAGTTGAGAATAAATCTAGCAACCAAAACCATGAATCTAGTTATGTTTAATAATTTTATTATTTAGAATTAAATTTTTTTATTTAATTAAAAAATAATAAAAATAGACTTGCATGGAAAAATAATTGAATCAGGTTCAAGAAAGAAATACTATGTAGGGTTCTAAAAAAAAATAACACGTGCTAATATTAGAATTTTTATTTTTAAAAAATCAAGTAAAAATTAAATGATGTTTAACTAAAAAAACATCATGATCTTTTTTAATTTATTTATTTTAATCAATTTCAATTAAAATCATGTAACTTCTTAAATTTACAAGTCATTCTTAGATTTTTCTTCTCATGTATAATGAACTATGGGATGATCGCTGTTTATGTTCTGAAACATTTTCAATACTAATTTATTTAAAGAAAAAAAATACCAGCAATTTTTATGAATTCTATATATATGGTTAGAAAAAGGAAAGCAAACTTTTTTTTTTCTTTTCTGTTTTTTTTTTATGGCTAAGAGCAAGGGGGGAATGAAATGTAAGGTTACTAAGGGCATTTGAACTCTCATTTCAAATGAAGTTTTTAATTTTTTTAAAAATTTTCTTTGGTTTATTTTAATATACTAATATCAAAGATAAATTTTAAAAAATAAAAAATATATTTTAAATTTTTTTTAAGTAAAATTTTTTTAAAAAAATAATTGTTATTAATGTTTTATAAAGTGTTTGAGAATATAGTATCAATTGCTTTTTAAAATGCTTTTTATTAAAAAGTAAATTAAAATAATAAATTTTTTATTTTTAAAAATTTATTTTTAATATCAGCATATCAAAATAAATAAAAAACATAAAAAATTTAATTTAAAACAAAAGGTAAAATTTAACCAATTTTTGTTGGGCTGAAATCCCATATGAAACCTAAATCTTGTATTAAAATAATAATTTTTTTATTTTTTAAAATTTATTTTTAATATATTAAAATAATTAAAAAGTATAAAAAATTTTAATTTATAAAAAAATATAATTTAACCACTTTTGCCTGGGACAAAATCCCATACGAAATACCTCAAACGGACACTTAAAACACCGCCTCAGTAGAACAGTATACACCAAGAATGTACTTAATAATCTCTCGAAAAAAAGAGCCATATTAAAAAAAAAAAAAAAAAAAGGGAGAAAATAAAAAACCAAAAGGTAGTGATCCGGCAAAAAAGAGAAAAAGGGAGGCAAAAAAAGCGAAAGCAGAGCATTCCAAATCGTCTCGAGTGAGTGGGAAAAAAAAAAAAGAGGGCTGCAACAAGAGAAGGGAAGAAAAGAGGGAGGCATATCTTCCAGCTTTCGAAGAGAAACATGGCCCACGGTGGCTATGGCAAGCGGAGGGTGGCTGAGCGCAAACCCCCTGTAGGCCGCCGTTCCAAAGGATTAGGCGGAGACAAGAAGCCTAAACAAAAGCCCAAATCCGTCTCTCTCAAGAACCAAATCCGCTCCGTCGAGCGCATGCTCCGCAAGGTCCTTACTACCTTCCAACTTCAAATTTCATTTTTAATTAGGGTTTTTGTTGTCTTCAATCAATCAATTTTCCATTTGATTATTAATTAATTTTCTTTGTAATAGAAGGAACTTCCGCCTGAAGTAAGGGAAGCTCAAGAGAAAAGGTTAGAGGAATTGAAGAAGCAACAAGAAATTCATACTCGTTTGGCTCTTGAACGCAAAATTTTCTTGCGTGATAGGAAGATTAAGTTTTTTGGTAACTCCTTCAGTTTTTTCAATGAAATAAATTTGTTCATTAATCAGTCTCATGCTGAATCGTCAAAGTCATGCCCTCTATTTTGTTCAGAGAGAAGAAAGATCGAAAGAAGAACACGGCGTCTGGAGAAACTGCAGCGTGCTTCATCTGGTCAGGCTGCTCAAGATGTTGATCTTGCTGACCAGCTTTCTAAATTGAAAGAAGATCTTGAATATGTTAGGGTAAGCTGCTCTGTACGTTTTTTGCACTCTTAACTTTTCCCCTTTTCTTCGGTAATATGTAAAGGGCATTTACTGTAGTTCTGTACTAAGGTAATCAAAATTTAAGAGACGGTCTACTGTACAGTGTGAGATAAGCTGAATGAAATGTTGACTGTTGTGTATTTAGTTTGGAGAAGTGTTGTAAACAAATAGCATTAACTCAGCTTGTCCTGCTTCTTGTTTTTTGTTAATTTTTTTTTTTCATATTGCTATTTTTCTTATGAATTTACAGTTTTTCCCCAAGACTGAGAAATACGTAGCTTTATTTACTGGAGGTGAAGATCCAGAAATTGTTGATAGGAGAAATAGATTGCGCAAGCAGATTAAATCCAACTTAATTGCTGCTGCAGCCAGCGGCAAGGATTTGGAAGGTATCTTCTTTCTTTTACTTACCTCTGCAACTTTCTAAATAAAGTTTTATGAAAGAAGTTACTTCCTTGATACTGGATTCAAGGCATGGTATTGCACTCTTGTATATAGTTCTTGAAATCTATCCACCATTACATGCATGTGGATCTGCTCCGTGGATTAAGTTTATTTTGTAGACATTTGTGTTTAGAAAAATCATGTTGTCCTCAAGAAATCAAAATATCAAACTAAAATATACAATTAGATGTGTATCTGTGGTAATAAAGACTACACTGTTGGTTATCATATGAAGAATGGTTTACCCTATCTTACAATTCTGTGCGCCACAATCCATTGTGAATGCTTACATAGCCAAGATGAAGAAAAAAGGGTTTTTGTGTGTGCTCTCGCCAATGATGGGGACCCACCCTTTATTCCTGGTAGATATGACTTGGCTTCCCATTTATTGGGCCGTGGGCAGATCATTAGAAGGATAAATTTGATTACAAATAAATGATATGGTTCAAAAGCAGAAAGAGCAGGCACCACCAACTAATCCTTTCCAAACTGAAAAGGGCTTTGATTGGTGGATGGATTATATATCTATTCATGCTAATACATTCTCATCATAGTAATTTTGTTATGATATCTTCTTGTTATTGTGATGGTGATGTACTTTGTACTTTATTGGACTTCTGTTAACAGAGACAGGGAGTGAGGATGATGGACTTCTGGATCTGAGTGAAGATGATTTCTTTTTAACTGGAACCTCGAGTGATGAAGCTGATGCAGATGATGAATGGACAGATAAAAGCACAAGGTATATATCATAATTGTGAGTGAAGATTCTAGTTTCAAGATTTACACTTACAATTGGGCAGGCTAT
Organism: Populus nigra; assembly: GCF_951802175.1. Classification (NCBI taxonomy): domain Eukaryota; kingdom Viridiplantae; phylum Streptophyta; class Magnoliopsida; order Malpighiales; family Salicaceae; genus Populus; species Populus nigra. The sequence continues at coordinate 12,066,822 of NC_084857.1, forward strand.
TTTATCTTTGTGGTTGGATTTATATTTCCTTAATGTTTTTATTAGTCACATGCTGGATCAAGATAGAAATAAATAAATATGCATGTACAATTGTTTATTCTGCTAGCTTTCTGTTGCCACTTCGGACTGGAAGCTCTGTGCACCCATTTGGTCCTATATTTAGATCTTCATAATATAGTTTTGCATATGCTGTCATTTGGGTTATACTGTAAAAGGTGCAAATTATAATTTTTCAGGGAACCAGCTTCTAGTGCTTCTGGCAAAGCAGCATCTGGAATGTCAAGTGATGAAAGAAATCAGGTCACTTGTTAAACCCAAATATTGCATTTTCATGTGAAAATATACACTAGTGATTTATTTTTCCTTTTTTTTTTTCCCTTGAAAATGATTTTTTTTTTCTGACTTCAATTTTTCCCATCAAGACAGACTGCTGCCAGAGCTCTAATGCCTCCTCCGCGGCCTTCAAACAATTTGCATGCAAATTCAGTGCATGCTCAATCAAAGTTTGGAGCTTCAACTAGTAAAAATTCATGGAAACAGAGGGCTGAGATTTCTACATCTAGCAATACATCAAGTAGCAGAAGTAGATCTTCCTTTAGGGCTGGGGGGTCTTCAAGTACAAGGACAGGACACAGTAGTAATCTAAGTTCAAATGTAAGTTCAAATTCTGATGCTCATAAACCCCGAAGGAAGAGGAGGCCAAAGAGGAAAAGGCAACAGGTATGTTACTCTTGACTGTTATTTTGTCCATTTCAGCATTTTCTCTCCTTATTTCTGTTATAATGATTCTGTCATTTGCCGGATTAGCATTTGTTGGGCTAAGTATCTTAGGAATAACAGTCTTTCTCTGAGGATTTATTCCTTAAAAATGGACAAAGCCCTAGATAGGCATATGGGTTTGTGTGCAGGAAAAAGAGGAGAAGAGAGAGAGTGAGACATTCCTGGTGTTCTTTGTAACTTCTGCATTAAAAAAGAAATCTACTATGTTGAAAATAATTTCATGAACTGAGTTTGTTAGGAGTGCAAGTTTGTGCATATGGTTTAAACCTAATAATAATAATAATAATATCTTATGGAGTAGCATGCTTCTCTTGACTGTTTTATTTAATTATCAAACCTTCTGGGGCACATGATTTGTTTCTTCCTCTATTTGCAGGCCTGAAATGGATGAAGTCAGCATACATGTAACTGCACTACAATCAATTTAAGTAGCTTATCAGATATCTATTATTATTATTTTTTGCAGGTCTGTTGTAACCACCAAATATTTTTCAATTTTTTTTTATCACTAAACAGTCAGGAATCTGTACCTTTTGCCCTTTGAATGTTTACTTGATCTCGCGCCTGTGAAGTGCTAGGGTTATTGAGAATTCTTTCCTACAGAAACTCACTTTCTGGTTTGTTTATTCCCTCACCCGTCCTCCCTTTTGTTTATAATGGATTGTATGACTTGAATGTTGCCGCATCTTGGCGATATTGTGGTAGAGGCAATTGGATCTGAACATGGCTTGCAAGGGATTTGAGTGGTTTCCAGCGATAAATACTCGGCGCTCTCATTCTTGAAACCTTTTCTTTAAAAAAAAGTTCCCGTGGCGCTCGCTTGAAATACGTGTCTGGGGTCAACCCTTTTTTTTTTATTATTTTTTGAGACGAGGAACTCTCACATCGAGTAGGATGGATAAATTCGAGATAGGGGAAAGGTATTTTAACAAGATTGCTAATCGAAGTGAGACAATGAGTCCAGTTGATGGTCAGCAAGCATGAGAAAGGGGAATTTTTGCATATCATAAAGATGATATTTGAACTATGGTCTCACAAGCTATTCTTACAAATATTTACAAATTTTGTGGATTGGGAGTTGGTTTGAGATGATCTTTGAATCATAATTCTTAAATGAATCAAAAGTTATTTCTCATAAATGATTTATACAAAATGAGTTAAAAAGATTTTAAGTTTCGAATATATTTGATAAAAAATAACTCAAATCAGCTTCTTTTTAAATAAAATACATGGTATAAATCAGAATCTATAAATTAACATTTTGTAATAAATTTTTTATTTAAATTAAAAATTATTTCTAAGATTTTTTTCAGAGTTAAAAGCTAAAAATAACTAAAATCAATTTGCAAAAATCATCCTCACTATAACCCAAATGACGTCAAATCTTTATTACATCTTTCAAATAATAAGTCAAATTTGTGGGTTAAATGAGGCAATGAAATGAAACTAATAAGAAATAATGCAATGGAACAGAAGAGTAAAAAGAAGAAGAACGCAAAATCAGCTATGATTAATTCTAGGCAGTTGCCCGCATACTGTCGCAGGAAACTCTTCCATCGGGTTAACATGGTCAATATCCATCGACCTCGTTTCTAGACCGGGTCGGGTCTTAAAGTAAACAGCTGGATCATGCAATGCTGTGAAGCTGGACCAGGCAAAAATGCCGGCTGTTGTAAGCAATTTTTCATTTAAACGGTGCTTGCTTTATATGTCTTTTGGTTATCTGCTGCTTAAACTTCTCTCTCGCCGCATGTATTTCAGGATTTCCTGCACTACAAATCCATGTTGGCATGATGCAATAACTAATTTTCATGATTTCTCTCCGTTCAATGCATATTCATTCAAAAAAAACAAAGAAAGAAGAAGATATCTTAGGTCTCGATCCACCATTTCTCCACTATGACTAGCTGGGCCGATCCCGTTCAGATGACATCGGTGCATTTCTCCTCTGTCGACCCAGCGAGGTGGGCTGATAGGGAATTTGAGTATCTACTTTTTAGGCCATAGAGAATTTAGACCAAAATAGGCCCTGACCTTCTCCAATAGCCCATTCTATCGAAGCCCATTTCTATTTTCAAAACCTTCAGGCTTCAAGTATTTAAACACAGAAGATACTGTACCCAACCGTTAAACCACCATGTTTTAATTTTGGCGCCCCGAGATGAATCTCTCTCTCTATCATACTTTCTCAGCAGGTGCCAATCTTGCAATCTAGGCTCTACCACCATCATCTCGGACCTGACTTTTAACGACTGCTGTCCCTCTCCCTTTGTGTTTTAGTGTCACCCTTACGCTCACGTACTGTTAGATGAAATTCCTGAATCAAACTCATTTCTTTGGACCTCATTGATTAGTGGGTCTGTTGAAAGCTGTTGATATGAAAATATGTAGAGAGTCCTTCTTACATTTGAATTTTACTATCGCTTTGGTGCTTAAGGCTTTAACTGAGCTAAGGAGAGTGAAAGATGGGGATGTGGAATATGGGTTTTTGTTGAATTGTGGTTTTGGATTTGATTCGATTTTTCAAAGGTTGTGATTATTTTCAATGATGAGTGGAGAAATGTTTTCTGTGATATAGGTGTTTGATGAGATGGAAGAGAGAGATATTGTTTGGAAGAATTCAATGGTTTTTGGGGTTTGGAAAACGGAAGAGTTTCTGTTGGACAACATATATGTTATGGATGGAAGACAGGAAAGTGATTTCTTGGAATAATGGTGAAAGCATGGGTTCTTTTTGAGGGAGTGGCTATGAAAGACCTGTCGCATTATTTGAATGCGATAGGTTCTTATGCTTGGAATATTTTAGAAATTATTCTAATTCATGATGTTGGTTCTGGGGTTATGTAAAGCAGAGGATTGGAAGCGGCAGAAGAGTCTTTTGACTGGATGCTAAAATGGCTGCCTCATAATGCTTTGGACTTGTATGGGTGCTTTAGGAATAAGGTATATGGGACTTTTATATTGGGAATCATACCAGCTTCTTCACAGTGGCTGCCAGTTAGGTGCATGTGTATGCAGAAAGTGGAAGCATAGAAAGAGCTATGAAAGCTTTTAAGAATGATTTGTTCAGCACAACGATTACTGCCCTTGCAAATCATGGGTTGAGTCAAGGTAGCATTCTTTATCGGTTTAAATTTATAGAGAGAATATAAAACCTGATATAGTTGCTTTCTCGTGGTTCTGACTGCTTGTAACCTCGGGGGCCTAGTGAGTTGTGAAAGAGGGAGGAGGTTTTTCAAGCAAATTACCCAGATGGAATTCAGTCGGTGGAAAAGCACCATGCCTATGTTGTTGACCTTCTTGGTCATGCTGGGTGCCTTGAATAAGCATATTAACCTTGTTAATAGCAAACCAGTGGAACCTACTACAATTGTGTGGGGTGCTATGCTTGCTGCTTTTAGGGAATCACTAGATTCAATTGGCTGAAATTCCAGGAGCTGCATTATTCAAGATCGAGCCAGATTATTCTGGCAATCATGTTCTTTTGTCTGATATCAATGCAGCTGCTGGAAGTTGGGATCATGTTGCTAAAGTGAGAGCAATGACCAGGGAGAACCGAGTTCAAAAGAACAGAAGTTCCAGCCGATAGAGTTGGGAAGTGTTATCCATGTGTTTTTATGAGAGATACTTCTCATTTTGTTCTAGATAACATCTAATCCATCTTAGAATTACTTGGAAAAGATATGAAGGTTTTGGATGCGATAAACCTATTTTTAACGGGTGTAAAAAACCCTGATGATCATTCTCTTTTGGGCACACTTAAAGGAATGAGCATGCGTTGAGTAGGGGTTTGGCAGTGTGCTAAGCCCTGGTATGTTGGGTTTGACACTAGCCAAATCCAAAGGTTTTGATTGTGATAAATCTATTTTTAGCGAGCCTAAAAAACCCTTATGACCCTTCTTCCTTGGACACGCTCAAGAGAATGAGCATGCCCCGAGTGAAGGCTTAGCAGTGTGACAATCCTCGAGCACGCTAGGTTTCGCGCTAGCAAGACCTAGCTGGGATTGGGCTTAGCAGTGTGTCAACCCCGACACGTTGGATTTGGCACTAGTTAGATCCAGTCGTGATTGGGCTTCACAATGTGCCAAGCTTTGACATGCTGGGTTTGGTGCCAGCCAAACCCAACCGCGATTACTGCCAAGCTCCTGGCACGCCCATGAGAGTGTGTTTCCTCTCTTGGAATGCTTAAAGAAATGATCATCCTCTCTTGACAAGCCCAATGGAATGAGGTAACGTGGATTTGACAAACATGTCATACTCAAGACACTTGGACTTTGCCGTCAACCAAGTCCAAGACAATGTGGGTCTAGTAAACATTCAATACTCAAGGCACTTGGACTTGGTAGTCCGCCAAGTTTAAAACAGCGTGGGTCTCGCAAACATGTCAGACTCAAAGCACTTGGACTTGGTAGTTAGATCTAAGGTAACGACCATCCTTCCTTAGGCCTAATCTTAAGGAAGAACTCAACCTTTATAGACTTAACTACATTTGACGTCTTAAATCATAATATCCTTATATTTTTTAGGTGTATAAAAGTCCTCCAAAGACCCACAATATTCCCATCAAACATTCATATAGATGTAAGAGATATTTATTCCTCATTAAATGCTATCAGGGTAAAATTACACTCCAGACCCTTTTCTTCATAAAATGACAAGACTCATGGGCTATAAATATACCATGAGATCTTCAGAACAAAGGTTCAAAATCTTCATTTTCTATTGCATGTATATTTTCAGAGCATTTCTCTTTAGAATATTATTGTATTTTTTCTCAAAAAAAATATTTATTTAAGCATCGAATAATTCTCATCTCCATAAAAAAAATCTTTTACAGATACTAGTCGAAAGCCATATTGGTTTACAAAGCATCAAATACAAGTTATCAATTTCCTTGATTATAAAAAATATATGAGATTAGTAGGACTAATTGATTAGCCGATTATCTAATTTAAAAATCATATTTACAGGCTACTTGCATTTTTAAAATGTCTTCATGATGTATTATGGAAACCCAAAAAAAGTATTTCCTCCCTGCACCATTTGCCCTTCAGATATGTAATCCTGTAGCATTTTGGTGCGAAATAGAGACAAGAACGCGAATTTTCCAGCATAGTACTGCCATGTTCATATGCACAGTTCCTCCTATTGATCCCCTGCTAGTAAAAGGCCTCCTTACTCTTCAAAAAATTGTAAGGATGACCTTTCATTTAATATTATAGATCAACACAAAAGTGGCTCGTAGCTCATGAAATGGGACGTAGACTGTTCAAGGATCAAGCCCCGATAAATCTCACTTCCCCACATGAACAGTACGATTTAATACTTATTTGGGAAAAATCATCCATTTTATTTATTGCGGGACAGCTTGCAATCTTTGTGAATGTAACCAGTTTCAATACATATTTCAAAGCGAAGTGTTTATGAAGATGATTTTTTTTCCAATGAGCTGTGTTCGTGATACGTTCGAGACAAGTTTTAACTTGTTTTTTCATTAAAATTTAATTTTTTAAATTGATTTTTTTAATATTTTTAAATTACAATGATGTTAAAAATAAATTTTAAAAATAAAAAAATACTTCAAAAATAAACATTACTATATTCTCAAACAATTTTTTTTTTATGAATGTATTCTTGATGAAAACACTCTTTTGTATTCTAAACAATATATCATAAAAATTTAAGTATATTATTTATTTATTTATTTATATTTTGAAATTATTTTAATGTGTTAATATTAAAAATATTTTTTTAAAAATAAAAAAATATTATTTAACATATTTAAAAAAAACACTTTAAAATATTTTATTTTAATATATTCTTAAAAAATCATTACCACACCACTTGCACACGCCCCAAAGCCAACTGTCAAAAAATTGGGCAGGTGAGAGGAACTGTTTGAACATTATCTAGGCCATATTGAATTTTAGCATCATAAGTACAACTGAACTGAATAATGATCTATAGGCGTGTGCGAATATTTCCTTTTCTTTTGGTTCCATCTTGGCCTACAAAGTCTGGAACTCACCACCATCTAACAAGAGCTAACCGCACCTTGGCTTGGACAGCTTAATTAGAACAAAGCAAATAACTGATGTAAAAAAGAAAAAAAAATCGAGATGGAAGTATTAATGTGGCTAGATGCTTCCGATCTTGCCATGGGCAGGAGGCAAGACTGTTTTAGGCGATAGCTCTGCTAGCTTAAGTTCCCTGATGTGAAACTGGGCCTCGAGGAACCATGCTATTAGTCTATGTGATGTGTTATATATATATTTGTTTAAAGTTTAAACCGAAAATCAGTGAGAAAAAAGAAGAATATAATAAAAAACCAGGTATCTCTTTTTGATGAGAAGTAAAATTATAGTCCAATTATAACTTCCATCACTGCATTTATAGCAGTGCAGATCTTGTGCTCTCTAAGACAATGACATGATCCCTTGTTATCCTAGGAAGACGTATCAGTTCAGGATTTATGTTCCCTGGCACTTCTAAGTTCTTCCCTTTGTGCCAATACCTTTGTTGCCAAATGCTTTTTTTAGTGAAAGTTGAGAAAAAGGCAATAGGCGTTCCAGCTGGTGGAAATAACATCATTAGAATGCATATGAAAGATGTTGCTAATTGGCAAGCAACAACGTTGTGTTGCTGACAGTTGTTCTAGCAGCGCAAGTTAGCTGTCTTCTGTCGAAGTACGTGCTTGAGGCTCACTCAGTAGCAACTACTACCCTAAAATGGTAACCGTTCATGATGCATATCTGTGTCCAAGATGAGGACTGGTTTTTCTAGTACGTCAATCTTGATCGACAGTGAGCTTCCTTGATCTTTGATAACAACATCAGACTGTTTTTCTGGTTTGCTGCAATTGATTCCAGACAACACATGGACAATTGTATGAGATAAGAATCACAAGAACTGTGTCGGATCTTGTTTTTTGAATCCTTAATTAGTTATTATTTATCAAGTTAGCTCTACACGAGGAGAGTGAAAAATGATGATGTTGATATTTAATAATGGATGGTGTGAATCTGCAAGAATTTGCCTTGCAAACAGTTTAGCTACAAGAAGTTGCCTTGTAAATCTTATATTCTAAGACAAATGCAATGAAACTGGACTTAATAAATCCCATGGAATGCTGTAATCTATAGTTTTTTTAATGGAAAGTTGGGAAAGATAAAGTATTAAAAGCATAAATTTATTGCATGGAGGACACATAAATATATGGTGAAATTGTAGATTTCTTTATCTTATGAACCAGAAAATTGTAGAGATAGGTTTGCTTTATAGCATGTGGCTCCCAGCTGATCACCTTTTGCCAAAAGCATATTAGACAAGATAATCTTTACTAAGTTCCAAAAATTCGCTCTTTCCTCGATAATATTTTCTTAACCAAACTAGATCAGTGATAACACACAGCCAACTAACATGGTAACATTTATAGTGATTGCTGATTTTTTAGGTAGCCAGATATTAGAAGGTAATTTCTCAGAAATGCACATTAAATCAGCTATAATTCCACAAAAACTTTTGTTCCGAACACAGATTGGATGCCTTCTGAATACCTGCGTGTGCGCACAGAATGATGTTCCTGCAAGACCAACATTTTCACTTTTGAAAAACTCTGCACCGACTCCTTGGATTAATTAGTCCACATTGAATTTAGAAGATAGCTATCTTGAATTGGAATCTAATTTATTAGTAACTGCTTAATTTCCCAGACAAGCTACAGTTTCCTGCTACTTTAGACTTCTGAGTGTTGACCATCTCTCTCTCTCTGTGTCACACACGCACAGTGTTTAATCGTGTATCATGTGTCATGTGCATATTTCTGGTCTTCACTATTCCCAAGGTGACTTGCTCTCGTTGTCTTTGGCTCTGCTAAAGAAAACTGAAAGTGTTAAAGACGAGCATCTTTATTAGCTGAAAGGTAATGCTTTTGAGGCACCTTTTGCTTTCCCTTTACTCTCTCATTGTGATTGGTTTTCACACACAACCAGAAATCCTAGTCCTCTAGTTAGAGCTCCCCTAAAGCTCTTAGTGCAATTCCATGTAGTGTTGGCTGATGAGCACACAAGGCCATGCGCATGAATTGAAGCTTCCTCATACTATTATTTTTATTTTTTCGCTCTACCTTTTCTTTGGATGTCAGCTGGATTACGTCGAATACCTTTTGGACTTCCCTATTGGTAGTTAAGTTTAGGATTATGTTAATTAAATTGGATGGATAATAGACTACGATGATGTCTGATATCTCCTGGTATTGAAGCTATTTGAAATTTATCTTTGGTTAATTTCCATTTTGATGCAAATAATATACCTGTGATCACTTTTTTCAATTTTTCTATGGTTTGTTGAAGAAGTTGGGGGAGAAATTTAAAGAAGTCTTCCCTTAGTTTGGAAATTCCCATTTTCTTTCTCCAAAATATTGAGGGAAACTGGGAAAGATATCATCAAGGAAGTATCTAGTTCCCTTGACAAAATTATTGCTTCTATTTGAGATATAACTCAATTATATCAGTTCTTGTAAACTTGTTTTCTCTTTGTTCTTTTAGTGAAAATCTTTATTTAACACCGGCTCTCTGGCATTATTAGTAAATCAAGATTCCATGGACCAGACCTCATTCTCTTTTTCGAAAGTATTCGTATTGATTGCATTGAGTCTTTATGCTGCCTTTCAAATAAACAAAATTTGGATCAGATTTCATGGAGATCCCACTGCTTGTGGTAGAGTTTATAATCATAATATTAATTGGGTGGTTTGTGTTGAGATTGGCACTCAAGGACTTGATCAAGCTGTTTCACACTGACTAGAGAACACAGAACCATATCAATCACATCTTTTAGCTGGGTAAGATAAAAATATAGTCAGAAACAGGATATGTTAGAGAACTGTCAAACACACTTTTGTATTTAGCTTTAGCGGTGTATGGAGAACATTACATGGCAAAAACATGGACGACCCTGTCTTAATTTCCATATGTTTCTTCTGTTTTGATTTTACATAATTGCATTGAAGCAATAATAACTTCCTGTATCCAGTTTTGGTTTGGTGAGATTCAAGGACCAACAAAATGACACCATAGATGTCCAAACAACCAGGTATCTCGCTGCCACACCCTAGGATAAAACTTCCAGCCATCTGTAGAAACCCCAGTCAAGAGAGAGACCCAGATTCAGATTTGAGTTTTCTTCCTGGAGAACCCAAGCTGAAAGATTTTCTCAAGGGATGAATCTTCTCTTCTCCCTGATCCTGTGGGTTAACATGGCCTGTGGGTTTTTCAAACATCACAACCCAAATTAACCTCTTGCTTCTGATCCTTTAATGATTCTCAATTTCTTACAGGATGACAGGAACATACTGCAAATAAGAATAAACCTTGTGAGAAAATTTATCACATAACATACAGAAATGGATTCAAATGATCTTGAGAGAGAGAGGCATGCAGAACTTACTCCCATGGAACATCTCCAATCAGCATCCAGTCACCATCTTTGTCCTCATAAGTAGGTGCATATTCTGATCCTTTGTAGCCTTCCCTTTCAGAGTACTCACCTGGCATAGTTACAGATTTCATCATCAGAATAATAAGAACATAAAGCTGCACATGCATATTTATCAAAATATTCTTACCTATGGTGAGCTTGAACATGTTCTCTAAAGCCTTTAGGAGCTCAGGGTATCCCTTGTAAACCTTGAGATCAATCTTTCTAAGGTATGGTGCTCCATCCATGCTTACTTTAACGTACATCCCAGCTGCAGCCTCGGCTTCATCTTTCTTTGGCTGCAGGGTGTTTTTCCGGTAGGATCTGATTGGTGGCCAGCCCACTATCTGTGCCCTGCATGTTGCATGTACATGAAATGAATGAGTGCTACAATACATCATAGAAAATTCACAAAGTGTGAATCGATCTAAAAAAAAATGAAAGACCCTGAACCAAAAACAAGAAAACTTCTGACTTACTTGGGAGCAGGGGCAGTTTCTTGGTCATCATGTCGAGGATCAGATTTGCCTTTTGCTCCACGCTCCTCTCTGGTCTCTGGCAATGGTCGTTTGTTGTTTCTAGCACCAGAAACTGCTTGTTCTTCATTAGTACAGCTCGTCCCTGGCAACCCCAGTCTAAGCTCAGTTGCCTTGAGGTTTAGATCATTCTCATATGCAACACCACCTTCCATATTTTCCAATCTTTGTTCAAAAACAGGAACTGTTAAGAGATGATGTATACAAGACTTGGAAATTGCTCTTGTGATTTCCTTTGGTAATGATTCTTGAGAGAAATGGTAGCTAGTTTTATCTGTGAGGGGATGCAGGTGTGAATGGAAACAAGTGTATTTTATATACAAAAGGAAGAGGTTGAGAGAAATGCCTTGTTATTCTCTCTTCAAATGCATGACTTATGGACAAAGGCAAGCTAAGCCTGTCGGTAGCAATAGCAGCACCTTTGAGGCAACTTGTCCATGCATTCAGGGGACAAGAGTGGGACAAGCACGGCCGCCCATATGGAAGACTTTTGAGAGCAAATTTTAAACGGGAACGGTCAAGGTGAGTTACGGGGGTTGTGGGAGGAAAATCAGGAACGTTGGCTCCTTAGAACGGAAAAGATGAGGAAACAGCTCCATGTGGGCGATGGGGTCCGCATGGCTAGGTCGGTGTGGACATGGTATGGCCATGTGGGGGTTGGAATTTGATGCGTTGTGGGCTACATGACATGTAGGATATCGTGTGGACATGGTCAGCCATCCTCTTATTAATGCCCAATAAAAAAATTAGTAGTATATGCCTTTTGTAATGATTGATTAATTTGTGTCATTAGCTAAAAGAATATGAGAACCTTGAGTAATTAAGTGAATTCAAAAGGGTCTAATTATAATTAGCTTAAATATCTCAAAGTCCAAAGCAGCTCATTCTTTTAATATAAACCTTCCACATTACCATCATGATGACCATACCATGATGTAATTATTAGCTAATCTTTTCTCAGCAAACAGCATCATGATTTCTTGGGATGTTTTAATTTGAAATGCAGTTAACGGGCAGTTTAGAATTGCGTTTTATGATGCTTTTTAAAATATATTTTTTATTTTAAAATATATTATTTTATATTTTTGACATCCCTATATTAAAATCATTTATTAGCACTAAAATAAACATCAATTTAATACTTTTAAACAGCTAAAAGCATTTTTAAAAATAATTTAAAAACAAAAAAAAAAAAGCATAAGATGAAGTTGTGAAGTGCTTTTCAACGCCCCCACATAATAATTCTGTGGTACGTGTTCTGGTTAACTTATGGATTTCACAGCTAATAAAAAATGATGGTTTGCAAATAAAGCAAATTAAAGAGTGTAGAATTCCAGGGTGCAGCATAATAGCAGCTTCCCCGTTTGGGCTCGGAGGGGTGAGTCCCACTCGGTCCACTGGTCTGAATCTGTGCGTAGGATGATCATTTCCAAGCTCTGCAGATTACCAACATCAGGGTCCATTCCTGCTGCTGCACCACCCGTGCGCCTTAAAATGTTGTTCAATAATTGTCATCTTGATTTTTTGTCTTCTTCCAATTTTTTCTTTGTTCCTTGAAATTTGAATTACAAGTGAAAGCAATTTTTTATGCTCTTTTTTTTTTATAAAGTTCAAGTATTTGTGTGTGTGTGTGTGTGTGTTTGCTAATTAATTAGACCATACTATATACATGGATAAGCTCTTTATTTGTTCTTTGTCAGGAAACGAAGTTCTCACAATTAAGTGGCTAGGCTACAGAAGATCCTTCGACATACGTAATTTATTGTTGTAATGGACAAGTATTGCAAGTAATGTGGTTTAATATAGGTTTGCCTTCAAAGCCTAGAGACAATTGTTGAGAAAAACATGGCATTAAAGTTTGTATAACCAGGTTAATTAAAAGATATATTAATATATGCTTTAAAAATTGTAAGAGCGTGTTTAATAATATGATAATAATTATTTTTTGAATATTTTTTTATATAGAAATATATTTAATAATATTTTTTATTTTTTAAAATTTATTTTTAATATCAGCATATTAAAATAATTCAAAAACATTAAAAAATATATTTTTAAGCAAAAAAATTCAAAATTTTAAGAAGTCACATAATTTTTTTTTTTTGGTGTATGCTCCCTAGAACAAAGCATCTAAAACAATGTGGTTTCAATTTTAGGGTCAAAAAATAGATTACTATCGAAGATGAAAGGTAAGCATTGCCTCGTGTGTGCTAGGAAGGGAATCAAAGGTTTTTTTCTTACTCGGCCCAACTTTATGCGCGTAAGCCTATTACTCTTTATTTGTTGGTTACTAGTTCATATCAATATTTACTATATAAATACAAAAAAATATATATATTTTTTCAATGTGGAATTGAAAGTTTATTAGTATATATCTTTTATATTTACAAAAAAAAAATTGTGTTTTTTCAATGTGAGATTAAAAATTAAATTGGTTTAAATACTTCAACTTAAAAAAAAATACCTTTTCAATGTGGGATAAACTTTTTGAAATAATCTTTTATGAGGTTATTCCAGACTTATGACCTAATCTGTGGGTTTAACAAGTTAGCTCAATGTTTTTTCCTTTTTCTAATTGATGTTTTTTTTCCTTTTCAATTTCATCTTTCAATATTGTGTTGATTAGGAATTAAGCTTCATGATTTGTTTTGGTATACTTACTATGAGGTTATCTCTATCTCATAACTTGGGTTATGGGTTTGGCGAGTTAAACGTGGTTGACTCGAGTCATTTCTTGTATCTTTTTTTATCATTTTTTTTTACAAATTTATCTTTCAACATTGGGTTGATAGAGAATTAAGCTTCATAAGTTATTTCAGTTTTTTTTTTCTATTAGGTTATCTTGGTTTCATGACTCGAGATGTGAGTTTGGTTGGTTAACCCGAGTTGACTTGGGTTGTTTTTTTTTTTGTTTTTTTTTTTTTTCAGATCCATCCTTTAATATGAGGTTTATTAGAAATTAAGTTTCTTAATTTGTTTTGATTTGATTTATATGGGGTTATCATGATTTCATGACTCGGTATACAATTTGATATGTTAACTTGAGTTGACCAAAATCGATCCAATATGTTGTCATCTTAATATTTATTAAAAGAATCTAATCTTAAATATTTATTTTTGACTCGGACTATGTTTTTACTAGTCATTTAAATTGTCTTTGGAGTTTAGACCCACCAAGACGACTGAGTAACATCGGATCAATTTCCACATAGTTTTTTTTTCCAGTAGAAAAAACATTAGTAATGCTTAAATATATTTTTTATGTTAAAAAAAAATTTGACCTGACAAACAACGTAGCACGGGCCAATAATTTAGTATATACTAAAAGAAAACACACTTTTACGGTAGAAAATGGCATGATTGAAATTTTCTCCAAATTTTTCATTGCAGCAGGTACAATAGTGGTGGAATATCTGTAATTTTCTTTTTTTTAGAAAACAAGTTTTTCTTATATTTATTTTCTATTTATACTTGATATTTTTATCATTTTACAATTGGCCTATTCATCACCTTTTTTTCCTTATCTTCATTTTTTGTAATCTTTTTTTAGTTTTTCCTCTTTTTTGTAAATAATATTATTTTTATTCTTTACACTTTGAATATTTATCTCTTTACACTTAGCTATTTTATACAATTCTTTTTGTTCTTGTCTTTATTTTTTTGTAATTTTTTTTATTTTTGTTCCTTACACCTTTTGTTTTTCAAAAAATCCTTATAAAAGATTAAAGAAATAATGTTTCAATGTAGCAATTGCAATATTGTCCTTTTTTTTTTACTATGTTAAAAATAAGCTTGAAATTTTACACGTCTTTATTAACATATATGATTTTCACTATATTTCATTATATGTAAGCATTGATTTTTTGATTCACAGTTATATTTTTTACTTTCTATAAAAAAACATGATAATAACACCTACACGTTAATTCATTTTTGTTAGGAGAAAACAATTATACTACTTGCAGCCATGCAAATTGAATAGATGTATCAACACCTTTTTTTGTTTTTATTAACATAGATGGTTCTTGATTTATTTAATTAAATTCATGCATAAATTTTTTTTAATTTTTAATTTGAATTTTTATTGTAAAAAAAAATTTAAAAAGTTTTCATATTATTTTTTTTTCAAAAAATATTATTCTATCCGTGATGAAACGCGCGTTAAATAACTAGTTTGACTCTAAACATAATGACTTTAAGGTATTTAATTTTAATTATATATTGACGCATAGTATGTTGATGTATTTGGGCATATGTGTATAACTGTTTTATTATTATTGTTGTTGTTATTATTATTATTTGATATAAATGCATGCATTATTATTATTATTATTTGAGTATATGTTTATATATATATATATATATTAAAAAAAACAATTGAAATATATCCAAAGTTCCTCAATATGGTCTACCACGTGGATTGAGAAATGGACCTGGATCGATCATAAAAAAAAGAAAAGATAATTTGTTTTTTTAGTAATTATCCCAAAAACATTTTCAAACCTCGAAAGATCTTATTATATTCAGGAATCATTAATAAGCCAGTACAAATGTTTGAGCTGGAAAGTGTCTACTGTCTTGATTTGGACAGCAACATCAATGTAATCTGTACAAAATTCGCTAAATTCTGTGGTGCAGGACCATTGACCAATAAATATGAAAGCTGTTTGATAGCTTGCACTATCTAGTGGTACCAGATCGACTCTGTGTTCGGCACGTGGACAATCAAGAGGAGTAACTGCCTGGATAGCAATGCCCAACAGAAGAATCATATATTTTTGTAGACTGTAACAGTACAATAATTATTTTATTCTTGAAAAAACTTTTTAAATATTGTTTTTTTAAAGTAAAATTATATTTTTTCTCGGTTAATTTATTATTTAATAGTTTTTATTTAATAGTTTTTCAGGAATTTTATTATTTTTCTATCATATTTATGCAAGGTAAAATGACTTTGTTTTTCTTAAAAGTAAAACATCATTTAATAATAATATTACTATAATATTATTATTACTACTACTATTAGGATCATTATTATAGTTTTTATTTTTTTTATTTTATAGTTTAATATTAGTTTTTTAAAATAAAAATAATAATAAACTAGTTCGGGTCTATTTTGAAGTATTTAATCCGCACAATTTTTCGAGGTTGGATATGTGTATGATATGACTTATCAATGAAATGGAGAAGGGCCCCAGGCCGGCAAACTTTGACTGAGTACTTATGACATGGACCCTTACAACAATATGGGGTGCCCACGGATTCTGATTCATGTCTGGTTGTTAGAAAATAGACGAGTGGCAGTGATCGGTATCGAGATTTATTGATGTATGATTTTGTATTTTAAAAATATTTATGAAAATTTTATTTTATTTATTTTAAATTAATATTTTTAGATTATTTTAATACGTTCATGTTAATGTTTTTTTTTAATAAAAAAATAATTTTAATATATTTTTAAATAAAATATATTTTAAAAAATAACTATAACACATCCAATCTAGCATAATTGTTTTGTCAGTGTTTTTTATTTTTATTTTTTTTAAATACCTAACCATTAGCCTTCAGCTTTATTACAAGTCATGGTCTTGGACCCCGGTGCAGTTGCTTAGAGAGCGATTTTTAACAAGAAAGAAAAAAACATCTTTCACTTTTTACACGAGATTCGTGATCATCACCATTTTGAACTTCTCAAGTTAGGCATGATTGAATTTGTACCGAACTCATATGTTGTTGTTAGTGTCCATGCTACAAACAGATATACTTGACTTTTACTTTATTTGAGTGATAAATATATTTTATTTATAATTTTATAAAAGAACCTTTTATCTTTAATGATTAACAGGTTCACCAGTAGAGATAAAGTCTCTTTAATAAAAGTATTTTGTAAAATAAATTTTATAAAATAATTATAACCTTTTATGTTGAAAGACTCGCATACAACTGTGTCAGTAATTATTTCACTTCATATCACTAAATTATATTATATAAAAAATATTATGTTTTTTTATTCATATCACTAAATTATATTATATAAAAAATATTATGTTTTTTTATTACTTGTTGCTTTAATTGAGGGTAATGAATATAAAGATATTGGATATAATATAAACTATATAAAGATATTTTAATAATCAAGAGGCAATTCATTACCCATGTAAATTAGAAAATAAATATTTTATATGTTCTTAAATAATATTAATTATAAAATTCTTATGTAATGTGGAATGAGATTTGAAAAAAAAATCAATCTTGTTCAAATAATCTATAATTATTATGTTGAGAACAAATATGATATAATAGAACAAATGCATATCATGCTCAAATTTCTAAATTAAAACATTTTAGATAAAATAATAATAGTTATATTGAAAAATTAGTTACTAAAAGGTCAAGTTAAATTAAATATAACTTTTCTAATACTTGAGAAATTGTGATTTCTTTCTAGACATCACACTTAATATTTAAATATAAATCAATTAATTCATAGAATTGAGAAGAACTTAAATTATTTAATTTATTTAATCTTATTTTAATTACGATTATGCTTTGTATTTAGACTAACTTATTATGAATTTAATGGATCACACATATTAATAATTATTGGTAAGAAATTAAAGTGGAGTGGTTAATATTTACAACCCGATTATAAATGAGTTTTAGAAATTGAAGACTAAGATGTAATTAATACATAACAATCCCTCTCTTATAAAAAAGTTTAGGAAATTTTTAACCTGGTAATTCGTGTAGAATATCGTTAGAACCTGAACAATTAGATAACTTGTGATTTGCGACAACTCAATATTAAAGAAGTAATCAAAAGCTAGAAGAAAAAATTGATACCTAGATAATTTAATAGTTTATGATGATTCATAAGAATTTAATTTTGAAGAGTTTATCAAAACCTGGAAGAAAGTATTAATTTTCGTTAAAACCCCATATAACCCTAAACTATTTAAGAATCCTGAAAAATTTAAAATTAGCGTTTTTGCTGCCTGCATGTTTAATTTGTTTTTTTTTTTTTTTAAAGAAACACAACACATGAGTTTGCTATATACGAGCCTACTGCGGACCGGACAAGATGATTTTACTGGTACTGCTGCTTGTTGCATTAGCATAGATGCATTGAACATGACAACAATAGATTCCTCCTCCTTAAGACAAGACTTTCCCTCTTCAAATTTCTTAAAATATATAGTCTCTTCCGCTAAACAAACACTGTGTTTATTATAATGTAGGTGCAGCCTTTAAGACTTTCTCGGGTTTCCACTTGGCTACTATACAATATCATTGAAAAATGAGAAATTCCCGTGAAATACATACAAAAATTCATTGCAGCAACCAGTGATCAAGCACGATCATTTATACCAGCCAAAACCAATAATTTTGATCTGCTAAACGTGTTCTGTGCATTTTTCTTTTATGGAAACATGACTTTCCGATACTGTGACGATGCAACTAAAATCCGAGGATTAGAACTTGCAACTTCTTAAAAACGAAATTTCCAAATCAATCAAAGCAGATTGAGTGCCTGGGACCTGGGCTTATATGTTATAATCATACCCAGTGAAACTTCCTTGTACCTAGCTAAATGAAAAGAATAAGACTGCACATGCATGCACATAAAAAACTTGATTCGTAGAAGGAACAACCAGCTGCAAGCGTTCTAGTTCTATGTCCTATTAAGGACATATACGAGAGCAACCAGTGGTGCATTGTGCTCATCAGTATTCCATCTTCGTACGTCCACGATCAAGGCGTTTCCTCATCTACGCAGATATATTTTAGATATAACAAAGTGGTACTAGGAATATGCCACAATGAAACAAACACGCCAGGGCAGATTATAGAATGGCATCGGTATTTCTGTTTGTATTCGTCGATTTTATAGTAACACGCATGTACTGTCCTCCTTGCATATTCTCCAGTGTCGTGATTATAATACATGTATCTTGTGGTTACAATGAAACAGACACGCCAGGCCAGGCTACAGGATGGCATGGACTGGATTGCTTGATTTTATGCTCTCTTAGCAAGTCGGTGATGGACGATCTTTGCTCTTTTAGTGTAGCATAATCGGTGCTGCTTAATTATCCTCGAAAAAACGAAACAGATTAATAATTAAGCATGAATATGTATGGACTCTAACAAGCATTATGGGCTGTAGTCAATGTCCAAGAGTAACCAGACCAGGTGAAAGCTTGAAGAGGTGGAAAGAATTTCTTAGCTTCGAGAATACCTATGAACTCAACGTCGGCAAAACGACAGTACAGCTTAGCTAGAGTATAGTACTACTGGTCCCAAACAAGCCACCACATATTGGAAATAGAAATAGTCATCCAACTCATGAGAAACCCACAGGTCCCCCACCGACGACGGGAGGAGAAGTTGAGAAAAATAAAATTGGGCAGGCACCTTTCCCTGCATTAAATCCGTGGGCTTTCTCTTATTAATTTCGAACTCTTGTACATTCACCTCTAACCCCCGAAGGACCCCATTTGCACTAGAAAAAGGGTCCACCTTTGTTTTCCTTGCAAATATTTAATATTTCGGATGTCCACCTCAACTCGTGTATTTCACCATAATCATTGTTGGACCAAAACCTTGTGTTTAATGGCTTGCTCAATATCCCACCCACCTCGCCCTCTAAATACGTCTGTCAAACATTAATCGCATGAGGCACCTTGATGATGATGTACGCTGACAAATATATATACAGTGAATTTTATCCAATCAAATATTTCCTTGCTATATCTATCAACAAAATCATCAATGAATTAAAAAGTCATCAATGATTTTTGAGAGGTTTTTTAAATTTTTTTATTAAATTTAAAATTTAAAATAAATAATATCATTTTCAATATTTTTAATTATAAAATTAAATATGATACCTATTAATTATTATTTTTAAAAAATATTAATACGGTAATATGGTAATATATTGAATGATATTTTTTTAAAAAACTATTGATATGATAATATATTAGATTAACTCAGGTTAACTTGCTAAATTTGTCATCTAAATCATGAAACTATGATAGTTTTATAGAAAATAAATCAAGATGAATTTTGAAAGTCAATTCTTAATCAACTCAATATTAAAAAACAAATATTCCGTTGTTGAAGGATGCAATTAAAAAAAATATTCAATTAAAAAATGACTAAAAAAATAAATATCCAGGTCATAAGATTAGAATAACCTCATATAAAGCAAATAAAAAAAAATTATGAAACCCAATTAAAAAATTATTCAACTAAAAGAGTATAAAAAAATAAATAGGATCAACCTGCTAAACCATGATTAAGGTAAAAAGATCAGAATAACCCCATAAAAATAAATTGAAATAAATTATTAAGTATAATTTTTAAAACAATTTAATATTGAATGATAAAATTAAAAAAAAAACAATTAAGTTATTGAAAGGTAAAATTTAAAAAGAAACACAAAACACTATTTTAATTAATAATATTTTATTGGTGTGGTTAGAATATTTTAACCATATTGTTTAGTATTTTATTAATAAATCATGTGTCATCGGAATTTTAAATTTGATTATTATTTTGATAATTGTGATACAAATTTATCAAAGTTGATTTTGACAAAGGTGATACTCAAATCTAACCAACTCATCTTACTTGAAAATATTCGAGTAGAGAGGAATTTAGTTTTTATACACAAGAGTTGGACAAAGATACATACACTTATCGTATTTTGATAAATGTACGTACATCAACCTAGCTTTTTATACATACAATAATCGAGATAAATGATTTTCTTTGGATAATCTTCGCAACGTGACATTGTGGTCGGGAATGGGAAGTTAGAATCCAAAATTCCCAACGTGACATTAAGGCAAGTTTCAGACAAGAAGATTTCAAGCACCGAGTAAAGTTGATAGGAAGCCTAATAAGCAGGTACACGTGTGCTTATGTCTGGTGGGATGGATCAGATGATCAGAATCAGAATCAGAATAAGAGGAGGAGGAGGAGGTAGGCTTGCCTGGTTGTTAGGTCTGATCAATTGACAGAAAATTAGATGATCTCGCTAGCCCGTCGAAGTTATCTGTCTGTGTTTCTTACTTCGAAGATAGACCAGGAATGCTTGTAGCAGGAGAAGCCACGTCTGTCTATCAAAGACCATTCATAGGATGGCTTCCCTTGTTAACAATGGCCGGAGACAGTAGGACCCAAATGAAGCTGCCAAGCAACAACACCATGAAATATGAATGATCGTCCATGTATTGGACCTATTTTGCTCTTCATTTGTCCTCTCCAAGTTTGATATCGAAACCCTTTTATCGGTAACAATGGAAAATATATATACCACACACAAAAAAAAAAACAATGGAGTTTAAGAATCTGTTTAAGCAGTGCAGATAAAATCTTATGTTTTCTTTTAATTCTACTCCTATTTTCAGACTTCAATAAAAACAGAATGAATAATGAATTATGTCGAAGCTCTCATCTGGAATTGCCCAAAATATTATTTTACCAATACATACAAAGGAAAGATAGGGCACTTGGATTGTTATTTGGAGTAAAAACAACCTATTTAATTGAATAAAAAAACTCAAAAAACATCAAAGGTTTAACCAGGAGGGTTTCAAATGGGCTTCAGAAGTATACAAGTGGGCTTAAATGCCACTACGAGGCTCATAATTGATCTTACCATGTACGATAAAAAAAGGTTGAAGGATTCAATTTCGAGTCATTATTCGATCAAATATTTGACAGACATGAAATGAAAAGTCTGACTGTTGCTGATAACTTTAGAAAACAATGAAAGCGAAAGGCAATCAAAATCAGTAAGAAGCAGTGAATGGGATCAGCTACGTATTTCGAGTAATGTTAGGTAGAGAAGGAGTGTCAGCTCAATAGTCTTTTATTATTTGGTTTTTTGGATCCCTTTTATTTTCAAGGAAAAAAAGAAGAAAATCAGGCTTCAGCAGAAAAGGAGGAGTATTTATTGTAAGAGTTACGAACACTAAAAAAAACAGAAGAAAATCTAACTCAAAAGGATATGCTAGCTGTGGAATCAGCGAACAAGAAGAGAAGTAACTTACTAGCCTTCAGAGTTTAGATAATAAATAAATAAATAAATAATAGGAGGAAGAAGAAATAGTAGCTTGTTTACCATACGAATTATAAAAACAAGTTACTGAGTTGGCACGGACAGGATAATCACTGGCACAACCAGGGCGGAGCAAGAAGAAAAAAAATAAAGAGGTTAAATTAAAATAAATATTTTTTAAAAAATACAATTTTAATTATTTTACAAAAAAAAAAAATTAAAAAAAATTTTCTTGCAGGACCCGGCCCTGCCAGCCTCCCCTGGCTCCGCCACTGGGCACAACAGTGCTGACCCTATGAAACTCTGGTCTCGTCATGTCAGGGTTGTCGGCTATATATAGTGATCGATTAAGGAAAAATGAAAAGGTCAATTAGCAGCATATAAAAACTAGATTAGCAGCAGAATATTTAGTTTCCAGATATTGGATTTATTGCGAGAAATATGATGGGCAACATGGGTCCCTTGGGCAGGGCCTTCGAACCATTATTCACCATTAGTTCATGGTCCAAATTTGGGCTCCGTACATTATCAAGGTATATGTCACTTTTGCTCTTTATATATATATATATATATATATATATATATATATATATTAAAAGGAAAGTATTTTTTTATATATTTTATCTAGTTGTCTCTTTGAGCTTATCTTTGATGTTGGGTCTGCATGCATGCAAATACTGATCTACCAGCTGATGCTGGAAGTTCGTCCCAACTCCCTTGGAAGAACGTATATGATGGACTTCCTTGATTTTCTGCTATATTTATTATTGTTGTAACTATGCAATATTGTGGAATCACTTAAGCCAGTGATGATAACCTAATTAAAACCCATTTCAATATAAGAAATACAGTCCGTAAAATGGTAGCTAAACAAGTAAAAGCCGACATTTGTGTATTAAAGATCGATCCCGTGTATATTCAAATCTTTAGAGAAACCGCATGTCTGCAAGGTGGCATTGAGCCATGATGAAGCAAAATAAAAATAATGTAAAATAAGTAAGAACATGTTGAATAGAATAAGAAAAAAGGATCCATTTAGGTAGCGTAAAAGTTCTGTAACCAAGAAATTGATTCGCTTTATCTCCTTTAAAAAAGCTCTGTGATCCTTTTTGTCAACCGCAAGTGGATTTGGTATCCGCTTCTCGATTTCCGTTCACTTAACAGGATGGAATTCGTTTATCTTGTCCTATCTCTGTAATCATTCCGGGACTGTAAACATATCATCACCAGTTACCTCAAGCTGTGCATAGAAAAGAAAAGAAAAGAAAAAAACACTACAGCTTTTGCTGACTTGATTTTTTTCCTGTAATCAATTATATCAGATTGTTTATATAGAAAAGTGTTAGCTATCGATCATTGACATAAAACCGCGTTGGTTAGGCCAGAGAAAGAGAAAATCAAGTAATTGGTCTGGCAGGCTGGCCAGGCTAATTTTTTACTGAACATTCCAAGCAAAGAGAACCGGTCAGCCCCCACCATGGTATTCAATGTCTCAGGTTCGCCAACATCTGGAATATTATTATTGCGAGGGAAGATCCTCATATATTGCATCTGTAGGGCCAGACCATATTGAAATGATGAAGAAAAACTAGATCAATGCATGATCATAATTCGTCTGATCAAGTTATTTACATATGCACTATTAGTATAATATGATTTGTGTCTCGCAAAGCTATATCAAAATGTTAATTAATCATTTCGAAGACCTTTTCTTAAGAACATGTGGAACCCTAAAACAAATGCCGCCAGGTTAGTAGACACGCACCCTTTGACCAATACTGCACACAGGAACTCTTTTGAGACAGGTAGTTAGTAGCTTAATTTCAAAATGATGAGGCAGTGACTTAATTTTTATTCCATGTTAAATTATCGATCAACCTTAATTTGATACTACTTTTAATGTTATATATAAGGATCAGTAATATATAGAGTATGTCTAAAAGTATGATTGCAGTTGTTTTTTAAAGTATTTTTCATGTTGAAATACATCAAAATAATATTTTTTTATTTTTAAAAAATTATTTTTAATATTAACTATTAAAATGATCCAAAATATTAAAAAAATTAATTTTTAATAAGAAAATTAATTTTTTAAAAATAAAAGCTGCCATGCGTTTCCAAACAGTCTGGCATCAAGCCCGCGAGAACAAGACTCGTGATTTAACAACTTTACCAAGTAAAAAAGGCATGTAAGGGAATTTGGGCAGGTACAGAGATATTTTAAGCAAAAAACCAAATATCTTATTGTTCCCCGTGGCTGTATCTGGAATATTGTGGCCAAGAAATGACCACCGGACCACTTAAGTTAGATACATGATGTTTTCACTTGGTTAGGTCGTGGCGTGTGTCAGGACCCCCTTAAAAATACACTAGCTAGCTAGCTCGCAACTTAGGCCAGTACTGCATTGTGAATTGGAGTGTTCTTCTTACATTCAAGATTATCTCAAGTGGGAGTCACTTTCTTGACTAGATGAGGAGTTGTTTGGGGCATTAAAAATCAAGAGAACAAGGACTGCTCGTTTCTTGTATTCTAATATGATCTTCACTCAAGCCGACGATCAAAAGATAAAAAGCGTATGTTTCTTAGTGAGAGAGTGTTTAGGGAAGACGTGGCTGGGAGTGGCTAAGACGGGGATAATTATAAAGAGAGAAGGGTTAGAAAGAAAACGATCAAGAATGGGGTTGGGAGATGTTGATGGGGCAATTGGACACAGCAAGGGTTAGGGATGTTTCCTTCTCGTGGGGATGTGACCTGTCTGCTACTCACCACCGCGCCATCTTCACAGGCTTTAGAATTTGTGATGTTGAAGAGTACGTGAGAGCTGCTAGTGGTAGACGTTCAAGTGTTCTGCAGGGGAATTCTTGGCACTCTGAGCGACCCTAGTTTTGTACCTATTTTCCTTGTGCTAACATCCAGATCACCTTACTGGAAATATATGACACAATCTTTGTAGATCAGAAAGGAAAACTTAATTGTGAGAATTCGTTTTTTCATTCTTGGATCAATTATTTCAGTGTCACTTTAATTACTAGAACCAAAGTGATATTATACAGTACGAACGTCTTTGTAAATCTTATCAAGTTAATACAGAGAGTTAAGATGAGAGAAGAGAAAAAGAGAACTATGTTCTTTCAATAATGAAAAACTTGTTATTTCTTTATGGGTTATGTCCCTTTATATATGATTAGAGGAGGCGGTTATTTTCTTTAGTAACTCTCTAATAAATTGGACCAGGCCCATCCATCATGGATGGACCAGGCCTAACCCAATAACCAACATCTCCCACTCACCTATGAAGGACTGAATCTCTCTAATACATTATTCTTCAAACTTGCACAAGAATTTCATATTTGACGAACGGACCGTGCGACCTGAAGCACACAGTGAAAGGAGCTCCAATATATAAACCTAATTCAGGCCATATAGGAGACATCAACCTCATAATTAATTATTCCTTAAAGTGTACTAATATACCCCAAGCATTTTTAGTTACACATAACTGAATATAATTCAATCCCTCAAGAATTTCATATTCAATCCATCCTTACAATTACAAGTATTCTAAATCATATCAAATCTATTCAAGTGATATGATCCCGGCCGGTGAATACAAGTAACAGGTGTAGAACTAAAATTACTTTTTCTTTCACTCTCATATCAATCAAATCTGAATTAACTCGCTTTCTTAAGAGTATTCCTTTAAGTCGAATCATTCCATGACCATAGGATATACTCTTAAAGTAGCAATCATTAATACATCACCTCATGATATAGTCAAAAGTAACAAAGGGTAAGATTTTGAGATCTTAGATATGATCTTCAGGACTCATATAATAAAGAAGCAAGGATCCATTCTTTATTCCTGTAATGGTCGCTAGCACAAGTAGTATGAAATACATGTTATAGTGGAGCTTATTCTTTTCTTTTCTTAAAACAAAGAGTGTATGTCGTTGCTCTTCTTGTTAGAGGAAATACACTATACGAGTCTTAGTCTTGTTGCTAAAAACATAGACTTCAAATTAGAAATTCTCATTTGCTCATTTTTCATTAGTGGCAGATGAATAATTTCATACTCGGCTTCAATCATAATAGACACATGAATGGCGGGAATTCATTCATGTCGATTCTTTTATTTAAGAACCTCATCCTGGTCCCAGCCAAGGTGACTTTTTAATAATCACTTTGAGTTAAAAATTGCTCCCACTGCGCTCAAGTCGCTTATTGAGCATTAAAACTCAAATAGTCTCATCTCTACTCACCTTACAAGTGTTAGAGGTGATTGCTCATGTGAGTGAGCCAATCAAAGTCTATCGACATACTTTAACAAATTGTACTATACGATACTCAATATAATTTATGAAACAAATAATGAATAAAATGGTATTCTAATGGCATTTATTCATTACTCAATCACTGTAAGCTATCGTATGATCCTTGAAACTAATTACATTCTACATAAGCTAAGGGATCTCACATGTCTAACAAATGCATCCCTTGCTATTGGAGTGGATCTGCAACCATATAATTTGTAGAAATGTGTTTTAGGATCACATCTTATTCAGTAATTGCTTCTCTAATGTAGTGATATCTCATCTTGATGTGTTTGGTCTTTCCATGGTATTTTTGATCTTTGACCACAGTTATTGCAGCAGTGTTATCATAGTAAATTGTCACTGGGTCTGATGCTGATTTGACAATTTTCAAATGATACAGGAAATTTTTTAACCAAACAACATCTTGTGTTGCTGCAGAACAAGTTACATACTCAGCCTCCATGGTAGATAAGGCTATGCAGGATTGTTTATTGCTTCTCCATAGTATTGCACTATCATTAAGCAAGAAAGCACATCCTGAAGTTGATTTGGATTGGTCGACATCTCCTCTCTAACCAGCATCAGAGAAACCAATCAATCGTAAATCTTTCTTTCCTTGGTAACATAACATGTAATTTGAAGTTCCTTTCAGATATCGTAGAATTCTTTTGACTGCCATCCAGTGTTTCTGACCAGGGTTTGATTGATATCGGCTAACCAATCCAACGGCATAACATATATCGGGACGTGTGCATATCATTGCATACATCAAACTACCGACAACACTAGCATAAGGTACTCTGGACATTTTCTCCTTTTCTTCTATAGTCTTGGGACACATATCATAGCTTAGGCTCAAACTTTTATCAACAGGGGTGTCCATTGGTTTGCTATCTTGCATGTGATAGCGCTCTAACATCTTTTTGATGTAAGTCTCTTGAGTTAAACCTAAAAGCCTTTTAGTGCGATCTCTTATGATTTTCACACCAAGTACATAGCTGGCATCACCCATGTCTTTCATTTTAAAGTTTGATGATAACCACTTTTTAGTAGTATCAATCATCTCTTTGTTATTTCTAGCTATCAAGATGTCGTCAACATATAAAGACAATATTATAAAACTATTGTTAGAACGTTTTAAATACATGCAATGATCTTCTTCCATCATTGTAAAACCATCCTTAAGGATAGCTTGATGAAACTTAACATTCCATTGTCTAGAGGCTTGCTTAAGACCATATATAGATCTTTTAAGCTTGCAAACTTTGCGCTCTTATCCTTTAGTCTCAAATCCTAAAGGTTAATCCATATAGATCTCCTCATTTAGTTCTCCATTGAGAAACGCAGTTCTAACGTCCATTTGATATAACTCTAGGTCTATATGTGCGACTATAGCTAAAATGAGGCGAATTGAAGTAATCCTCACAACTGGTGAGAATGTATCTTCATAATCAATTCCCTCTTCTTAAGTGTAGTTTTTCGCTACTAGTCGAGCCTTATAACGTTCTATTGACCTGTCCACCTTACATTTGATTTTAAGAACCCATTTATTTCCAATGGATCTTCGTCCTTACGGTAAATCAACCAAGTCCCAGACTTGATTAATTTTCATTGACTTCATTTTTTCTTCCATAACTTTAATCCATTCACTTGCTTTAGGACCAGATAGAGCATGATTGAATGTTTTAGGTTCTTTATCATCTTGTGGAGCAATCATGAACGCTTCCCCCTCAATCTCAAATCGACGACGAGGAATTAGTTCACGAATGCTTCTTCGAGGTTGAGATTGCTCATGATCTTGCTCCATGAGAGAAGGAATAGATAAAATATCACTCCCAGTGTTTCTAGGAGGATTAAAAGTTTCATCTAAGTCCTCTACTAAATGGCTTGTTTTGCCATAATCTAGATTTTCCATTTTATATAATTGAAAATCTTTTTCAACCTCACCTGTCTTTGGAAAAACCTTTTCTAGAAATACAACATCACACGATTCAATCTCTGTTACTCTTCCATCAGCTTTTTCACCAATAAATACAAATACTTTGGAATGTTCAGAATATCGTATAAAGATACACTTTTTCCCCCTAGGACCAAGTTTCCCATATTCATGAGAAGTATTGTGAATATAAGCTGCACACCCCCATGGATGAAAATAACGTAGATTAGGTTTGACACCATTCCATAGTTCATATGAGGTGGATGAGACAGATTTAAAGAGCACACGATTAAGTATGTAAGCAGCAGTTAACAATGCGTCTCCTCAAAAAGAAATTGGTAAGTTAGCTTGCGCCATCATTGACCTAACCATGTCAAATAGGGTTCTATTCCTTCTTTCCGCTACACCATTTTGTTGTGGAGTATAAGGAATAGTTAGTTATCTGGCTGTACCCTTTTCATCACAAAATTTTTTAAATTATTCAGACAGATATTCACATTCTCGATCAGTTCTTAAAGCTTTGATCTTGGTACTTAGTTTATTCTCCACCAAATTGGTGTATCGAATGAAGCAATCCAATGCTTCAGACTTATGTGAGATCAAATAAACATGACCAAACCGTGTAAAATCATCTATAAATGTGATGAAATAATTTCCTCCATGTCTTGCTCTCACATTCATTGGGCCATAAATGTATGAATGAATAAGTTGTAATGGACTACTAGCTCTTTTAGCTTTACCAAATGGTAATCTAGTTTTTTTTTCCAGCAAGGCAATGCTCACAAACGGGCAATTCCTTTTTGGTAAATGATCCTAAAAGACCAGCTCTTGCTAATCTATGTAATCGATCTTGCCCAATATGTCCTAATCTAGCATACCAAGTTATGATATTACTATCATTAATAGTGCTGGGATTTTGAACAACATAAATTAAAGCATCATTATCAATAGATACATTAACAGTGTCTAACACCATAAAACCATTTAATACAAAACCAGAACCATACAAAATATTATCCAGATGTATTTTTACACAACAACCAACAAATGCAATATTAAAGCCCAATTGGAGTAAAGCAAGAACAGACATAAGATTTCGTCAAACTTCTAGAGCGTAGAGCACATCATGAAGATAAAGTGTGCGACCGCCCTGCAAATCCAGTTTGCAGGTACCGATCCCAAGCATAGCAGCGGAAGCATTATTCCCCATGTATATGTATCTACTTCCCTTTGAAATTTGACAGAATTCCATAAAAGTTGTTTGATCCCTTGCTATGTGGTCAGTTGCTCCTGAGTCTATAGTCCAAAAAGGAACAGATTCAACAAGCATTAAACAACTACTAACATATAAGTTAAAGGGATAATTATGGTTAAACATTACCTTTGGCTTAGTGCGATTACGAGCAAAGTGACCAGGTTTACCACAATTGAAACAATTCATATTCTTGTCTTTTTTACTGTCGCGTTTCCCACGCTTGCGCTTATGTCCACTACTACTTGCTTCTATTCCTCTCTTGCCATATTTGGGACCTTTAGCCTTGCCCTTTTTATATTTAGAGCCATATGCTCCACGCATCTTAGTCTCAGATATAAAAGCCTCGTTTATAGGCTTCTCAGCGTGAATTCGATCTTCTTCAAGCTCGACATGACGAGCAACATCATCAAATATCTTGATGTTGTCATTGTGGGTAAGGTTAACACGCATGTGTTCCCAATTGCTTGGCAAAGAGCGAATAACTGCTTGGACTTGTTGTTCATCAGTCATCTAATGTCCAGCACCTCTTAATTCACTGATCATGTTAGACATGACAGTAAGACGCTGCCTCGTTATCTAATTTTGGCGCTTCTTATAACCATCGAATTTGAGGGTTAGCTGGCGAAGTCTAGTAGTAGAGGTTCCTCCGTACTAAATCTTTACTGCGTCCCAAACAGATTGAGCTGAAGATGCCTTTCAAAATGCAGCATAATATCATTTTTCATGCTGCTCAACATCAAAATGCAAGCTACACGATCTTTGTGCTTATAGGTTTGATATGCTTCCATATCAAGCTTGTGCTGAGCAGTGTTTCCTTGCTCAGGTTCAACCATCGGTTGTGTGATTGTTTCCAGCATTTCTTGCTCTTCCAGGAGATACTCAATCTTACGATGCCAAACATCGTAATTCTTTTCACTTAGTTTGTCTCCATAATTCAAATCAGCAATAATGCTCTTAGATGCAGCCATATTAAGTTCTATTGACAGCAATTACAAATATTAGTATCTACTACAATTTAATTGACATATTTTGCCACTCCATTCCAAATTAAACAAATAATAATCTAACAAATACAATAGAAATGAAAAAAATATCAAACATTTAATCAATTTCTACTTGCATGGTCTAATTATTATTGGAAATTTAAACGGGTGCAAAATTATAGTTATTAGTTTCAACTAACAACTCCCACTAATCAGGTTGCATATATTATCATATATATGCATATAATGTAATTAAAACTTAAATTGCATAAAATATTCAGTTCACAATTTAACAACCATTCATCTTAAAAAAATACAATATTAAGAATAATAAATTTTAGAATTATTTTATATTTTAGGCACATAAGTAGGGTCTCCAATTACATCATCCACTTCATCAAAGTCATCTCCTCCAAGTTCATTCTCCTCAAACCATGGAATGAATTTAGCAGCAGCATCCAAACGACCTACGCTTCTTCTAGTGCGTCGTATACCCTTTTCGGCATACTGACGTTCCCTCTCAAGCAGCATTTCATCTGCGAGATTGTTGAAATCTAAGGATTCCAGCCTATATTCCAATGATAGTCGCACTGGCATCCTTTTCTTAGGTAGAGAATTGAGAACGATTAACATTTGATGTTCCATGTAGAATTCATAAACACCACTCATAGTCAGTCTAATCATCCAATGATACATGTAATCAATGTGCTCTTGAATTTTATTAATAAGATTAAAGGCATAACCCAATAAATGATCAATTTGTTGTTGCCTATCCACTACAAATACGGAAATTAAACAATTTATTTTAATATTAAATAAATTGCTCCATAATTTGACAATTTATATTAAAAAAAAAAATTAATTGTCTTAATATTATTCTTAATATTAATATATATTAATAATTATTAATATATACTAACTGCCACACATCTTTTAAAAGGTGTGTTTATATATTAACTGCCGAAAGATGTGTTTAACTTTAACTTGAACACATCTTTGAAAAGATGTCTTCATTCGGTTTTCCATTCTTTTTTTTTTTTTGTTAATAACTGCCACTTGGCAGTCCCAATTGACTATCCCAATGATAATATTAACTGCCCAATGGCAATTACACATCTTTGAAAAGAAGTGTTTTTTCGGGTGGTTATTGTATTATTATTTTTTTAAAAAAAATTTACAGTTAATTAATTGTCAAAATCCAATTGGCTATTATCAATTTGAAATGGAAATGACAGTTTTTAATCTCCATTTCCATCATCAATTCACACATGAATTGATAATAAAATTACACAACTAACATGTAAAAAGTTTTTTCTAATTAATTATAAAAAGACAAATTCATAACTAAATTATTTCATAAAATTATATAAATTCAAAATTCTCAATGGAAGTAATCTTTTAACACAAAATTTACATCTATCGTTCATGTAATAATAGATATACTGCATAAAAATAATATTAAAAACCATGGCTCTGATACCAATATAGATTAAAAAGGAAAACTTACTTGTGAAAATTTGTTTTTTATTCCTGAATCAATTACTTTAGTGTCACTTCAATTACTAGAACCAAAGTGATATTCCACAGTATGAACGTCTTTGTAAATCTTGTCAAGTTAATACAGAGAGTTAAGATAGGAAAAGAGAAAGAGAGAACTATGTTCTTTCAATAATGAAAAACTTGTTATTTTCTTATGGGTTATGTCCCTTTATATATTATTAGAGGAGGCGGTTACTTCCTTTAGTAACTTCTCTAATAAATTGGATCATGCTCATCCATCATGGGCGGACCAGGCCTAACCCAATAACCAACATTCTTTTTTTTTTAATGAATGAGACCGTAATATTTGCACAAGGCACAGGTGTTAATAGATTTTTGTACCGTGATTTTTTTAATAAAAAAATTAATTTAAGAGTTATTAATGTGTTTTTAATTAAAAAAAATTAATGAATTTAAAATATGGTATATATTTGATGATATTTTTTAAAAATATTATTGATATGATGATATATTGAATTATAATTTTTAAAAAAATTATTGAGACGATGATATATTAGATTAATCTTGGTTAATTTATCAAATCTACGATCCCAATCATGAGATCAAGATAACTCTATAGAAAGCAAATCAAAATAAATTATAAAGATCAATTCATAATCAATCCAAAGTTGAAGGATGTAATTGAGAAAAATGAATTAAATTAAAAAAATAACAAAAAAAATAACATAGGTCATGAAATCGAGATAACCCTGTAGATATTTTTTTTAAAAATTATTCAATTAAAAATAAAAATAAAAATAAATCGGGTCAACATGTTTAACCTGCGAATAATGTTATGAGATCATGATAACCCTTTAGAAAGCAAATCGAAAAAATATGAAGCCCAATAAAAAAATCAATTAAAAAAATTGAAAATTGACCAGCATCAACTCTAATTAATCTGTTAAATCCGCGACTCAGGTCATAAGATCAGGATAACTTTATAGAAAAAAAAACTACGAAACCTAATTTCTAATCAACCCAATATTAAAGGATCAAATCGGAAAAAAAACAATTAGAAAAATCAGCAAAAAATATACTTGATTCAACATAAATTAACATATTAAACTTGCAACCTAACTCATGAGACGAAAATAAATTCGTAAAAAGCAATAAAAAAAAACCTCACTTCGAATAGATCTAATGTAAAAAATTGTAATCAAGAAAAGAAACTGAATCTATGAAACTAATAACCTAACATTAAAAAAAATGAAGCATAATTTTTAAAATAAGCTAATATCTAGTAATGAATGATGAAGTTAAAAAAATAAATAATATTGGATTTTTAAATAATGAAATTAAAATTAAAAAAAATTAAAAAAATACTATATATTTTAATAAATAATACTTTGTGGATGTGGCTACAATAATTTAACTAGACGATGTAGTGTTTTTATTAATAGTTAACCAGATATATATATTTCAAGTACGGTTAATATATATTAACTTCATGAAATTAAACAAGGAATCGTTTTGATTTCATTTTAGAGAATACTCCATATAAATTAATTCCAAATCATAGCATAAGATGTTCTATTCAGTAAATAACCCCCCGAGCCCGAATAATATGTGGTTTTGCATGTCATGCTTATTGCAAGTTTTGTTTTATTTTATTTTTATATATCCCATTTTTCATATTAGTTTTGACGATTGGTATCAATTAGAGAATAAAATCATACTACTGATTTGTTTTACAAGAAACTAAAAGTGCAATTGGACCAAGCACGCACGTACGTACGTATGACAACAAATTGTCATTACCGAAGATACAAATCTTGATAGTTCAGCTTTCATATATTCCACAGGTGCTTGGAAATATGTTACTGTGTTGCTTTCATGAGTTTATATTTTATAATAATAATATTTTTCTCGTCAACACATCTAAAATGAGTCGCCTGCAGTTGGAAACTAGAAGGGAGTATTTTATATATACATATATATATATATACATATATATATATATATAGGTTGTTTTATAATTTAATATTGAAATTCTAAGTTAATTTGTTTGAATCTTAATTTTCTCATAGAATTACTCAAATGATTTTAAATTTGCGTTACAGAGTTACATGCGTATCAATATTATTAAATACACTTCATATAAATATATAGTAATTTAATCGAATAATTAGTAACTAAATAATTAAAATATCTTGAATGTAAAGCAAATTAAAAAAGTTTGAAAAAAAATATTTATATTTATAAAGTGATTCATACTCTAATTATATCTATAAATTAGAATGATTGGAAAACAAAATTTCTTTTTGGTATTTTTTGGTTTATGGAATTGAAATTGCAAACTTACTAATTACATAAGGATTGACTATTGCCTACAAAGTTATCGTCTGTTATTCTATTGCCTATGAATTATTATCTACTAGTTTCAAGTTTGAAAAGTAATGAGAACTTGATAAAAAATACAATGCATTGATTTAAGTTTGAGTTATTGTTGATTGTTATTCTTTTTTTGGTTGCCTTGTGATCTCATTTTTTAAATAGAAAAATTCAACTTAACTTTTAGTAACTGTCCACTCACTTTATTCAACGTAACTTCTAGTAACTACTCATTCATCCTATTCAGTTTAACTAAACACTCATTTATTGTTTTAATGATTTTGTATCATGTAAATTCTTTATATCTTTCATTCATCATTCATATTCAAGTCTGGTCTGCAAACAAGTTTGACATGTTCCTTCATGGTCCAGACTTCATAACTTTTTGATCAATTTTATTTTTTATGTATAACACTTATTTTCCCGTCAAACAACCCATTAATAACTGATTTGTTTCTCAAAATTAGAAGTTAATTAGCAACTAAAGAGACTTTAGTTTATTATCCATATTTATATCAATTAGTTTTTTTTTTTTGAATGATTTGAATTTTCTAATTTTAGTTTTTTCTCTTCATTTAAAACCCTTTAATTTTTGTTCTCTTACATTTTGAGATCATTTTGATCTTAAATTAAATTTTATTTATTTTATCTTTAATCCTTAACTCGAATTCAATGTTTCTTCTTTAACTCTGGATCTCCTTTTTCTAGAGTCTGAACTGTCCAACACTTCATTTCTTTTATCTTTAATCTTTAACTTGAATTCACTGTTTAATTTTTTTTAACTTTAAATCTTCTTTTTTTAGAGTCTTAACTGTCTAGTAAATCAATAACCTCTGAATAATATGTGTGTGTGTGTGTATGTTTCTCTTTTTTTTTTTTTGTGTGCTTTCTAACTCAATTTTTTGAAAAACTGATATTTCATGTTCTGTTAATCTTTGGAAAATTGATATTTCAATATTGCTGTACTTGCAATTTGCTATTGTTTTAACTTGTCAAGAAACACATCAATCACAGAAAAGAAGAAAGCATGGTTAATTAATTTGTTGAACAACAGCTGTAAAAATGCAGTTAATATAGATATGAATAGATCGATAGATTTGCCCTTGCATTGTACGAATTATTGGTTCATGTGCTTACATTCATATTGGAAGGTTCCTAGAAGAATCTCACCATAAAGTAAGAGCGTGCATTGAATGATATAATGGCATATGAGTGAGTCGTGCATTGTATGCTTACCCCGTGGATATATCGATGGAAAATATTATTATCAAGTAGAAAAGAAAATAAAATAGTGAAATTCAAATAAAAAGATTGAATGTAAAGGGAAGTACTTAACTCTATATATATATATATATATATATATATATATATATATATATATATATATTCCAATTGAGAAATTTGAAGGTGAGATGAATTGAATTCAGTATATACTCTGCTTTATTAATCAGGTTAATTCAGATATTAATTAGTGTCATTAATTTTTTCTTGTTTCTTTTTGGATTGCTGTAAAATCTTGTTCTATGGCAACATGCCTACCTTTACGGAGAAAATGAGAAGAATTTAATGTGAAAACGACTAGAAAATGATGCGAAAATAATAGTCATTGTGCTGAGATTGATGGGAGATCAAAGATGATTATATATCATTATGCTCCAATATTTTTAATGGACCATCACATATTAAAAGATTCTCCAATATCAAAATAATTTGTGAGCCCAATTCCCTTTTATAATTAAGAAGAAACAACACTTGATTCTCAGAAAAAAAAAATTAAAAGTCTTTGAAATAATATTATATACGTGCAGCATAATTACTCTCATGTGTCGAACTCACCTATAGAACAATAATATTAAACAACCCTCCTCTTTTTTATAGTGAAATTATATTTTTTCTCTATAAGTCAATAAAGTTTAGAGTTGTTGAAAAAAGATTTTTTTATTTTTTCGCAGGCTTTAGAAGTGTAAAAATCCTTCTTTATACTCAAGGTAAAAAAAAAAAAACTAAAACCGTTGACCAAAGTTTTTTTTTCTTTTCAGGCTACAGTCAAAATACATTTTTACTCTTAGAGAAGATAAAAAAATAATAATAAGGTATGCATTTAGGCGTGTTTTAGCCCTTTCACGAGTTTATTTGTAATTTTCAAGATCATGAGGGATGTTTTGGTATTTTAATTTTGATTTTTTAATATTTAATTTTAAAAAGCTACAAATGTGTATGTTCATTACGTGTCAGCGCGTGGATGACGTTCATAACCTTTTAGGTGGCGCGTGCGACATCACTTGGTGGTTAAACATGGCCTTCCACTTGGAAGTGCTACTGCATCCTTTACCTCCTAGTGTGACATGTGACAGTGGATAATGGACGGTTTGTCACCAATGATTTTTTTTTCTTCCTTCTTCTTTTCTCTCTCTTCCAGAGAAAGTGCTTGTTTGTCTTTTTTTTTAAATTTTAGTCCTTGTGTTTTTAATTGCTTATTTTCATCCTTAGCCATTTTAGAAAAGTTTTTTGTGTTTTCAATTTAGTCCTTATATTATTTTTTTCAAATTTGTTTCTTATTCTTTGATTTCTGATTATTTTTTCTTTGCTCTTTTATTAAAGTTTTATAGTTTTTTAATTTCATCTTTCAATCAAAGTTTATGTTATTTTATTTTTTCCCAATTTAACGCTCATTCTTTTGATTTCTTTTTTTATTTGTTACAGTTTTTTCTTTTCAATTTAACCCTCAAATTTCAATTTATTTAAGCCCTCTAATTTATTTCTTATTTTGATTTTCATCCTCATTCATTTAACTACAATTTTTTATGTGATTGAGTTTTTTTTCTATTTCATCTTTTGATGTCTGATTTGTTTGGGATTAGGCTTTGTGGTTTTTCTATTTATCATTATTCTGATTTAATGATATAAATCACGACTTTTAAGTTAATACAATTATGGATCCTTTTTTCCTCATTTTCCTTAATGATTTTACCATTCTACACTATTGTTTTTTATATAAAAAAAATAGTTTTGTGATTATCTTCAATTTCTTTTTTATTTGTTTATCTTGGTTACATGACCTAGGCTATGAGTTTTGTAGGCCTTTTTCGGATAAAGTTTTTTTTTTAAAAAAATTGTTTTATATTTAATTTTTGAAGGTTTTTTTAATTTTATACATATAAGCTTTATTTTATAAAAAAATAGTTATTTTGAAATAATATTTCTATTATATCCGGCCTTACATAATATTTTTTCCTTTTATTTTATTCACTCAATTTCTCATATATTTCTATTTTTATATTCTTTGTTGATTTTAATAAACAAATTTAGTAGACACAAACGGGTAAATATCTCATTTTATAAGATTGAATATCTTAATGTATATCCATCTCTCAATTTTCCAGTTTCTCTTTTAGTTATTATTAATGATTTTTTCTTATTTATTTACATAGATGATTATCAATTTATTTAATTAGATGTCTGAATAAACTTTTCAATTTATACTTTGAATTTTTAATATAAAAAATATATTGAAATAGCCTATATACCCAACTGTTTTTGTTAAAAAAAATTATGACCCGCGATATAGTGTGTAACAAATAACTAGTGTGTGTGTGTTTAAATTAAGCAGTCATTTGATATTGGTAAGTTTTACAAGATCAGAAAAGGATTATTAATGAATTTGAGGGTAACAATTTGATTTAAATTAAAAAAATAAAAAATAAAAAAACCCTCCACTTTTACTACTTTTGCGTATGGTTGACCCTGTAGGAAAAGAAAATGTATAAACAAGTGAAATTCAAGGAAAGCATAGCTGATGATCAAATTGGTTAGATGTTGTAGATCAACGTCACAAACCCACAGTCCACGTGTCCACAATCATGGATGAACAAGTTGATATGACATTTACATGCAAGTATACATACAGACACACTCTCTTCCTCACCCTTCGAAGCCCAACTTATATTATTGAGGTCTCTCTCTCTCTCTCTCTCTCTAGCTAGCTTGCAAAACATAGAAGAGGACACAAGAAATAAGAAACAAAGAAACGAGCAAAAGCTAGCTATCAACAACACTAAAAGCAACAAGCAATAATACAAAACATATCAGATCTTCCACTAAAACCATTCATTGGCGCGCGCGTGGCAGAGAGAAATGGCAACAGCTACCGTGTTAGGTACCGAGAGGGCAGATTTGAACTACAAAGAGACTGAGCTGTGTCTAGGATTGCCTGGTGCTGTTGGTGTCAAAAATGAAGTTGAGACACCTAATAAGGCTACTGGGAAAAGAGGGTTTGCTGAGACTGTTGATTTGAAGCTTAATCTTCAGGCTAAAGAAGGTGTCATGGATCTGAATGAGAATATCAAGAATATTGCTTCAAAGGACAAGAACCACCTTCCTGCTGATACCATCAAGGACCCTGCTAAGCCACCAGCCAAGTAAGTTTTTCTTTCCCGTGATTCTTCCCTTCTTCTTCTTTTTTCTTTTCCTGCTTCTATCTCGTGATATAAGTTCGTTGGAGATCAACAATTACAGGATAGGAA
Source organism: Populus nigra (assembly GCF_951802175.1). Lineage (NCBI taxonomy): Eukaryota > Viridiplantae > Streptophyta > Magnoliopsida > Malpighiales > Salicaceae > Populus > Populus nigra. Next base: position 12,105,570 of record NC_084857.1, read on the forward strand.
TTGTATTGTTGTTGTTGTTGTTGTTTTATCACAAACAACAAAATAATCCTCTTCCATTGCTTTGTTATTGAAAACTTTTGGCAAAATTATCTCCACGCAAAATCTTTTGGTTCTTTTTTATCCTTAATTAAAGGGATTTTTCTTTACTGGTGCCCCTCCTTGTGTGCAGTACTAGCTTCTTTTTCTTTTTTTTCTGCTTTCTATTTGGAAATTAGAGGTGTAACATTAACATGTGTGATGTTGTATTTCAGGGCACAAGTTGTAGGTTGGCCACCAGTTAGATCTTACAGGAAGAACGTTTTGGCTCAGAAGAACGCCAGCGAGGAAGGTTTCAGGGGACAAGTTGTAGGTTGGCCACCAGTTAGATCTTACAGGAAGAACGTTTTGACTCAGAAGAACGCCAGTGAGGAAGGTGATAAGGCAAGCACTGGCGGAAGCAGTGCAGCATTTGTGAAGGTTTGCATGGATGGTGCACCCTATCTTCGCAAGGTGGACTTGAAGATGTACAAGAGCTACCAAGAATTATCTGATGCCTTGGCCAAAATGTTCAGTTCCTTCACCATGGGTGAGTATATATTTTTTGGTTATATATCTCATGATAAGTTAAGGGAAAAAAATTAAAGTACATTAATATTACAGACCAATAAACATTGTACAAGTACTAGTTATACATAGTTTGGTTCGTATCAGGACCAAATGTTGGCCATGCTTTTAAGAAAATGTTCTACCATAGTAAAACATGATGCATTAATTAAGGATTTAAGGTTAAATATTTAAGGAGATGAACAGCTACTAGATGTACTTTTATCACTGTTTTTCCTTTTTCTTTTATTTTTATAGTGGACGTACTTTGATCTGTTGTGGACAAATTAAAATGAGTAAAAGAAAACGATAAAAAAAAAACTATATATTAACAAGCTCATACACGAGATCAAGTCATGGAATTACTTTAAGAAACTTCCTCGTGTTTCTATATTTTTAATAGATCTAGATTATTGTAGGATTAATGTTAATGATTTTGCTAAATTATTATGTGATATAAACATTTTGAAGGTAATTATGGAGCCCAAGGAATGATAGACTTTATGAATGAAAGCAAGCTGATGGATCTACTTAACAGTTCCGAGTATGTGCCATCCTATGAAGACAAGGATGGTGATTGGATGCTTGTGGGTGATGTTCCATGGGAGTAAGTTCTTCATATCCTAAAGGCTCTAAAAGCATGTAAATAGTTAATCAAATAATGAAGAAAAAAATTAGCAAAGTGATGAAAGTCCAAATATCAGCGAAAAACGTGAGAAATGAAATTTTATCACTTACATAGATGCATATATTGGTCTTGCGCAGGATGTTTGTTGATTCATGCAAGCGCCTGCGCATAATGAAAGGATCTGAAGCCATTGGACTTGGTATGCATCCAGCTATCTCATCATATATAACCATTTATAATAATTTATTGTTAAAGTTTCTGAATATAACAACAGCTTGCTTCTGTAATTATATGTTGATTCTGCGATAGTCTGCAACGAGTAATTAACTTAAATTTATGTCCAAGTTTCAGCACCAAGAGCAATGGAGAAATGCAAGAGCAGAACCTGAATCTTATGTACTCAATGTATTCAGGTTCCCTGCTGGATTCCCTCTTTTTAGCCTTGCATCCATATATGAAGACTAGCAGACAAGGCACTTGCGCAACATGCAGGATGGATCAGTGTAGTGGTGTTTCTTTGGATGTGCATGTCTTTACTTTTTTCTTTTTTATATATATATATATATTATTGCTGCTGTTATTTCTTAAGAAATGTGTCTGTATTTTCATTTGATCGTATATAGATATCAAAGATCTAGACATGTGTAATGGACAAGAAGCAAAAAAACTTAACCCCCGATTGGCTGGCTTGTGTAATAATCACCTATGATCTATTGTTAGTTGTTGTCTTGGCTGTCATAGCTGTTGAGTGTTTTATTCCTTCAATTTAATGCTACAATTCTTTTTCTCCTAGAAAACAGATTCCTTATCTCACATATATATATATATATATATATATATATATATATATATATATATATGCCTTTTTCTTTATTCATTAATAATTATTTTGGAGCGGGAGAGCTATTAAATTCATGACCCAGGTGAGGGTAGGGAACAAGGCCATGTGCATGTTGATGGAGGCATTCAATTATGACCATTAATTACTTTATGCCACATTTATTTTTTATGAGTTTGGGATGGACAAATATGTGTTTCATTGATGAATCTTGTAGGCTGCTGAGCTGCTGATTGTGGTTGGAATTCTATATTGTGGGATGGTGGTTAGTGGAATCTTTATTTTACCATGTCATCCAAATGTTGTAACGGTTATTTTTTATTTTAAAATATATTAAAATAATATTTTTTAAAATTTTATTTTTAATATCAATATATCAAAATGATTTAAAAATATAAATAAAAATAGAATTTTTTTAATTTTTTTAAAAATCTTTTTAAAACATAAAAATAAACAATTTATTTATGTTTCCGCATTGTTATTTTATGATTGGAATTAAATTTGATGGGATCATTCACGGCAGTGCAGTTGGAAAGTGTTTTTTGAAAATTTTTGAATTTTTTATTTTAAATTAATATATTTTTTATGTTTTTAGATCATTTTGATGTGCTGATATCAAAAATAATTTTAAAAAAATAAAAAAAAAATAACTGTTATTACATTCTTAAACACCCTCACTTTGCGACGATGCTGCTTCCACAATTTCTCCACCAAACAGGGCCATGCGATTAAAAAAAAACGCTGCTAGAAGTTCCGGAAAGGCCACCCATAGTCTACCGGCCCGAATTTGTTTGGGCTGCTTCTGGCCTCCAAATCTTTCCTCACTATTTGATAGAGAGCAAGGCAGTGTATAGAGCTTGGGAGGGCTTTGGCCCAAATTTAAAAATCTTGTAAGGAAAGTTTAAGAGATCCAAGCCCAATCGTTTTCTTCTCTTGATTTCAGCCCATGCATTTCAATTTTATTCCAAGTTTTAAGTATTTTTCATTTAAGCATGCAATAATTGCTTGCTCGGGAAATAATCTAGAGATTGTCTGAGAGTTCCATATGAATTGGGTAATAATCCAAGGAATCAAGATTTGAAACTAGTTTATGGGCTTTATTTGGGCTATTTCTAAGTCCAACAAGTCTTCCTTCAAGAGGAATTCACTGCCCCTCTTGACCAATGACGAGCGAGCGAGCGTGAGGGTATATATATATATATATATATATATATATATATATATATATAGTCTTTAATTTATAATTTAATAACTGTAATTATTAAAGAAGGGATAACGTACGTGATTTTGAGTGTCTAAACTTATTTAATTTTTAGAAGTAGTATTTGATTTTTAATTTTATTGAAATAAGTATTTTCTATGACATTAACACTAACACTTAAGATAATAATTAATGGATTATGAACGTGGATAGCTTAGGTACATGAGAAACCTCTTTTGCTTTTCGAACTTTAATTTTTTTCCCCAAGTAAACTATAAAATAATTTATATATATTTTATTTTATCTTAATAATTTAACCAAATATAATACAAAAACATTCATTTCATCCTTTATCAAACATAATTCTATATCTTTATTCTTTTCTGTCTTGTCTCTTTTTATTTCCATTGATTCAATCTCTTTTATCCCCGTCACAGTAACCGAATGGTATGATCAGCCGGTCACTTTTGAAATCCCAGGTCAAAACCAAACATTTCCAAAATTCAAACCATGGGGTTTCTCAGCAACCAAACACTACTTCCACGACACAACATCCGAGATTCTCTTCCATCCTAAATTTATAAACTTTTGAAAACACAAAAATCCCATGTAAAAACACAACATGCCATGAAATCACCCTTGGAAAACTGAAAACATCTAAAATCTGACCACCCCAGAATGGACTTCATCGAATTAGAGGCGATCGAAGGCTTACGTTGGACATGGAACGCATGGCCGACGACCAAAAACCAAGTTTCTACTCTTATAATCCCACTTAGCATCATGTGCACTCCACTGATGCAATCAACTGAGCTTCCAATTCTACCCTACGATCCCCTAATCTGCACTCGCTGTGCTGCTGTTTTGAACCCTTATGCTCGTGTAGATTATCAGTCTCGCATTTGGGTCTGTCCTTTCTGCTACAACAGAAATCCTTTCCCTATTTCTTATTTAGGTATCGGTGAAACCAATCTTCCTGCTGAACTTTTTCCTACATACAGTACTGTAGAATACAAAATTGACAAGGTTGATCCTAAATTTCGGTCTAATTCGCATTTGGGTTATGGTTGGTCTAATGGGTTTTCGTCGTCCAATGTGTCGTTGTCGTCTATGCTTTATGCGGGCACTCCGAGGAGCAGTGGTGGTTGTGCTGGTGGGGAAGTCAGGGGATTGGCGGGGCCTGTTCCGGCGTTTGTGTTTGTAGTGGATGCTTGTATGGTTGAGGAGGAGTTGAGGGCCGTGAAGAATGAGTTGTTGTTGGTTGTTGAGCAGTTGCCGGAAAATGCCCTGGTTGGGTTACTTACTTTTGATGCAATGGTCAGGGTTTATGATTTGGGGTTTTCAGAGTGCTCAAGGGTTGTTGTGTTTCATGGCGGACGTGAGGTGTCGTCAGAGCAGGTACTTGGATTAAACATTCAATTGTAGAATTATTTGAGCATTTATTAAATTGATGTTTCTAATCGTTTGAAGCTTAAACTATGAAGTCAAATTAGTTTCCATGTGCAATTGTATGTTTTAGATGGTTATGTGCATATTTATTGGATACTTTAACTGTGTTACTTTTCATTAAGTGTGCTCTAACCGGGAGGGGATTAAGGTTTATTGCTTTCCGAAATGACAATATAATTTTCTGATTAGAAAAGCCGAACTATGTCGCAGTTCGCTGTTGTGATTTGTGTGGTCACTTTTGCTGGAGATTTTATCTTGTGATTAGATCGCTCAAGCTTGATGCTTTTTATGGGCATACTTGCGTTGCTTGAAAGCTGAATGGGATTTGATCATATTGCTTGCATTTGCATTATTTGCTCACTTCGCCTCTAGCTTGATCCATACTTGCCATTTTTCCTAGATATCAGATAAATTAGGGAGTATTATTATTCAGCATCTATACCATATATCATCAATGTTTTGCCATGTGCATCATAATGTTATAGGGTGATATTTGCAAATATATGTTATACTCTAATGTGTCTAAAGGTTTTTGATATATATATTATATGTTGGAAAACAAATGTCCGCGTTTACTTAAAATCAATGTTTTGCTTATCCCTTTGAACATGCAGACCCAACAATTTCTGGGCATATACAGCACCAAGTGGCAGCGACAGCAACTTGGAAAGACACCAGTTATCCAAAAGCAGGGATTTTTGCTACCTGTATCTGAATGTGAGTTCAATATCACCACTGCAATTGAAGAAATCTGTTCTCTAGCTGTAGTGATGCCAGGGCATCGCCCTCAAAGGTGCACAGGAACAGCAATATCAGTTGCACTTGGACTTCTTGAAGGATGCTCAGGGAATGCAGGATCCCGGATCATGATTTTCACATCTGGACCTGCAACTTTGGGGCCAGGGATTGTTGTGAACTCAGATCTTAGTAATTCCATCAGAACTCATAGAGACCTCATTAATGGTCATGCACCGCACTATATGAAATCCTGCAGCTTTTACAATCAACTATCACAGAGATTATCTGATGCATCTGTCGTTCTGGATCTTTTTGCTTGTTCTCTTGATCAAGTAGGTGCAGCAGAATTAAAATGCCCTGTTGAGAGTTCTGGTGGGTTCATGATGTTTGGGGAGTTGTTTGAGTCTGATCAATTCAGAAAGTGCTTACGGCACATTTTTAGTCGTGACGAAGAGGGACACTTGAAGATGTATTTTGATGCAACAATTGAAGTGGTGACTACTAAAGATGTAAAAATCTGTGGAGCCCTTGGACCATGCGTTTCTCTTCGGAAAAAGAACAATGTAGTTAGTGACCGTGAGATTGGGGAGGGCGGCACTTATATGTGGAAGCTTGGTACACTAAATAATAAAACATGCATAGCTTTCTTCTTTGAAGTATGTGATGAACACAAGGCCGAACCTGGGTCTGCATTTTTTGTACAGTTTATAACACGCTACAGAAATGGGAACATGGGAGTCCGGAAAAGGGTCACGACTGCTGCAAGAAGATGGGTTGAAAGCAAGTCACCAGAAATCAATGCTGGTTTTGATCAGGAAGCAGCAGCTTCGGTCATGGCCAGGCTAGCCATCCACCGAGCAGAGAGATGTCTTGCTCGAGATGTTATAAGATGGCTGGATGATAACCTTATCAGCTTTGCTTCCAAGTTTGGAGACTACATCCAGGAAGATCCATCTTCCTTCCGCTTGTCATCAAACTTTTCTCTTTACCCCCAGTTCATGTATTACTTGAGGAGGTCTCAGTTCATCGATGTTTTCAACTGTACCCCTGATGAAACTGCATTCTTCCGCCTGATGCTGAACCGTGAAGGGGTAGTGGGTTCCCTTATCATGATACAACCGACACTTTTTCAATATTCTTTTGACGGGCCTCCTGTTCCTGTGCTCCTAGATGTTCGCTCAATTTCTGCTGATGTTATTTTGCTCTTTGATTCTTATTTCCATGTGGTGATTCATTACGGGTCCAAGATTGCTCAATGGAGGAAGCTTGGTTACCACAAAGATCCAAACCATGAGAATCTGAGAAAGCTTTTGGAAGCTCCTGAACTTGATGCAGAGCAATTGGTGGTGGAACGAGTTCCGGCACCCAAGCTAATTAAGTGTGATCAACATGGTAGTCAGGCTAGGTTTCTTCTTGCGAAGTTGAACCCATCTGTGACGCAGAATTCAACATATGTAGATGGGTCAGAAATCATACTTACTGATGATTTGAGCTTGCAAGATTTTATAGATCATTTGCAGGCCCTGGCTGTAAGGGGTTAACAAAGATTAGTATCGTGTACATAGTTTTTACCCATGTTTCTGTTTTTTCCATTAAACTTCATTTACGAGCTGTGAAGTCTTTGTATGTAAATTCTGTGAGACAAGGGTTGTCTTCTTTTTAGAATAGGAGCACCCTTGTGTTGGGTGCGGTATATATTTTTTGTTTGTGCTTTGCGAGTAGAGCTATTATTTTCTCTTGCCGGCTTTGTTCAGTGTTCATTCAGTTTGAGCGGATGGTCAATAGGTTTTGATGATTTTGCCAAATGAGGATGCTTTTACATATTTTTATCCTGTTTTCCTCCTTTGTTACACTCTGTTAGGATGTGAAAGCTCCTTCAACGTGGGGTGACAAGACCTGTAAGTAGGCTTGTTAGGCTTGTTTGGTTCGATTTGAACCATAAAAACCAACCGAACTAAGTAACTTAAATTTTTAAAAATTCAAGCTGAACTGAATTCTGGTTCAAACCAAACCGGTTCGGTTCGGTTGAATTCGGTTTTGTAGCTAAAAAACCAGGAAACCTAATCTTTAAATTAATGGGCTTTTTTGACTTTTTTTTAATGGGTTTAGATTAAATTGGGTTGTTAAATTTTTTTGTTGGGTTAAGTTTATAGGCTTTTTAATCAAAACTCTTTAAAATGTTCTAATTTGATTAATTTTGTTATAAGCTTTTTAATGAAATTAAAATATTGAATTTTTTTTTTGAAATGATTATAGTAACAATAAATTTGAAATGTTCTATCTTACTATCTTTAATATACAAAAAAATAAGCTATGAAAATTCAAATCAATACAATATGCAAGATGTATGATCAAATTTGAGTACCTCAAATTAAAAGAGGTGTTCACACTAAAAAAGTTTATATTAGCAAATAGATACATTAACAAATAGCAACCAATAATAAATTATCATAAACATCCGGCATAATTTAAAGAAAAAAAATCTGACACCAACACTACAACAGTATCCAAAACTTCCAGCAACAGCAAAAGCCAAAAGATCTAGCAAGGATAATGCTATAAAGAAACACTAGCAAATTAGTAACATATTACAGTTTGACTATTAAAAAAAATTAGCAACGCAAAATTTTAAAAGAAATTAATAAGATAAAGTAAATTAATAACCCAAAACAATTATATTCTAGGATTGCACCAACATCATCATTACAACTTACAAACAATCAGTTGAGATTTTTAAACTTTCACCAAATTCTACTAAAACATAAATTAAAATGTTAGATTAAACATATATAAATAAATGATATTATAAAATAACTACATTAAATTTGTAAAAGAAATTACCTGACTCAATCATCTCAGAATTTTCAATATAATCCATGAAGTTTCTGATGTTGATTGGAATTGATGCTAAACTCAACCAATTCTGACAACAAACCAATGCTTGCACTGTCGATGAAGATAAAGAGCTTCGAAATGGATCTAAAATATGATCACCAGTACTGAAAGCTGCTTTAGAAACAACTGTAGATATCAGAATAGCTAACACATGTTGTGCCACCTTAGAATTACACCTCCACCAACCCAAAATATCTAATTTAAAATCATTATGATCCTCACAATCATCACCCAAATACCTTTGATCCTTATTTTTTTTTAGACACTGCCTTCTTTCTCTAAATGTTTTTTGAATTGAGAAGCTAAGTCATTCAACATATCATCATTTACCACCATTAAATCAACATATCATCATTTACCACCATTAAATCAACATTAACATTTTCATTTATACTAGTTCCAACACTATTAACAACCTCAACATTCTCATCAACATTCATATAATGCTCAAACAACCTTAGCAAAATATCTTTAACCTTAATTGTAAAATTTTCAGCCTCTTCAACATCATACAATCTTCCAAAACAAAATCTCACATACTTCAATTTGAAACGTGGATCTAACACAACAGCCACATACAACAAAAAGTTTTGTGTATCTTGATTCCCCCAATGTTTTTTATACTTTGTCATCATATTCTTGGTGATTTTACATACATAAACATTTTCACTTCTACAAAGTTGAGATATGCTTGTGTGTATGGAAATCAATTCATGAAAAAAAGAATTAGATGTCACATACAACGAGCTAGAAAATTTCAATATAACCTGTAAAATAGTTTCAAGAACTTGACAAAAGATCTAGCCTTTTCCCAATCTTCTAAAGCAGGAGGACCTAAGTTTTTTTTGTTTTTCTTTTGAATCTACCTCAAAGTAACTCAAATACCTAGGATTGGTTTCTTCTAACCTCATAAAAACCACATCAAATTTATCAGCCACATCTAGCATCATATATGTAGAGTTCCATCTAGTTGCAACATCCAAGCAAACAGATTTTTTAATCCCAATTTTCAACCTCTTCGCATATTGGTTAAAAACAAGTTGTCTAGAAGAAGAAGATCTAACAAACCTCACTGCATTCCTAATCTTAACAACTAAATCATCAATATCTTTCAATCCCGCACATAAAATAAGATTAACAATATGTGCACAACATCTAACATGCATGAAGTCATTTGACAATATATTACTTGCCCAATTACTTGTTACTCTCTTCAAATATTTTATTATCAAATTATTTGAACTTGCATTGTCTACTGTAACTGTTAAAATGTTATTAATTCCCCATTCCAACAAACAACTCTCAATTGCTCGGCCAATTGTTTCACCTTTATGATTAGAAACTTGACAAAAGTTTAGAATTCTTTTATTCAAGTTCCAACCTTCATCAATCTAATAGGCAGTCAAACATATGTAATTAATATTTTGGATTGATGTCCAAGTATCAATTGTTAAACATACACGTTGATTCATAAGAGCTTTCTTTAATTTTTCAAACAATCTCTCCAAATTGTCAAATGAGAAGGAACATCAAATCTAGTTTGCATTACTTGACAAAATGATTTAAATCCTTGGTTTTCATCTCAACTAAAATTTTCAAATAATCTCTTCAAATTGTCAAACGAGAAGGAACATCAAATCTAGTTTGCATTACTTGACAAAATGATTTAAATCCTTGGTTTTCAACAAAGTTGAAAGGTAGATCATCAAGTATAATTATTTTTCCTAGAGCTTTCCTACACTCCTCATAACTATAACCCACCGCCTTAATAGTCACCAGATTTTCCTCTCCATTATTACTACCTTTTATTATAGGCCTAGGTTTTAAGACTAAAGTTTTTTTGTTTTCAGTCAATCATAAAAGGAAATTTTTTGCATACACCTAGATGACTCCACATTTTACTAGTCCCATTAAGTATAGTATGACATGCATAATCTTTTTTACAATACATACATGCAGTCCTAGGAGCCTTAACATTACCATCTAGTTTTTGAAAGTGATCCTAAATTTGAGATGTTTTTCTTTTATTAGATCTAGAAGCTGGATTACCTTTACTTTCAGTGTTGCTATTTGTACTAGAAGTAGTAACTAGAACTGGAACCGGAATAGGCAAAGAATTGGGTTCCGAACTTGAAGGATTTGATTAAATTGGTGTAGGATCTTCTCGATTATCCATCTGAAATTAAAAAAACAACAACATGAATCAACATCTGACTATAATTGACTAATTGAGAATCAAGCAGAAATATTGTAATGGACTAGGCAAAAAAATAGATTGAGAATCAAGCAGAAATATTATAATAGATTAGGCAAAAAACAGATTAAGAATCAATTCATTGCAGAAATACTGTAACCATATACTGATTTTCCATGTTAACCAATAACCATATTAACCAGTGCAATATACACTGTAATAGACTAGGCAAAAAACAGATTGAGAATCAATTCATTGTAGAAATACTGTAACCATGTACTAATTTTCCATGTTAACCAATAACCATATTAACCAATACCACATACACTGTAGTGGACTAGGCAAAAAAACATATTGAATATCAATTCATTGCAGAAATACTGTCACTAGATTAAATAAAGCTATGAACACTGTTCAAATCCATTTTGATAAAACAGATTCACCCGACAACCATGAAAAAACAGAATGAATAGTTACCCCTCTTGGGTTACTAGAAATATGAAGCAAATATATGACCAGAATGAACTCAAACACTTGTAAATATCTTTATGACCAGAAAAGTCAACAAAACTAACGATGTTTCTTCTTCACAAGATTAAGAACAGTAGTGTGCAGGTTTAAGTAGTATAGGCATGAAAAAACAGATTCACCTAACGACCATGAAAAACAGATTGAACTTATTATTGAAGCTAACATAACACCCGACAAGCATAATTGATAATACAGATCAAAGAAATGTTGTAATAGGCAACACAAATCAACAGAAATGAGAGAGGGCGGGGAAAAGGGGGCAAACCTGAAGAGAGATGCAAAAATCCTAGCTGTAAGAGGATAGAAAAATGAGAAGCAGAGGTAAGAGAAGCATCAAAGTTTGAAACAAAAAGTTGAACTTACAAGCACATGAAGATAAACTTTACCTTGCCGCCTTTTCTCTAATGGAGGAGCCCTCTATTTCTGCTGCAAGTGAAGAGAGAAGCCAAGGGGTTTTGTTCAGCTGCAAGTAGACTAAATGGATATGGAGATGTGGGTTGTTGACTTATTGTTTAGAGAAGAGACAGATGCAGGGGGCAAGACGCAAAGAGGATAAAAATTGAAGGGCAAGAGTCAAGATAGATGCAGGGGCAAGGGGCAAGGGGCAAGACAAATGCAGAAGGGAGAGGCATTAAATCGTCTTTGCTCTTTGGTGTGGGCGGCGGCTTCAGATAATGTCAATTAGGGTTAGGCTTAGTGGTTTACTGTGTTATTTATACTACCGGTTTGGTTCACCGGTTTAAGTGGTCAAACCAAAACCAAATCGAACCAGAAAAATTTTATGGTTTTAAAAATTAATTTAATCGGTTTTCTATCTCAGTTCAGATTTCTCAGTTAATTTTTTATCAATTCTCTTAATTTTTTAGATTAATTAGTTTTTTTAAACACCCCTGCCCCTACCCTACCCGTAAATAATCCAGCAAGGTGCATTCATTGTTCTAAAATTGCAGTACACGAGTTTGACTAAGAAAAACCGGCGGCATCATCTCCAAATTACAAAACACATAACAAGCAAGGAGGGTCAATTTCTAACACAGAAGCACTCACTTCGGCTCGTCTCGCCATAGATTGAGCTGCACAAGGGCAACCCCTTCGTACTTGTTTGGTTGTGAAACTTGGAGGGGAGGCGAGGAGAGGGGATGGGAGGAATGGGAGCTGTTTGGTACTTGCGTTGAAGAGTCCAAGTGGAAATAATATTGGAAGCAGGTTTGTTTGATTTATATATGAAAGTTAGTAAATTGACTCCATGGAAAAGACAAGGGTTGGCAAATCCTGAGCCAACAAACTCTACTTGTATGAACAGTGAGATTCCATAAATTGGGGCCATGGATGTTGCCCTCCCGTTGAATGCAAAAAAGGAAGCATCTTGAATGGACGATCGGATATTATAATGCAGCGTGGATGGCTGATGTGTTTGGCAATTGTCATGTAGAGCATAAAGCAGCTTCAATAATTCCACCGTCTCTTATCAGAAAAACGACGAAAACACCTCCATCCATCGATTAAAAAATTAAAACATCTGCATAAAAAAAAGGAGAAACTCCTCCTAGTAAAGTTATCATTCTTTTACTTAGTAGGATGAGAGAGACAACGTCGATAAAGTGCCAAACCAGCATCGATGATCACCTTAATCACACCCGAACACCCGTAAGTATAGCATAAGCATAGTAGTAGTTTATAATAGATGGATATAACCGCCCCCACACCCTCTGAGATTTTAAGGTTTGATCTTCGTCCCTCGAGGCTCCATCTCATCTCTCTTTCGAATTGAAACTTAACTCAATGAAAGAAGACTTTGGTTGCTTAAGGAATCCAATTGCCCCCTTTCCCCAATCCCCAAATCAAGCTTCTCACTCTTTTCCTTCTGTTGTGGTTGCTTGAGGCTATTCATTTATAGTAATAAGCAAAGGGATGTGATGTGATACGGTAATGAGAGATGGAAAGGGATGGTTACGTGGTGCCGGCGGACCCTCCGGCGGTGACTTCCGTCAAGAAGAAGACGCAGCCTGCCAGGAGTTGGATTCTTGTCGACGCTACGGGACAAGGCACCATTCTCGATGCAGACAAACATGCTATCATGAATCGCGTTCAGATTCACGCGCGCGATCTCAGGATTTTAGACCCTCTCTTGTCTTATCCCTCCACCATTCTCGGTCGTGAGGGGGCCATCGTTTTGAACTTGGAGGTTTCGATTTTTATTATTACTATTAAGTAGTATTTCCTTTATATTTTTCTCTCTGTTTTGGCGCTTATTTGTGGTTTTTTAATGGTTGCAGCACATCAAGGCAATTATTACTTCCGAGGAGGTTCGTGGCTTCTGTTTTCTTTCTTTTTCTTTGCTTTTTAAATTTTGTGATTTTGGAAATTAAATCTTTTGATTGCTGAATGAATGGATTTTTGGGTTTTGGGTTTAGGAGATATTTTATGGTAGGTATAAATTAGTGATCAGTTGTGTTTGATACTATTTGCTCATGTTTGAATGCAAAAAAATAATAATAAAAATCGTGCTTGTAGCTTTTGGTTGTTTCTTTTAAATATGGAACAGGTTTTGCTTCGAGACCCCTTGGATGAAGATGTTATTCCTGTTGTTGAGGAACTTCAAAGGCGATTGCCTCCTGCAAATGTCATTCGTCAAAGTCAAGGAGATGGGAAAGACCACACTGGTGGACAACTTGATGTTGAAGCTGGTGAAGAGGATGGTATGCCTCATTGATTTTTTCATTCTTGCATTGACATTTAAGAGTAGAGGCTTTTTGTTCTGGTACTGCAAACATGTTTTCTTTACATTATGGTTGGTTCATCTAGAAAATTCTTGTCTGTTGAGTAATCTGGGTTGTATGATACAGAGTCACCATTTGAATTCCGTGCCTTGGAGGTAGCGCTGGAAGCCATTTGTAGTTTTCTAGCTGCACGTACAACAGAGCTGGAGACTGCTGCATATCCTGCTTTAGATGAGCTTACCTCCAAAGTAAATATTTGTTGTTCTCCATGTAGTTGATATTTCTTTTATCAAATAATAATCTTCTCCTGGTGCTTCTGTTGATTATTTTTTCATAGAGGGAAAAATGTCCATCACACCTTGGTTAAGGAACTGGATAAAAGTTTGCAACGGATAATGTAAATTCACGAAAAATACTTTGTTGGGAGATGGATATCTGTGGTGAGTGTTGCATGATTGTGTGTTTACCAGTTAACATTATTTGTTTTCCATGGTGCCATATCTCCTTTTGGAATGCTGTGGTGGTTTTCCCTCCCTTTTTAATCATGGGAGTGTGGCATATTAGCTGTTTACCGTGTCTTGACATTTTGTAGGAATCCAATAGCTTTGTGTAATGAATATTTTATCTGGTCAGAAGAACATCTTTGAGATTGTGCCAAGCGTTTCAAATAAGCGTTATTTGTATTTGTGTTCTTAGGTGAAGCCCTTAGGAGGAGTATTGGAAGATCGATCTTCTTCCTGAATTCAATTGTAGGTGTTTTATTTGGTTAAGTTGAGTGGGCTGTACTATTTATTTTGTTTTAATGTTCGGTTGAGTCTCGTTTATTTTTCCAAGTGCTACTTTGAATGGTGTTGCTCCTTCTACTCTTTTATAATGCTGGGTCGGATGAAAATTTTACCCAAAAACAAATTAAAGGTTGGCAAGGTTTTGGAGGATCCTGATGTATGGTGGCATAGAGAATGTGGACATTTGCTCTGTTCTCTTTATGGTGGTATCTTATCTTTCAATTCTTCCTTTTCTTATACTCGGCATTACTTTCTTTGAGTTGATTTGGAGCTTCCAGTGGTTGGAATTTTGCTTATTCCAGTCAGTGGTGCTATTCTTTATGCGGCCACCTTCCAGTTTCAAACTTATTTTGCAGTTGTGTAAATATCCTGTGCATTCAACAATTTGAACTCAATAAATTACTGCATAAGCAGAACCCTGCATGTTTTGGATCCATTACTCTTGAGGTTTTTCTCTCTTCCTGCAAGACAAAATTTATGCTGGATAAAGTTAATTTTACCTTGTATGCAGAACCCTGCATCTATTGTTTGTCACTATTTTGACCCTCTCATTTTCCCTTCTTGAATGGGCAGATTAGTAGCAGAAATTTGGATAGAGTTCGTAAATTGAAGAGTGCAATGACGAGGTTGACTGCTCGGGTACAAAAGGTAGGTGTATAATGTTGGTGGTGTTTGTGAAAAATTGCATTAAAAATTGCTTTCAACATTTATGATTGCATCTTTGGTCTTTGGATTATATGTTCTGGGTAATGATGTATTTGAATGTAACCAATAAAGAATAGGATCTTTAGTTGCTTTATATTATAATAGTTGGGAAAGATTCAGTGTCCTCTGATGTTGCACTCGCTTTTGGCAAATTGTACTGGATTTAGTCTTCTGTCTCAAAAAATGTTGACTGACAGTTTAGCATCTCCAACAATTACTTGCATTTTCTGATAAAAGCATTTTCAATCGATTCATATACTGTGCATGGTTCTTTGCAAGAAGAATATGTAGCCAAGGATGTTACACATTCAGGGATTAATCAACATCCAGCACGGAAGAAATCTGCTATACAGAAAATAAGTCAGGTCTGCTTGGGGGATAATTGCAGAAGAGACTTGAAAAATACCTAGCTGATCTAACACTAATGAAATATAATGTGCTTAACTGTCCCCTTAAATTTTCTGCGAATTAGATAGGCAATGATATTCTCATCAATTTATTTTAGGTGAGAGATGAACTTGAACAGTTACTTGATGATGATGATGATATGGCTGACCTTTACCTATCACGAAAGCTGGATGGTGTGTCTTCACCAGTCAGTGGCTCCGGTGGTGCGAATTGGTTTCCTGCTTCCCCTACAATTGGTTCAAAAATTTCTAGAGCAAGTAGAGTAAGTTTGGCAACAGTTCGCGGAGATGAGAATGATGTTGAGGAGCTTGAAATGTTACTGGAGGTAGAGTTCTAACTGTGTTTTACCTTCCTCATTTTCAATTCTTATTTGAAATGGGACTAAGAAGAAATTATTCTTGAAATTGGGTGATGATGTTCTTGCAGGCTTATTTCATGCAGATTGATAGCACTTTGAACAAATTGACCACGGTGTGTACTTTTTATTTACTTTTCCTTTTATTCTACACAAGGCACACACATTATGGTAAGAATTGCAAAGCAATTTCATCCTTTTTAAATTGCATAAATTTGAAACATGCAGTTGCGAGAGTACATTGATGACACAGAGGATTACATTAATATTCAGGTAGGCAATTTTGAATCGAACGCTGAAGTTTGTTTCCTTGTTTATGCGTTTTTTCTTACATTAAATTTATGCATCCTTTTTCTTCAGCTTGACAATCATCGAAATCAGCTGATTCAGGTGCTTTATGATTTTCTCTTCATGAATTGTGTTGGGGCCAATACACTCACAAGCAAGCAAGCACGCACACAGATTGCTTGTATGTTTTGATTTGTTATTCATGCTATGTCTTTCCACTATTTGCTGCAGTTAGAGCTCTATCTGAGTTCTGGAACTGTTTGTTTAACCATATATTCCTTGGTGGCTGGAATATTTGGCGTGAACATCCCATACACCTGGACTGACAATCATGGTTACATGTTTAAATGGGTAGGCAAAATACTTTTACTGGTGAATTTAGCTCCTGATTATAAATTGCTTTTATACGGGGAATCATGTGTTTTTTTTTACATTGCCAGGTGGTAATTGTCACAGGAGCATTCTGTGCATCTCTGTTCCTAGTTCTAATAACATATGCTCGCTACAAGGGCCTGGTTGGATCTTGAAAGGTCTCACGTTCTCTGCAGGTATAGTTCGAGATTCCTAGTTCTAATGGCATATATATGCTCCCTCCCTCTTGGTAAAGCATGCAGTTCAGTCTGCAGGTCATCATGGTAGATTCTTATAATTTGTCAAATCCTTGTTCAAACCGGGCTCAGGCATCCTACGAGGAAATTGTAAAACAGCATGCGGATTTTTAGATATAATTTTTTAATTTTTTTTTCCCACGATAGTGAATCTTAATTTCTCGAAATACAAATCAGCACTTTACCCGTTAAGATGAAATTATTGACATTCTTTTGCATGTCTTTGCTACATGTGAAGTAGTCACTGTGCCCTCCCTGCATTCAGGAGCTTCATGTGTTGTTGTATAATATTTTAGCTGTACTTTTAGAATTTTATTTTTTGCTTTTTGCTTTTTGCTTTTTGCTTTTTGCTTTTTAGTATATTTAATAAATTAATATGTATGTTTAAAGGTATCGTATTTTGTTACTTTTTCTCTAACATACTAATAAGAATTAATTATCCTAATTAGTGAGTGGCAAAAAGAACAAACAGAAGGGAAGGATACAAGAATTCTTTGGATTTTTTAATGCTTGTAAAAAACCAAGGATAATAAATAAATTGAGAAGGAGGGCCTGGTATTTTATTCCAAAAAAAAATAACTTCTCTCTTCAATCTTTGACATCTTATCTACTTGTTATTTGCTCTTTTTGTTCTAATTCTTAAAACAAAGAAACAAAATAAATTGAAAAAAAATATAAAACGGATTAAAAAAAATTAAGTTATTGGGTTTAAGAATATAAGAATTAAATATATAATCTTTGAAATCATAAAGATTAATCGATTAGTTTTGTTAAATCACTAAGAACAATTAACTCCTTTTCTTTTTGTTTCTTACACAGTCGACCGAGCAAGATTAGCTCTCTAGTTCACGAGAGTAAACTGTCTCTCATTTGTTGATGACAATTAGCTAGCCGCAGCTGTCTCTCTCTCTCGAGATGAACAGGGTAATACACAAACAGCACAACCTTGCACCCACTTGTGCTTGGTCCATGGGCTAGAAATACAAAGGACAAAAACACACAAAATTCAAGAGATGCGAGGCTTCTGTGATGGTCATTTCCTCTAGCAAATCGAGGTGCATCAGAATTCCATTCAAGACTTGTCCAGATAGCGGCATGTATTTCGTGTTTTTTAAGGCAACATAGCGCTGCCAGCTATGTTGAAAATATTTGAGACATTAACAGTGAGCTGCCAATTGGTAGCAGAGCCCTGTTATGGTCAGTAAAGTTGGCTCCTGCGTTGCCAAATGCCACCTTGGCAAGGGAGAGAGACTTCATCACAGGGATACGTTAAGAAGACGGGATAAAAACATAATTCTCAGCTAGCTATAGCTCAATGACAATGAGCCCACCGGCCGCCACCGTAATTGGAGCATCTTTCTGGTGACCATTTTCGATGATCATCATCCTTGTTTGTTAATTTGTCTAACACAAATCCAGAGTCTACGTGACACATTTTCCAAGCATGAAAAGTAAACGATGGCGACCTGCCGCATAGAACCAATTTGATTGCCTCACATGTGGACTGTTCATATATAAGCAATGAGCATTACGAACATGTTTGGTATTCCGGTAGCTGTTGTGGTTGTGATTTGAAAAAAATTATTTTATAAAAAGTATTTTTAATTGAGGTTGGTTTGAAAAAACAGGTGTTTGGTTAAAACTGTAGTTGAAATTGAGGTTGAATAAAAAATAGTTTAATGTGTTTAGTTAATAATGTTTTTTAAATTAAAGTTATAAAATAATTTTAAAATATATATATTAAAATTGATGGTTTTTAATTTAAATGTTATAAATTTAACTATTGCTATTACTTCATGAAATAAATAATACTTTATATAAAATATTTTTTATTATGCCATTAAACCATCTACAATTCCATTACATATGAAATTCATTCGACAAGAACTACAGTTTCTATAATTTTTTGAGCGTGTAATAAAATTAGATAAAATATTATCAGGAATAAAATTGATTTGATATTACAGTGCGAGTGAATTTAATTGTCTCTACACTAGGTTTTCGGGGAAAAAAATATTGTTTACATGACAATGAAAACTAGTTTTTTTAAAAAAAAATATACAAAAACTATACACACTGAAAAAAAAAAAGGTTCACTTGAACAGTGCAAGTGAATTGCACTGTGCACGTGAACACAAAATTTTAAAAAGCAGTCAGGAGCTGCTTCGCCAAATTCGCGTGCAAAACGTGAATGGACCCCACCAAAATTAAATAGCGTTTTTAACATAACCAAACATCATATTTGTTGTGGTTGCTTCAAACGCAGAAGCAACCACACAAACAAACAGCCTCTACATCATGCATATGTTCGCGTTTCTCGATGTTCATTTTCACCCTGCAGTGTCCAATCAATAATTAGATAAAAAGAGCAGTTATTTTCCATGCCATATCACAACTTAATAGGGTGTTGTTATAACTTAGGACTCCTTTGCCGATTTTTTTTTCAATTATTACTTAAAAAAAATGGTAAAATATCACGGTTTACATATATAAAAATAGTATAGATTAGATGCTACATGCGACTCTCTTTAATTATATGATATGGTCTTGCACAACTTACAATGAAGAGAGAAAAGAAAGAAGAAAGGAAAAAAAAAAAGAAAAATACCCCCAAAGACATATCAAAACTCCTATCACAATACTACCGATACATTAGAAAGATTTTAATGAGAGGAATGCAACGACATCAAAAAAGAAAAAAGAAAGGAAAAGAAAGAAAGATATCTTAAAGACATATTGAACATTCTATCATGATATTACTGATATCACCAGAAAGATTTCAATGAGAGAAATACAATGATATAAAAAAAATTCGTTAATGGTGACTGAAATAGACCACGCGAGTTGCCCAAAGACAAGTAAGACATGTCACATTTATACATCTAGTGTGGCCTACTATGGTCATCGTTGATAACCTTGGTGTCGTTGGATTCATCTCATCAAGATTTTTTCAATGGTATTGGTGGTATCTTCATTGAAATTTCAGTGTGCTTTCAAGATCTCTTTCTCTCTTTTTTTTCTTCCCATAATTTACAACTTGCTAAACCATGCTATTTCCCTAAGAATTTTCTAAACTATGTTATTTTTCAAAATAAAATAAAATAATAATGTGCTGTATTCCAAAAAAAAAGAAAAGAAACCCTCCTTCTTTACCTCTTTTTCATTGATGAAGTATCTTTTAAACTAAAATATTTTAAAATTATTATTTGAAAATATGATCCCTTTATATTTATAAGTGTAACTCATTATCATTAAATCAAATTTTTTGTCTATTTATCACTCTTATGAGATTTGAATCAGTCCGCTAACTTAGACTGAATTTTACAAAAAAACAACAAAGAATAATTTAACATAATCCGATTAAAAATCCAGGTTGACCTACAACCCAATCTTTCCGATTAAAATCCATTAATTTTAAATTTTTTTTGCTGAAAATGTTGTTTAAACAACTTGTTTATCCCATAACTTAGACCTTGCACCACCTTAACTCTTCAAAACAAGTTTAATAACCATGTTATTTATATTCCAAACATATACATGCATTAAACAATGAGGAGATAAATAGTTTGAATTTGAGAGTGAGGTTTTGTGTTTTTGTTTAAATCATATTACATAGGGAAAGAAATTCTATATGGAAATGTTTTTATTATTTTTTATAAATCATATATTTTATTCTTTCTCCTGCTTATACTTATTATTTTTTAAAAGTGAATCTCATTAACTGATATTAAAGACTAACACGCGCCGTCATCACTCCCAATCATATTGACCACACTAGAGGCGAAGGTGAAAGCCCAGATTAGCGCTGTCGAACCAAAGGACCACTTGGCTGCCATTGTTACGGTACCCATTATTCTTATACTTCCTCGTCCAACCTCAATCGGTCATTACATTATATTATAGGAGCTGTGCAGTATAGCAGCTGATCCGCTCTTGACTTCCAAACACATCCCTCACGTGACATACACGTGCCCAAAACTCATACTCTCTGGTCTTTACACATTGCGCCGCCGCCGCCGCCGCAGCACCTGCCGTCTGCAACCAAATGGTGAAACAAGAAGCACGACGAACACCATCCAATTCTTAAGGAAAATAATACGCAGTCGCTCTTGTTTCAAAAACTATTGATTAATCCTTTCGTTGTCCCCCAGAAAAAAATTTTAGAGTACTGTTTTATGAGACAACTTCAAAGACAAGAGGGAATAAATGATATAAAAAAAAATCATACCCGAACCCTCAAAAAAGAATATTTCTATTTAAGCTCAATTTATTTTTTTTTTAATTTTCTCTATCACGTTTCTTTGTTTTTCTTGTGTATCTCTGGAATAATTATTGGTAACTAAATTTCTTGATAACCTAGGATCTATATTTACAAGGAGAAATTATTAAGTAAATGTTATTAATCATTTAAAATTACATATCACACTATTTAGTCATACTATCAATTTTTTTCTTAAAAAAAACAATAACCATGATAATAAAACAAGGAAGATTTGTTTCATTTAAAGGGGGCGAGAGAGAAATAATTTTGTTTTTATTATAAATTAGGTGATGACTATAATTTTTTTTTGAAAGGTAAAATTAAAAAAAATAATTTAACAAAGCCCTAAAAGAATAAGAAACAAATTGAAAAAAAAATTAGGATTGAATGATGAAATTGAAAATAAATATTTTTTTATAAAAAAAATAAAAAACAACAATTAAAAATGAGAAAAATAAGTACTGAGTTGAAATATCTATAACTAGAAAACAACAATTAACATAAGGTAATTTTGTATCATTGAGAGGCGCCACACACGCTATCAGAAGACCACGAGCACCTCCTACATCCTATTTATTTTTTTATTTTAATAATATTTTATATTTATTAAAAGATCAAATTGCTTCCATTCACTCGATAATATAGAAAAGAAAACTATAATGAACAAATAAAAAAAAAAAAACTATAATGAACAAATAAAAAAAGCCTGGATGTAATTTTTAAAAATTACTTTTAAGATTAATGGAGTAATTTCATTATACTTAAAAAAAAATAAAAGATAAAAAAAATACCTTCAAATGCTAGTTTTAAAGATTTTGATTGTAAGAACAATTAAATCATTTCACTGCACTTAAAAAAAATATAAAAATAACCCAACTCTCACTTTAATCTGATAATGATTATTGAGCAGTGCGAAAACATGAAACACCCCTAAAACTAAGGCCATAGGTTTTTTTTCAAGAACAGAAGAGTAATTACACTGATTCTCAATCATAGTTCCTTAATCTAAACTATAGAGTCTAAGCAATTCTCTCTAACTAGTTATTATTTTTGGCTGTCATCAAAGTGTTTAGACAAATATTAATATTGTAAGAAATTAATAAACTTGTTTGTTCACAAATAACCAGCCTATATATAAAGTCCGACAACTCCACACTAATCGAAAGTACATTACTAAATAACGCCATTGAAATGAGGTTACGAAGTTCGGAGAAAACTTATAATCATGTACAATTCTATGTTTGTAGAGACATCGACGTTGACATATAGAACGTGAAATTAAGGTTTTTTTCGGGAGTGTTATTGTAATTGTTTTTTATGTAAAAATATATTAAAATGATATTTTTTTTTATTTTTAAAAAATTATTTTTAAGATTAGTGCATCAAAATGATCTAAAATATACAAAAAGTATTAATTTTTAGTAAAAAAAATTAAAACTTAAAAAAAAACAGGTACAATCGCGTTTCAAAACAATCATTTAATTAAACAGAGATTAATAGTAGAGGAGGAACTTAAATAATTCCAGTACCCATCATTAATTAATAAATTATTTAAAAATCCAAAAATAAATGGAAGGTTACAGCATTACTTGCCCATTAATGACCGACGTCTATTTTAGCATGAAACATCAATTTTGTTTTTTTTTGGAAAAAGTTTATTATTTAAACAGAATCCATTAGCAAATCGAGACCTAACTGCTCCAAGCCTGGAAAAGGCAAGTAACTCAATTAGGGATTTTTAAAGATTTAATTAATTAGGATAAAGAATGTTTGGAAACTCAATCTAAATAATTTCCTATATATGGAAGGACTTGTTCGAGGTTTCTCCGAAAAAGTTTAGTCGCTTCCTCTAGGGGAAAAAAATAATTAAAAACAGGCATGGTTAACGTAGTAAATTAAAGTGTTTTTTTTTAATATATTAAAATATTTTTATTTATTTATTTTTTAAAATCCAATTTGATATTAACACATCTAAAAATATAAAATAAAAACTAATTTAAAACTACAAAAATTTAAAATAAAAAAAATTTAAAATTTTCACAAGTATAAATCAACAGCAATGCTTAGAGATTGTATTAGTTTTGTCATGTAGGAGGAGGCTGTGCGATTATATTCGAAAACATTGAGAGCCTCGAACAAATCATATCAAGGCCATTACCATTGTCCAAATCGAACAAGACCAGCCCTCTCTTCTAATACTCCAAGATTTCACTCTCTCCATTTTTTTTGTTTTTATTGATAATATCGCTCTCTTAAATTCCTTTTTCTCGCCCAGCAAGCACAAAGCCACTGCCAAAAGAATTTGTCTAGAATCGTTAATCACCAACCCAGCCCAACCACCAGTACCCTTTCTTCGCCGATTCTTGCTTGTGATTGTCGTGGTTTTTTCTTGGAAAAGAATAAATAGCTCTCGTGATTTGTGGGGTCTTGATTACATGCACCGTGTGGGGTACGTGAAACAAGGGAGAGTGTTAGTGGCTTAGTGAGAACCCAAAGGCAGGTGGTGGTGTGAGCGAAGATTATGTTAGGCCAGGTGGTGAAGGTTCACAGAGAGGAAATAGCGGCATGCATGACTTGTCCTCTTTGCAACAAGCTCTTCAGAGACGCCACTACTATCTCTGAGTGCCTCCATACTTGTGAGTCTCTCTCTCTCTCTCTCTCTCTCTCTCGCTCACTCACTCACTTCTGTGTGTGCTTATCTTCTTCTATTTTGTGTTATTCGATGTGGTTTCTTTGTTTTGTTTTGTTTCTTGTTGTGGGCGCTTAATTGTTAGTTCACGTAATCTGTGTATCATCTTTTATTGTTTGGAGTTGAGCTTGGTTTATTGTTTTAATTGGTTATTTTTGTGATGAGGAGTGAAATGCGGTTTTATGATCTTGTCTTTTCTTCATTTTGTTTTCCTGGTCTATCTTTGCTCAATGGATTGGGAGTTTGATTTTGAAATTAAGGAAAAGATTGAAATTTGATTGGTAAATATAGCCTTTTATTGTGTTTGAGCAACGTATGATGTGAGCTTACAGTAAATTTGTTTGCTGAAATAGTAAAATTTTAACATGGGGTTGTTCGAAGCTTTTGCATGGTCCCTGTGCTCTTCAAGTCCATCAAAATTGTCAGGTCCTTGATAAGTTCATGCCGTGTCAAGTGAGAATAGTACTGTGTTTGGGGGATGATGAAATAAAGGTTTTGCATTTTTATTTTCCTTTAGAAATAGTTTCTTAGTGTTATATCATTTAATCAGTATGTTTTAAGTGCGTCTAGCTTGTTATATACATATCCTCTCATCGAGCATATATCTGATGCCTGCTTCTTCATTTTAATTTTTGAAACAGTTTGCAGAAAATGCATATACAAGAAGATAACTGATGAGGAGTTGGACAGTTGTCCAGTTTGTGATACTGAATTAGGTTGTTCTCCGCTTGAGAAGCTCAGGTATTTGATCATCTCATTCTCTTATGATTGCCAAGTTTATGCCACAGCAATTTTTAATAAAGCATCTTAAGTACTGCATGCCGTGGCAAAACAAGACATAGCTGTTTCTGATATAGTTGGACTATCGTATTACACATATGTAGGACGTATTCGAATGCTATTTGAGTAGTCTCCATGCAGTGCAAGTGAAATTATCTTAGGGTGTCAGAATGACTGACAAAGGAGGACGCTATATAATCACTGAAATGATTTTCTAGACATTCTCTGTCTTTCCAACTGCAGAACCAATCCTTGACACTACTAATTAATGCACTTGGAAGGAAGATATCAAATTTCCAAGTCAATTTATTAGACATTTACACCAAACAGTAAGTATATGCTGCAAACTGTAGACATGCAATGTGACACTAGGAAATCAATTATCATGCTGCATGTTCCTGGGCAGCATCCCTGCCCTGCCACTCATGTGGGATGCATAATTTATTTATTAGGATTCTCTGATATAGAATCTTGAAATATTATGATTGAACCTGTGCCTCAACCTGTTTATATGGCACAGAACAATTAGAAGTCCATTTTCAACTTGGAAGACAACCAAAATTGAGAAACTGGTCATGGATTTCACTACAGCAGCATGGTCTTGGTCTGTTTTAACTTTCTTTCTTTATGTTAATCAACAGGGCAGACCACAGCTGGCAAGATTTAAGGGCCAAAATCTTCCTTTCCAATAGAAAGAAGGCCAAGGAACCTGAAACAGTGCCCTCGGTCCCAGAAGACGTGCCCTCGGTCCCAGAAACTGCGCCAGCAGTCCCAGAAGCCATGCCAGTCCAAGAAGCTGATCACTCAGTTCCATTGATAGGTAGAAGAAAGGAGAGATCTCTCTCTTCATTGGTAGTCAGCACACCTAAGATATCCGTCAAGTCTTTTCTGACAGGAAAAAGATCAAAACCTATTGCCAGAAAACGAGAATCTCCTGTTCTCATTAAGGAGCTGGTTAAGAAAGTGGACGATTACTATGAGAGTTTAAGCTCACCCGAGACTTTAAGCAAAATTGCACAAACTAAAAGGCAGGTAGAAGTCGTTAAACTTCAAGTTTTCTTGCTAAAACTTTTCTCACCTTTTTGTTTTGGGTCCTTTGAAAATGACGTGCCTTTCCTTTGATGCGTAGTAATTTCCTGTGCAATTATTTTCATGGTGTAGAATTCTTCTACTGCCGAGTCACCCAAACAACACAAGCCTTATAAAGTTTCAGAGGATGGTGTTAAACCATGTAAAGGGAAAGCTGATTTTTGGAAACCCTTAAATTGCTCGGTTGAAGGTTCAAGCAAAACAAAGTCTAATAAGTCAGAACTACAGGAAATTCTTGTCCAAATAAAGAAGCTTGATGCCCAGGAGAAAGCTCAATCACTCAAAACCAGTGTTAAGGAGCACGGTGATAAATCGAAAGTTAATGGTGAAGAATCTAACTCGACTTCATGGCCTTCAGTTTCCGTGAAATCTAGACGGCTGCAAGGCATGCAACAAAAAAGAGCAGCTCCCTCTGAGGGGTTGAATATTCCAGCACAGACTATTGTCGATGCAAACAGTAAATGTGATACAAGATTTAGTCCAATATGGTTCTCATTAGTTGCTTCTGATCATGAACAGTGAGATTTTGTTTCTTTACCATTACTAAAGATTCATTGATGATTGGTCAAGCACGCCATGTCATGTTGTTAAATATTGTTTCTTTTTGGCATAATTTCAGGGGTGGAAGTGCGCCCTTGCCACAGATATCTTCGTGCTACTTGAGGGTTAAGTGAGTTTCACTAACCCACTACCTGGTTTTTATTCATAATGCTGGTTTGCTTGTCAGTGTCCATTTTGCTCTTGAGTTTTGACATAGGCTCTGGTTAAACGATGTGTTTTATCGCCACTTTTCTTCAGTTTTGTAAAACAAATTCCGTGGTTTTCATTTATGTGAAATTGTAGTTGCATCTATGCTAAGTTTTGTAGATATATTTTCTGAGCGGCAATGACACTGTATCTTATCTGATGTTTTCTATGCGCACTTCGATTTCCCTTCTATTTGTTTTGGTTACATAGAATTTCCCGTTGCTTATGTTGTAAGCTTTTGTATCCTTTTGTTTCATCATAATAGCATGATGTCCATTTCCATTTACAATTTATGGTTTCGATGAATATGTACTTCCAGGTACACTCCAGCAAAACAAAACTAATCACAGCCTAGAAGTAAACTATATTTATGACTCCTGTGCTCTTTCGTAGCTATTCCCCAATTTCTTTTACTCTACATAACTATGAAATTCTGTGAAGAAAATAGATTGAGAAAATGATGTTGTTGAAAGTCCAGGAGCAAACACTCTTTTCAAATATCAGCAACACCTGAAACCATGATTTTAAAATTTTGAATGTTAGAAGCCTCAGAAAATAGGGAGTTTCGCTTCATTGCTTCAATGGGCAGTTGCAACAACAATTTTGTCTGTGAGGTTTTGCATGCTTAGTTATGTTTAAGTTTGTGATTGCACAATGGCGGTCACAATCAAAATAGGGGCACATAGCATAAAAAACATATTGGTGTTGTCCTGTGAAAATGAAGCCAATCATCATATAATCATGAAGCATTTTAATTGATTACATGAACTCTGCACATCATGCCTGATGTTGAATTTCCTTTTCTAGGCCAGAATTTCATTTAGAATCTTAATAATGATTATTCTGAAGTATCTGTGACTTTAAAGTAGTAGATTTGCTCCAAAAATTCTGCTTCTGTTCTGTTCCATTGCAAAAATAGAACTCAAACTGTCTGATTTCAGGTCATCTGTGAATGTTAATATATAGAGCATATTTTAGTCTCTATCTTTTCCCTTCCTGTGGTTGTTTTTGTTTATATTGTGTTCTCACCTGAAGTTTGCTTTATACCAAGAACCCTTTTCTTTTTCTATTTTTTTAACAAATATACCAACAACTATTTTGTTGATCAGTTGTTGCAATTTTATTGTAGGGATGGTAGTTTGCCTGTTTCATACATAAAGAAGTATCTTGCCCAGAAGCTGGGTCTTGTTAGGGAAGCTGAGGTAACTTCATCTTTGTTCGTTTATCATGTTAATCAATTTGTGCATACAAAACTAATAATCTTATTTCTTTCAATCCCTCTTCTGAGGTAAATGGAAGTGGACAGCATTTCTTTTTCTTCATTCGTAGATTTCTTTCCTTTGAACTTGAATATCCAAATTACGTTCTGTGTTTCCTATATTTCATCTTCCATGATGTATGACAGGAAAAAGGCTTGCTACTCTCTTTGTTTTTTATATTGTCCTTTAACAAGACCTGCAACAGTTTTTGTTATGATGGAACTGTTTACTACCTACCATCCATCCTTGTAAAAAATAAATGCCGGTGAAGTGTACTCCTAAATTATCTGAAGACTGCTGCCTAAGGAATTAAGGAAATTTTAAAACACCACGAGTAATGCTAGAGTTTCCACAGGTGGAGATCTCAATGCGTGGTCAGCCAGTGGTTTCAACGTTGCAGCTGCATAACTTGGTAGACTGGTGGTTGCAGACAGCTTCAGCATCTGAAAGAATACGGACAACTGTGGGCAGTTCAGCTAAAGATTTTGTGATGGTTCTCTCGTATGGTCGTAAAGCTCATCCTCCGTAAACATCTTTGCTTCAGCGGCGAAATGTCATCTCTTGCAACAGTGATCTTGGTCAAGGTGGTCGGAAACAACAGTGTGTTTTGCATCATATTTGCTAAAACCACTCTGCTTTCTCTCTTTTTCTACTTTTCTTGCAAGAAGAGTAGACATAGTAGAAACTATACACAAGTTGTAGACGAATATGGATTGTTTATGAATACCAGATTTGGGGATTCTGGACTGATGCCTGAATCCATGGATTAAATTTAAACCAGCTCAATGAGGACTCGTGCTACTAGCCGAAGTCAAGGCCAGGTTGAGTATGTCCTTAGAAACATCTGGTTGTGTTGGGCTAGAACGGCCAATTGGCCACCATTTTACATGGAATAAATTAGGTTAATGCTGAAGAGCGAAGATTAAAAAAATACAAAAAAAAAAACCCTATGAAATCCCAGTCAGGATGTGCATTTGGCATATACTCCTTTTGCCTTTCCCCCTTTTAATCCCTCTTGTTCGGTTCACGACAAAGAAGCACACACACATTGTTATTCTTGACAGCAAGATTTCAGACCTCAAAATGATAAAGAAGCTTTGTGTGATAATTTCAAAATTCAAAGCCAGCAACATTCTGCCTCTTCACCACAATAAAAAACAATGATAATCAATTGTAGATTCTAGCTTATCCAAAGCCAAGGAATCAAGGCACGTAAATCATCAAGAAAGGGGCTGTTAAAAAAAGAAGTTGTTACTGTTTACTATGCAGGATGTTGATTTTACGTCCTCTGACATCTGAAAAAAATGTAAATATTCAGGGTCTGGCTAAAAGCAAATCTCAAGAGAACAATAGCAACCTCTCTGTATCCGCAGCAGCTGCTTAAAACGAAGCCGAGATGCAAATCAGATATATTTGAGAATTACTTTTAGCCGTAAAGCGAGGAAATGAATAAATAAAAGTAATCTATAGCAGGGATCATCTTGTTCCCACATTTCAAGTCGGAGCATGATCTCGGTTCCATGTCCTACAATAACAGATAAAATCATCATTAACTTGACCTTGACGTCCTAAGTTTTCAGGTTTGCTCCTGTGCTTTGATACAGGTATGAAGCAACAGAGAAACATCAATCAACAAAGATCATGCCCACGGGATGGGATAGAGAGAAGGTTCCTGCTAATCTCCACACAATGCAAAGACTAAGCCATGGCAACTCAACACAACAGCATCACCAACACAAGTAAAAACAAAAAATCTGCATCAAAATCCATTTGACATGGGTAAAAAATTGCGAGTGATAAACTAAATGTAAATGTGAAGTACAATTTTTGGTTAAAGGTGTTCGTCCCAGTATCCCCAAGCACTGTAATTTAGACACAGACCAAAACAAGCATAATAAGTTGATAACTGGGTATGTAACTCATTCTAAGCAACAATTAAATCATCAAATCACCATAACAGAGAAGCATGCAATGCCATAATTACAGTCAAGAAGACATTAATTAAGCTAAAAACAAACAATTCCCTTTTCTTTTCTTTTCAATCCAATTAGGCAAAACTACAAGCCACCAGTTGGAGGAGCATTATAGTCACCATCATCATCGGAGAGCAAGTTGGCATACGGCGACGTTTCAATATCATCAGCAACAAGATCATCCGTACTCCTCAACGCAGCATGCAGAAGCATCAAAACGACAGCGATCCCACCACCAACGACAACATTCTGAAAAACCCCACCCCAAATCACAACCAAAAAGTCAACCACAAAGAGCACAACCAACACCATCCAGTCACTCACTTGATAGCCCAAAAACCAAAGCGGCTCCTCGCGAGAGAAATAGAGAGAGAGCCAAGCAATTAGAGTAATGAGCAAGGCGATTAGCACCAGAGGATGGTTTAAGAGGGATACAGAGAGGATTATCAAGAGGATTATGGAGTAATTAACCGAGAAATGAAGGACGTTTTGGGTTATCCTTGTGGTGGTGTCGTGGATTGAAAAGGGGAGGTTCAGTAAGGTGAGGTCTAGGAAAACGGACCATGGACGTCGACCTGATGTTAAGGGTTTTGTGGTTTCTTTGAAGAAGCTAGACACGAATTGGGACATTTTTGCTCTGCTGCTGTTGAATTTTTTTGAATTTTATTCAAAAATCAGAGGAGTTTCGTTTGATTGAGAGGAGGAGAAATCAGAGTGCGGAAAGGAGACTTCTTGTTAAATTTGTTTTTAGCCTTTCAAGGCAGGAAGGCACCAGCAACACCTTCTTTAACTAGGTAGACGATGACTTTGACTGACTCTCTTTTTGTAATATTGTGGGCTTGGTGTACAGACTAAAATTGATGCGAGGCCCAACCGAGCCCAGCCCATTTTCGAGGAAAGGAGACTAGTTAACTGCACGGGCATGGCAGGTCTTCCAGGCTTTCATCGTCTTCGGTGTCTCGTTTCCTAACCCAAAATTAACAGCTTAAGCTTGAAAAGAGCATCTTTCCCTCGGAACAGAATCCCTTTTAAGTGTGTGAGAGAGAACATGAGATTCAATATCGCTTCATTATTTTCTCACACTGTTTTGTTTCATCAACCTAGCTAGTGTGTGTGAGCTAGCTTGTTTGCTTAAGGAAATTAAGTACATGGAAAGCTGCCTTCCTATGAATCAATCTTCACAAACACACAGGCAGTTCCAACACCTGGTAATGAAGTTGGATTCCCAAAACTAAGTGAAGTTGTAAGTTTCAACCATTCTGCTGGTGGCATTGCCAGGTATGGTAGCCAGATAGGTGTGACAGATACATGGAACCTCACCTGTGCCGAGCTGCCATGGATGGAAAAGCTGATCCACTCCGGAAAATGCCAGACCAATTCTACATTCAAGCTACGAAACCAAGAATACATTCCTCCACATTGCATGCAGTTTGGTATGTTAGAATGAGTGGAGATAATCCTTGACTCGAGTTCGTTGCTTTTGCATCAGCTCCTCACATAGCAGCCAAGAGAGGACATTCTAATGTTGTTCGGGTTCTGATGGAGAAAATGAAAACCACTTACCATGATGTGGAAATGGGAATGGGAGCGGCCAGATCATCGATGAGGATGGCAAATAATGAGCACAACACTGCTTGCATGAAGCTGCACGATACAATCAACTTGATGTGGTAATGTTACTGGATGAAGAAGACCCTGAGTTCCAAAATTCTGCATAATGTATTCATTAAGTAGAACCAGTGGAGCTAAACAGCATAATGAACTCATTAAATCCATGACGTGATATCGAAAACCAACACTTCGATCAATCTCGCTCTTCTCCCACTATCTTCTGTCATCATGTGAATTTCAAGAATTCGATTCTCTTCTTCAGAACAACCATCGCTTTTATCAATCACTAACATACCACCTTTCTAATTTCGTAGCATTGTTTCTTTTAATTTCTTGTTATTTAGCACCCCACTTTCTTTGGAAGTCGAAGCAAGATCATACGATTCTCATCTTCAAGCACCTCTCCTTTATTCTTGGGCCCTCCACTTCGGTAGTAGAGCATGAAGTTGACTCCCTCTTTGTTTTTGCCCAAATGGTTTTGATGTTTTAAGCGTTTCTTCTAGCAGGAAAAAGAAATATATATAAAAAAAAATGACAAGAACACGGCACGCAGTAAATATAAGTTAAGGGCCTTCATATGACAATCTCAAAAAAACACAATCACTCTGCCAAAACCTGCACATATACGATGCAGCACATTAGCAGAAGCTGTTCAGGCAAAATGCTAGATTCAATTTGCAGGTAATAGATAAACTAGTATATTCTGAACTTGGAAACGATAGCTTCACACACCTGAGAACAAACAGAGCAATTGAGCTGCAAACATGGAGGGGGGGATATTATTGCATCTAAGAAGTTTTTAACACTAGAGAGCTAGACTGCTAGTATAGCTGCCTTCAATCCAGACCCTGAAATCATCTCAAACTAATTAATGTGTCATTTTATGCTTTCTCTCAGCCATGAGGGTTCAAAAGCTAAAATGCTTCAAATGACGTGCTAATTTTTTGCATTGATGAAGTCCAACATGCAAAGAAATCTGCAGTTAATTGATAGTGATTATGGAAAGATTTAATTAGTTTAACTGCAATACGATATGGATGGCATCACTAGCATGGTAATAAGTAAAATACTCGAGAGGATTATCCATGAGGTAAATCATTATGGCCGTCTTCCTCTATGACGACATCATCAATGATTCAATTGAAAAGAACACCACTGATATGTTTTGCTAAGGCTATTCCAAGCGCGTGATTTCAGTATTAATTTCTATCACAGTACCATGCCAATGACTACCTATGTGGAAAGAGTGCTTCGTATGATATATGAAAGAGCTGCGAGAGCAATTATACATGTCCACTTAAATTCAGATTGCAGCATCTGGGGAAAGTAGTAACAACAACCTAACCAAAGATAGGAGGTGCAGGCGGATTCTAAACTGATCCAGATGGAGGAAAATGCATGCTCCATTCGTGGTGAAACAAGCAAAGCAGACCAAACTCATGTTTTTACATGCATGGACTCTGAACTATATAAGGCGGTTGCAGAGGGTGAAACTGAAACCTTTCTTGAAGAGATTGATATATTCTTATTGTATTACAGAGAAAGCAAAGGTTACAATTTATACTAATGGCTTAATACAAATAGCCTACATTATAGCCTACGATCAGACTTAATTATCTATGAATAAGGAAACAAATAAGTAAAGATTCAATTACAGTATTTGCCTATACTTGATTTCCTATTATGTGGTTGATTTTCTATGCTGTGCTTGGTTTCCTTTAACACTCCCTCTCAAGTTGGAGTGTATGTTAATTACACCCAACTTGCTAAGTAAAGTCTCAAACTTTGTGGAGCTTAATGGCTTAGTAAACAAGTCAGCCGGTCGGTGTGTAGTTCGAATGTAGGCTGTCTGAATCATTCCTGCTTGAATTTTCTCACGTATCAAATGACAGTTTATTTCTGTGCTTGGTTCGCTTATGAAAAACAGGATTCGATGCTATGTGCTTTGCTGCTTGATTATCGCAGAACAAGGTTACCGGTTGTGTGTGATTTATTTGCAAGTCCTTCAAAATGTTTTTCAGCCATGTAATTTCACAGCATGTAGTAGCCATGAAGCGATATTCTGCCTCTGCACTTGAACGTGATATTGTTGTCTGTTTCTTGGTCCTCCATGAAACTGGTGCTTCTCCAAGTAAAATTTTTTTCAGCCATGTAATTTCACAACATGTAGTAGCCATGAAGCGATATTTTGCCTCTGCACTTGAACGTGATATTGTTGTTTGTTTCTTGGTCCTCCATGAAACTGGTGCTTCTCCAAGTAAAATGCAGTAACCAGTAACTGATCTTCTCGTGTCGTTACAACGAGCCCAATCAGCATAACAAAATGCTCGTAACTGAAGTGCACCTGTGGACGGCAACAGGATGCCTTGCCCAGGTGTTTGTTTGATATATTTGAGCACTTTATAAGCTGCATCCAGATGTGGTTGGCGGGGCTTGTCCATGAACTGATTTAGGATGTGCACAACATAAGTCAAGTCTGGTCTAGTTATTGTAAGGTAGAGTAACCTGCCAACTAACCTCCTGTATGTTAATCCATCTTCCAAAAGCTTTCCATCGGATTGTGTTAGGGACACATTTTGTTCCAAGGGAAACCGAGATGGCTTGACATCCAAAAACCTCGCATCATCCAAAATGTCGAGTGCATATTTTCTCTGTGACAAACTAATGCCATGTAGTGATCTGGCAACCTCGATGCCAAAGAAGTATTTTAGTTGCCCCAAGTCCTTAAGTTTGAATTGTTTGGACAAGAAGAGTTTGGTGTTCTCTATGTCCTGCAAATTATTCCCAGCTAATATCACATCATCAACATATATCAGTAATGCTAGAAAGTTACCATGGTGGCTTCGGACGAACAAGGAATAATCAGATAGGGACTGATGGAATCCTGCAGCCTTGAGTGCACCGGACAGCTTGATAAACCACTGTCTAGAGGCTTGTTTTAAGCCATACAGGGATTTATAAAGTTTGCAAACGCGTGTCTCTCCCTTTCGCCCGAAGCCAGGAGGCAAAGTCATGTATACGTCCTCATCTAAGTCACCATGCAAGAATGCATTGTTGACATCAAGTTGATGTAAATGCCAACCACGCAAAGCTGCCACACTAAGTAAGAGGCAGACAGTGACCATCTTGGCTACGGGAGCAAAGGTTTCCTGATAATCAACGCCTTCAACTTGGCTGTAGCCCTTAGCCACCAGTCGTGCCTTATAGCGTTCCACTGTCCCATCGGCCTTCAACTTGATTTTGTATACCCATTTGCAGCCGATCGGCCTTTTGTGGGATGGTAAAGGTACCAAACTCCAAGTCCCAGTAGCCTGTAAAGCAGTTATCTCTTGGTGCATGGCCTCACGCCACTGAGGATGTTGAACAGCCTGTGAAAAACTAGTGGGTTCTTTGAGGAGAGTGAGTTGAGCAGTATAAGCTTTGTGGTGGGGAGAAAGGTGAGTATAAGATAAATAGGCAGAGAGGGGATAAGTAGTACCTGAAGTGTGAACCATGTTTGTGGATGATGTCGGGTCAGGCCTTGAAGGGAGAGTCATGGCAAGATGAAAATCCTGCAAGTAAGAAAAAGTGGTGATAGAACAACTGCCACGACGAATGGTAGGAATGGGCACAGGTGAGGAGGTGTTCTGTATGGGAGATAAATCGGGTAGTGGATTTTCAGTAGGACTGGCTGGAGATGGGGACTCTGTGAGGGGAGCTAGAGGAGTAGATGAGGTGGTGGAAGGATGGGTCTGGGAATTGGGTGAGCTAGGAAGTGGAGGACAGGGAAGCAGGGGAGGGGGTTCAAAATGTATGTCGAAAGGTAAGGATGGAGTGGGAGTGGGGGTGGGAGGCGAAAATGATGTGGGATTAGTAGGTGATGCAGATGTAAGAAAGGGAAATATGGATTCAAAGAAAACGACATCCCTGGAGACTATTATTCGTTGTGTAGCTAGATCAAAAACTCTATACCCCTTTTTCCCATAAGGATAGCCAAGAAAAATACACCGAGATGCTCGAGGATCAAATTTAGAGCAACTTTGGGCATGGGTGGAAACAAAACATAAGCAACCAAATACTCGTAAGTGCGAGTAATTAGGAACTATGTTGAAGAGTTTTTCATATGGTGTTTTTCCATGAAAAGTGGGGGTTGGTGTTCGATTTATGAGATAAGCGAAAGCAAGAATAGCGTCACCCCAAAATTGGTGAGGAAGACCGGCTTGAAGAAGTAAAGCACGTGCCATATTTAACAAATGCCTATGTTTGCGTTCGGCAACGCTATTTTGTTGTGGAGTATTAATGCAACTAGTTTGATGAATAATACCTTTGTGAGCGTAAAAGCTTTCAAGTTTGAATTCAAGACCATTATCACTACAAATCATTTTGACTTTGGAATCAAATTGGTTTTCAGCCATGTTGATGAAATTGACTAGAAGATCCCTAGTGTCGGATTTGTGTTTCATGAGATAAATCTATGTGCATCTAGTATGATCATCAACGATAGTAAGAAAATATTTGACACCTGAAATAGAAGGAATTTTATAACCACTCCAAATGTCAACATGGATTAAATCAAATGAAGATGTAGTAGTAATGGAACTTGAAGAAAATGAAAGTCTGGTTTGTTTTGTTAACAGACAAATCAAACACTTGTCGTTAGAGCAAGAATTAACTTTAGGAAATAATGGAGAGACTTTGGTTGAGGGATGCCCAAGACGTTGATGCCAAAGGTTCAGGTTAGAAGTTTTGGCATGGTTGCAGGTTCCTTTCTTGGCTTGGTCGAGAAAGTAGAGACCCTCCCGTTCAATTCCCGTCCCAATCATCTTCCCCGAACGTAGGTCCTGAATCACACAAAATTGGCTTAGAAAAATGGTTATGCAAGAAGAATCAAAGGCTAGTTTGCTAATGGAAATTAAATTCAATCAGAAATATGGGACACATAAAACATTATCAAGGATCAAATCAGGAGATAGATGAACTCTGCCTATGTGAGTTACTTGTGTTATTGATCCATTTGGTAATTCAACAGTGCGGCCATTAACCGGTCTTGAGTATGTGAGCAGATTTTGGTCATAAATCATATGATCTGTGCACCCACTATCCAAAATCCATGTGCTCCTGTTGCCATTAGAGAAGAGTGAAAAAGCTTTACCTGAGAGCTCATCATGAGTTGGACAGTTACTAACATGGTTGGCAGAGGATGTTTTAGTTTTTAACATGCTGAGTATCTGTTTGCACTCGTTAGGTGTGAAAGGAAAGTTCATCTCCTTCCTTTTATTCTCATGGGATGCAACTTGATTTCCCTTTGAAATTGCAATATTAAACTCAGCTTCAGTTACTGCTTTCTTCTTGCTACAATATTCAGTCGCATGTCCCTTCCAGCGGCAGAAAGTGCATCTGAGATGTGCGCGACAATCCTTGGTGTTGTGATTTGTTCTGTTGCATCTGGAGCATCTCTGTTCAGTTTCAGTCTCATGGCTTGAATTTTTTACGGCAAAGGCAGCAGCCTCTGGTTGAGCAAGACTTTTCCCAGTTGTCACTTCTGAGTGTTTTTTCATGACGAAGAACCAGTGAATATGCCTTGTTTATTGTTGGTAATGGATCCTGCAACAGAGTGTTGCTACGAACACCCACATACGAATCACTAAGACCCATGAGAAATTTCATGGTTTTCTGTGTGTCCAGGTATGCAGCCACTTCCTTGGCTGATCCACAAGTGCATGTTGGAAAAGTGCAGAGTGCATCACGCTCATCCCATAAACCTTTCAGTTTTGTAAAGTAGGATCCCACAGACATGTTGCCTTGCACACAGTTATGAATTTCATTCTCAATATTAAATAACTGAACCACATTCACATGTGAGAATCTTTCTTGTAAATCAAGCCACATTTGTCTGGCATCCTTGCAGTTGATGACGCTAGCTGCAATATCTTTGGACATAGATCCCAGCAACCAAGTTTTAACCAAACTATTACACCAATTCTATTGTTGATGCTCATCTGGTTTCTTCTCATTAGGCTCCTTCATTGAGCCATCTATAAATCCAATCTTGTTTTTGACTGTCAGAGCCATAGTCATGGATTGGCTCCATGTGTTGTAGTTGTCTTCAACCAAAGGTTGTGGCACAAGAACAACGTCAGGTTGATCTGAATGGTGAAGGTAAAGCTGGTGATTGGGATGATCCCATCTTGCTCCTGAAGACATGCTTCCTTGGTTTTCGTCTCCCATGGAAGTTGGCTAAAGGATTTGTGTTTTATTTTGATACCTAGATTAATTGCTCTGATACCATGAAGAGAATGATATATTCTTATTGTATTACAGAGAAAGCAAAGGTTACAATTTATACTAATGGCTTAATACAAAAAGCTTATATTATAGCCTACGATCAGACCTAATTATCTATGAATAAGGAAATAAATAAGTAAAGATTCAATTACAGTATTTGCCTAAACTTGATTTCCTATGCTGTGCTTGGTTTCCTTTAACATTTCTGGAATATACAAATCAACTCCAATGCCTGGTGACCCCAAACAGAAACACGGTTCTCCATATTTACATCACAGCCTTATCTGAGAAGATAAATGAACCAATCAATAGAGTCCCCGAGATCAGTAAAGCATGGTTTTCATCAGTACCACAAAAGCTGCAGCGAGGAGATAGCAATGTCCCTCCACCATATGCCAAAACAAAGTCATCCCAATTTCTCATGGTTATTCTTGGAAAGTGTCCGTCCCTGTTATTGCAGACAAATTCCAACGGCGAAACTCCTTAGCACATTGCAGCCAGATATGGGAACCATACAATAGTATAATTCCTTGTTGCAAGTGCAAAAGTAATCGAAGACTTTGAAAGGAGTACGGAGAAGCAAGACAGATGCTAAGAATGACTACCAGAACGACACAGCCTTGCACGGGGCAGAGCGGCATGATCATATTGCAGTGGTGAGCAAATCGACCAAAGATGACCCTGATTTTGTGTATGCTGAAAATGATGCTGGTGAGACTCCACTCGACATGGCTTTAGAGAGGGGATTCAAAAACATGGTGGCTCAAATATTAGGAACTTGCACAGCAACCACTTATCAGGGCCCTGATGGCAGAACAGCTTTGCATGCAGCAGTGTATTACAATGATTAAGGTGGAGTATTTTTCCGTTGTCTTTGGCTAATTAATAGGGGCATTATTTTGTATAATAAATCCAGAAGAAGCTGTTGTACAATCAAGATTATATTGTGACACTTGTTTAAGATAAAAGCACATTAATATCATATGTTTTTTGAAGAACTCAAAAGAGTACTTGGAATAGGTAATCATGCTTGTCGAAATTCCCTAAATAATGCATGCATAAAAGGGTAAATGAATCCATATATAACTTTCAGAAGTGAAGGTATATACCATTCTTTTTCTTATTATCCATTAGTCGGTTTCTTTTTCAATTTTGCTGTAAAAGTGACAAGGATAATTCTAGAGAAAAAACTAGGTTTGACCAAAGAAGCAGACGGCTTCCCCTTCATTATACTGCACACTTGGGTTATATTTCAATTTTGAAATTGTCAGTGGAATGCGATAAATTTGTTGCTTACATCGGTGACAAGAACGGAAAAAGACAGCTCTTCATACTACAGCAGGCCGAGGCCATGTACTCGTGGTGAGAGAGCTCATATCACGCTGCCCAGATTGCTGTGAACTGGTCCAGAAAAGTTGGAATGTCCCTCACTTTGCCGTGGAGAGCCGGAGGCTGAGGAGTATCTCCATAAAAATCTATGGCTCAGCACCGTTTTAAATCAGAAGGATACTAGGGGAACACACCTCTCCATTGCCTTGCTGCATCCCTGTGTGAAGATACAACTTTGTTAAAGAACAGAAGGGTGGATAAAATGGCAATCAAGAAGGAAAATCTGAACGTCCAGGATATTGTTGGAGCAAATGATAGTAATTTACTAAATGCCAAGGTAAGCCTGCGTAACTTATCAACAACTCAAGAGTACTGAACTACAATTGTTTTTCAATTTCTTTTGCTGCGCTTAAAGTTATTCAAATGCTGTCCTGCAGATAGGGATTATTCAACAGGGCCGGTCTTGGATCAAGTTTGCAAAAGGTTATCAACCTGGATGGACATGCTAAGAAGGAAGAGGAAACCACCAACACCAACCTCAATTATAGCCATGGAAAAGAAATATGAAATTAGTGACAGATATTCAGAAAGCAAGAGATACTAATTTGATAGTAGCCACGCTCATATCGACCGCAAAGTTTTCTGCAGCTTTCACGTTGTCTAGGGGTTACAGAGGCGACGAAGGCCCTAACCCAGGTTCCGCAATCCTAACAAGAAAGGCAGCTTTCCAGGCATTTGTTATAGCGGGCACCATAGCCATGGTTCTCCCAAGTTCTGCTGTATTTTTTAATCTTTCTTTGACAGTGATGGAAGATCCCACACAAGGCATCTGAAAGATTGCTTTCGCAGCTGCTCTCACCTTTCTGGCCGTGAGCGCTATGATGGTTGCATTTCCACCATCTAATAAAAAAACAACCGCATGTGCACTAGATCATCACCTTGTTTGTTTGATTTTAAAAAAAAAAATTAATTTTTTATATATATATTTTTAGATTGTTTTGATATATTAATATTATAAATAAATTTTAAAAATAAAAAAATATTATTTTCATATAGTTAACAAATAATTTTAAAAAAATAACTTTTTATTATAATACACCTCTAAAAATGCTAAACATAGAAAAGATTAATTTGGTATGACTTATAGAAATTAAATTTATAAAAATCATACACAATGAAATTACTGAATAATATTCCCGATAGAGCTCGCGTCATCATTTAATTAAGATTTTAAAAATTGCTTTATAACATAATTAGACTATATCTTTTTTCTAGGCTCTCATAGAAAAAGATATTTTCACCCAAAGTAACGCCTTTATAAAAAAAAAATAAAAAAATTATCTTCGTAGTATTCCCGAAAACAATCCATTTATCATTCAAGTCAAAGCTTATTTTAGAGCCTTGCCTCTATTGTTTACCCCAAGAGATTTTGGTGGAACTTTGAAGGTGGCACTACTATGAGGAGATTAATGGGAAAACAAAAGATTAAGGAGTTGGATGTGAAATCAATTAAACTTGAGGGAGCAAAAGCTTAAGGAGTTGGTTGTGAAATCACTTAAACTTGAGGGACTAATTTGAATAAACCCACAAACTATTGCTTCACCTCCCTTAAACCCTAGCGTCAGCGTAGCATCCCTGTAACCCTCCCGCTTCTCTTACTCTAACAGCTCCCAGGAAAGAACATAAAGTAGTTGTTTAGACCTCTTTCTGTATTTCACCATTTCTCACAAGAAAAATGGGGTACCATATCGCTTTTTCTAAACCATTTCAGTTAAAACCTAGGGTTTGTCAAATCTCACTCACACCCTACCTCCATTTCTGCACTTCAATTCCAGCTCCAGGTGAAGATCCTATCTCCCCTAACCCAGAAACAACCGCATCTCAAGGCCCGAAACCTGACCCAAAAACCGAAACCCCAAATGTGGCCCAAGAGAAACAATACCAGCGAATCCCGAGAGCTAAGCAGCAGCATCGAAGCCCTGAAAAACTGGAGGATATAATTTGTAGAATGATGGCTAATCGGGACTGGACGACCCGGTTGCAGAATTCGATTCGAGCTCTAGTGCCCGAATTCGATCATTCTTTAGTTTATAATGTTTTGCACGGAGCTCGAAAGCCCGATCACGCGCTCCAATTCTTCAGGTGGGTTGAACGGGCGGGTTTAATTCAACACGACCGCGAAACCCACATGAAGATTATCCAGATTTTGGGTAGATATTCTATGCTTAATCACGCCCGTTGTATTGTTTTAGAAGATATGCCTAAGAAGGGTTTTGAATTAGATGAGGATATGTTTGTTTTGTTAATCGATAGTTATGGTAAGGCTGGGCTAGTTCAAGAATCTGTTAAGATGTTTTCTAAAATGAAAGAATTGGGTGTGGAGAGGAGTGTTAAGAGTTATAATGCTTTGTTTAAGGTTATTGTGAGGAAAGGGAGGTATATGATGGCCAAAAGGTTT
Organism: Populus nigra; assembly: GCF_951802175.1. Taxonomy (NCBI): domain Eukaryota; kingdom Viridiplantae; phylum Streptophyta; class Magnoliopsida; order Malpighiales; family Salicaceae; genus Populus; species Populus nigra. The sequence goes on from NC_084857.1 coordinate 12,146,955, forward strand.
TTTAATAAGATGCTAGATGAAGGGATTGGGCCGACTAGGCATACTTATAATGTGTTGATATGGGGCTTCTTTTTGTCAATGAGGTTGCGAACTGCAGTCAGGTTTTATGAAGATATGAAGGTTAGAGGGATATCTCCGGATGTGGTTACTTATAATACGATGATTAATGGATATTATAGGCATAAGAGGATGGAGGAGGCTGAGAAGTTGTTTGCTGAGATGAAGGCAAAGGATATTGCACCTACTGTGATAAGTTATACGACCATGATTAAAGGGTATTTTGCAGTGGATAGAATTAATGATGGGTTGAGGTTGCTTGAAGAGATGAAGTCGGTTGGTATTAAGCCTAATAATGTGACGTATACGACTTTGTTGCCAGATCTTTGTGATGCTGGGAAAATGACTGAGGCTAAGGATATTTTGAAGGAAATGGTGAGGAGACGCATTGCACCCAAGGATAATTCGATCTTCCTGAAGTTGTTGAACAGTCAGTGCAAGGCTGGGGATTTGAAAGCGGCTGTGGATGTGCTTGATGGAATGATTAAGTTGAGCATTCCATCAGAAGCTGGACATTATGGTGTCTTGATAGAGAATTTCTGCAAGGCTGAGGAGTACGATCAGGCAGTGAAGTTTGTGGATAAGCTCATTGAGAATGATATTATTTTAAGGCCACAGAGTACTTTGGAAATGGAGTCTGGTGCTTATAACCCAGTTATTCAGTATTTGTGCAGCCATGGACAGACTGGAAAAGCAGAAATCTTATTCCGGCAGCTGTTGAAAAAGGGTGTTGAGGATCCTCTTGCCTTTAATAATTTGATCTGTGGGCATGCAAAAGAAGGAACTCCTGATTCTGCTTTTGAAATTCTAAAGATCATGGGTAGGAAAGGAATCCCCCGAGATGCTGATGCTTACAGGTTGCTTATCGAGAGCTACTTGAGGAAAGGTGAGCCAGCTGATGCTAAAACAGCTTTGGATAGTATGATTGAAGATGGACACCTTCCAGATTCATCAGTATTCAGGTCAGTGATGGAGAGTTTGTATGAAGATGGTAGGGTTCAAACTGCAAGTCGTGTGATGAAAAGTATGGTGGAGAAGGGGGTGAAAGAGAACATGGACTTGGTTGCTAAGATTTTGGAAGCTCTTCTCATGAGAGGTCATGAAGAGGAAGCCCTTGGACGCATTGATCTCCTCATGAGTAGTCAGTGTAATGTCAATTTTGATAGTCTTCTGTCCATTCTTTCTGAGAAGGGCAAGACCATTGCTGCTCTTAAGCTGTTAGATTTTGGATTGCAGAGGGACTGTGACATAGACTTTAAAAGCTATGATAAAGTGTTGGATGCTCTCTTAGCAGCAGGGAAGACTCTCAATGCATATTCAATTTTGTGTAAAATTATGGAGAAAGGAGGAGTCACTAGTTGGAGGAGCTATGAGGATTTGATTAAGAGTCTTAACCAGGAGGGAAACACAAAGCAGGCTGACATACTCTCAAGAATGATAAAGGGAGATGATAAGTCACATGAAAACAAGAAAGGGAAGAAGAAAGCTTCTGTTGCTGCTTAATTCCATTACTTCTTTTCTTTTCTTTTCTTCATTTAGTGGTCAGAACTTTCTTGAACGTTTTGTTGAAAATGATTAGTACTTCATTTTGAGTAGAATAAGGTTTTTAGAAGAGCAATGTAACCTGTCCGTTTGTTTATTTTGAACCAAGGGGTGTTATACCTCATTCCCTCTTTACATGGATCACGTTTCATTCTTTGAACTATTGTAGGCGAGGAGGAGAGGTAGATAGTCTAGCAGTGGAGCTGCTTATGTGCTTATGTGTTGGATTTTCATCAAAGCATGTCATGTTCTTGTTATACTGTTTTCTTTCAAGCAAAAAGTGTCATCTTAATGGTTATTGGGAGCACTTGGAACAATGGCTCTTAGTTGCAACTTCTGCGTTACACAAACACTTAACACTTAGAAATAAAATTTTGCTTTTATCTTCCATTTACCTGTTCGAGAGGGTGCTTTATTCAGTTGCAAAATAATAGAGCAATGATATATTGTGAACTTTTTTATTTTGCATTGTTGTTTTTTTCCCCTTTTGATAATTAAGCTGTATGATTATGTTTGGATTATAGAACTAAATAAAGGAATAATATGTTTGAAGTGGTACTTTATAAAGGATATGTATTGTGTAGAATGGTTATGAATGTAAAGGTACGCTTGATCTATTCCTTGTTTAGATATCAGTTATTTCTATGATGGTTTTACAAATACAAGACCATGAGCTGTATTTATGAGATTGGAGCTTTTGAGAGGGTTTTTGGAATAATCTGGAGGGATAATTATTTGACTCGTCTGTAGGAAGATCCTTATCCTCTTCATGAATTCTCGTAATGAATTCCTTTTTTTCACTTAATGGTCTACATTTAATGTATGCTCCAAATTTACCTTAATGATGTTATAGAGGATCTGCTGATTTATAATGATGATAATTTTTAGTTAATTTATATGTAGCCACCCTTTACCCAGTTCTTTTCCACAAAATCGCCTCCCTATGAATTTCCCTTGTTCTAGATTTAGCGGCTGCTGCATTGTTGTTTGGTTAACAGGAACAGGGTACACCAAAATTTTGACACCGGTGTGGAAAAACAATGTGGAGTTCTCATGATGAGTAGGACGGCACTTCTTTCTGAAGCAGGATCTGGGGTTAGTCCCAGACAAATTTGATATAGATTCTGAAGTAACCTGATTAATTGTTTTTCAAGGTATCAAATGGGGGATGCTTGTGGCGTGTGCAGTGATGGGAGAAGTTATCGGTTTCTGCTTTGCTTGCAATAATGAGGCTATGAAATGTGTAAATCTGCAGGTCAGAAGAGAGATTCATAAATACATACAATATACATCAACCTTGAGGTTTTTTATTTTGATCATGTCCTGAATACTCTTTTCCCGTCTTTTGAATGAATTGTTTTGTTGAAACTAGATTACCCTTGAAGATTCATTGCCAAGTTTTACTGGCAAAGTTTCCAAGTTGTGGAACCATAAACCAGGCTTCAACACTATAATGAAATATTCAACCAAACAACTTTAAAGTATAGTCAATCAAAGAAGTTGCACCTTGCAGCAAGAGGGCAATCAGTGCGGCAAAATTCCACATTTGTGGGTCATGTTAGAAATTCTACTCCGCATTGTAACATGAGAGCTCTGCGGCAACGCGGTTGCATTTGAATGTGCACGCGCTACCCAATTGTGTTCATCGGGCAGGAAGACTCCCGGACAAATATTTGCTTTCTCTGGTTGTGACTGGAGTAAGCTCAGAAAACATTTGAGAGAAGTAGATTGAAGGGAAACTAAGCCAATATAGCTGAGGCTAGGTTTTAAACTTACAAAAGTATAGAATATCATTGACCACCTGCACATCACCAACTACTGAGTTTCGGTTCTCCCTCGCAAAACATGAGTTCAAAACAATATAAAAGCTAAGAGAATTGGTACACAAACACATCAACAAAAGATGAGATGTCCTCGAATCAATTATACTATTTGTCAACATCTGCATACAGAAGGAAACATCAAGTTGTTAAACATATAGTCTAGCAATCACTGAAGTTGCAAGAACTCCAAGACAACAGTCACAAAAAGGAGTAGAGTGGCACAAGGATATACAATACTACAGAAACAACCAACAAGCTGGCAGTTAAACTAATTTGATTAGAAAACTTCAGAAGATATGATACTCCAGCTGAGTGCAAGGTAGAACTTTAAGACACCGGTCCAAGATAATCACCCTCTAAACTGACCAGAGCCTGGAATTCCCTTTCTGCCTCTAACCATTTTGTTCCAAGCACAACAAAACGAACCACCACATCTTTTTCAATCTTTGACGTCTTGTCATTCAAGAAAACTGGATTTTCTCCGGGCACATAGCGGTAATCTAGCATTTTCATACTAGAGAGATAGATATTCTCAATTGGCCCACATCTCAAGAGAACCCCATGCTTGAGCACCTTGTGAACAGCCCCCTCTAAGATCTCCCCCTTGAAAATCTTGAAGGTGATACCACTGAAAACAACAGGAAATAGCACATCCCCTGTCTGCTGCCTGACTTTTCCCTCCCCTATGCTCTCCAAAGTTGAGACAGCAAGATAGTATCCGAGATCTTTGGTGGCCCGTTTTTTAGCAAAGTCAGCTAAAAGGCAGACAACAATTGACCTTTGGAGCATTAGTCCTTTGGCATCCAGGTTCTCAGCAGGTATTATGACATTCCAGGGCAACTGCACTTTGAGAAACATTTTTTTTCCTTTTTCCACTTTTTTCACCTGTCATAAACCAAAAGGTAAGAAATAAATCAATCTCAGTTCCGGTTTCGGAGCTTTACCGAGAATAATCAGCTATACAGAAAGGACTCCTGAGGTGCAAATTACCGAGAATACATTAAGGACCAGTTAGTCAATTACCACTATTTGAGGATAATTTGTCATGTTTTACCAAACTTAAGTGGCACCACCTAAAATGCTTTAGATATGCTAATAAACAATAATGGAAAGAAGAAACCAAGAGCATAGCTTTATGAAGAGACTCCTAGCAGACAGACTATTGCAAACCAAACCACAAAGCCAAACACACTACCTCTTGAATTAACTAGGTAGCCCCATGCATTATTTTGGTCCCCCAGGGTTTGCACAGATACTATTATTAACTAAAAGAAACTTTTAAAGAATTCTATACACATGTTACTAGTCAGCCGACTTGGAAGAAAATATGAACCAGAACAGAAACTGCAAAAGACAGCAGCAGAATTGTTAAGCCCAAAACTTAAAAATGCAGTTGGAACTTGGGGCCCTCTTGCGCTCAACATCCAGAAAGGCATGCAGTGAATGAGGTTGAATTAAACAACATTTTAGCCCACAGAGCCCATAGGCAGACTTTAAACCATGCAGCCATTAACTATCTCATCCTTTGCTCACATGATCAAACATCCCCAAGGTTTCAGAGGGGAAGTTTTCCATCCATGTCAACTATATTGCCTTGGAGTGAAGAGGAGAATAAATTTCAACTCCTTGATTTTACGGTAAAAGTAAAACAAAGGAGAGAAAGCACTGAAAGTAAGGATAAAGTTCGAAAGAGTAGAGAGGGATCAACATATTGCAATAACCCTAAGCTTATTTTAAGTTTTTGTTTTTCAAGTATGCATATGCCTGGAGTATGAAACAACAACAAGAAGAAACCACCGCACCAATCAAAGGACCAGAAAATATAGATGGTTGTCTAGTAGTCTTGCAGAAAATTATAAGTCTTAACTACAGCAAGTTCTCCTACATCAGACTAGAGCGTCAATGGCCTCTACCTAGTCAACAAAGGTATTTGCAGTTCTTCTATACAACTCAACTCAACCATGTCTTAGCTCCCATAAGAGCTAAACTTTCTATCACTCAACTAAAACTACTTCAAAGTAATGGTTGAATCATCATATGTTTCAATTGTTTCATACAGGTATTATGGTTATTGTTTATGTGCAAGAGTCTTTGCTAGCACCCCCAAAAACTGGTGAAGGGTTTCAAAATCATTTACACATGGTAACCCTGGCATAGCCTTATGTGTGACTCCATTTTAAATCTATACTTCCAATCTAAACCCAAATTAGGTCTGTACCTTGTGTTTTTGCAGTGTCCAAACAAAATGCACAATGATGAACCACAAGTTAATAAAGTTTTATAGACACACATTCCTATTTTCTGATTTCCAAGGGCCCAGCATTGTATCATATCAAAAGAAAATTATACGTATTCCTGAAACCAAATAAATCCATTCATTTACGCATTTACATAACAACAGGTATTTAGAGTCCTCTCCTCTTCCAGGTAAAGCATAATTAACTAATTTAATGCACTCATCAGTGCCTTTCAACCAGACAATAACATAGCATTTTAAATAAGAAAGCACAGAAATTTGATTAATAGCCTCTTAAATCATCTTCATTCACTTTATTCACTTTAATACAACATTTTCATAGTTAAAAAAGTCCAAAATAATAAGCTCTTAACATTTCTTGCCTTCTTGACTTCTCTCGTGTTGAAGAAAAACAGATATGACAAAAACAAAACATACCCATAAACCTGGCTTTAACCAAAAATCCTTATGAAAAGAAGTAACTACTGACAACAAAGAAAAATTTTACAGAATTGAAAAATAGCATGCTCCCATATGAAACAAAGACAAAACCTTTACTAAATTAGTTAGAAGCGGGAAAATAGAAAAAACACTAACTTTCGCGTAATGAGTGCATCAAAATAGACGAACATCAAAAGGGTTTCAATAATGAAGAACCTGAACTCGTCCTAGATGATAAAAGAGAGCCCTTGTTGTTGTTGTTGACTCACCGAGTTGTGACGCGTTCTCCTCCTCGGTTCTTTCTCTTCCGAGTTCACAAGGCCTCAGTTGGCACTGGTGCGTGCCCTGGTAGATGTGTGACTGACCATTTTTTTTGTTTTGCGCAGCGACTGTCTGGGTCCTATACAAACGTCTCTTATGTAGTTATGGTGACGGAGAATTTGCATCCAGTTGCTTCAGGCCACGTCAACCTGCGAAGCTCTTTATCGCATTTTGGTGACGATGATTTTACTATTAGCAAATAATAAAGTAAGTTTCTGAGGTAGAGTGATTATTAAAACGACACATTTATCAAAATAAAAATCACAGAAAATATGATTAGGTGCTGTTTGAGATTATATTTTCTTTCTATGTTCTATGTTTTTATTTTTTAAAATTAAAAAAAAAAAACATGTGAAATATTTTTTTTTATAAAAATAAAAGCTGACATCAAGTTTCCTTTTTTAAATGATTTTTAAAAATTTTAGAATTGATTTTCACACTCAAGTTTATAACATCTGAGTTAGGTCGGGTTTTAGGTCGGGTTTGTGATGTGAGGGTATGTATATCTATAATTTTGAAATCTAACTTGGCTTGGTAGATTAATTTAGTATTTGGTTGATCCGGAGCTGAAACTAGATCGAGTTAAAGAAAAAATAAAAAGAAATCTGATATAACACGACTGAGCCAATGAGTTGACCCGACGACCCAATTGACCGGGCAAGGATCAAAAATCTGGTTGCAACCCATTGATTTTTTTTTATTAAAACGATGTCGTTTTGATTTTAAAAAAAAATAAAATTTGACCTGGACGACTTAGTAACCAGGTCAAAACCCGGTAACTCGAGTTTTGGACCGGACTGGGTGTAAGAACTATCTGTACATGCATCACCGAACCCAAGATGCACAACATCGGTCCTAGGTTGGGTTCGGAGCACCTAAGGTCGAGATTGAGATGCAGGGGCTCGGGTCGGGATCGAGTCTAGGCGTAGGCGTAGGGGTGGAGGATAGGACACCTAAAGATTGAGTCCGGACTTTCGATGGTCAAGTCTGTGGATTGTCTAGCCTGAGACATCTAGGGATGGAGCTAGGACCAGGACCAAGGTCGGGCCAGGGTCGTGTCTTTAGCATATAATTTCAGAACGCTTACGAGTCAGGCCATAGCTGAGATGGATGCCTCCGAGGGTAAAGTCAGGACTATACAAGGGAGAGGGCAGCGCGCCTTGAAAATGAAACTTTGTTTGCATTCTTGTTTTGAGTTTTTTTTTTTTTTCATTTTCACTTTGGCTTAATGATTTAAATAAATAAAATCCCTTACATATAAAGTTTGAAAAATCTAAGGATGAGAATAAACCTTTTACACCATCAGCAGCCTGTGATCTGAGGTATTTTTTTTTATATTTTAAATTTGGATAACTTGAATATTTTTTCTAAAAGTTAATTCAGAAGATGTCGAGTTAATTAAGTGTAAAAGAAGGCATAATGGTTTGAAACTTTAATTTATTAGTTTATTTTTATCAGTGTATTCTCCCAATTTTATCATATGCCCCAAAGTCATTTAATTTTATTATTAGAACAAAAAATAATGACCAGCTTTTATTACCTTGGGATTCAAAAGATATAAAAGATAATTTTATATTTATTAATTTTTTAAAAAAAAACCAAAACCAGTTCAAACCAATCGATTTCGGTTCGGTTTGACTCGGTTTTTCTGGTTTGACTCGGTTTTTTTTAGTTTGGTTTTTTCGATTTTATACTTATAAAACTGAAACCAAACCAGTCGGTTTTTTTAAAATTTTAATCACTTTAATCGGTTTTTTTCACGATTCAATTTTTTCAATTATTTTTTTTCCGGTTTTTTCAGTTTAATCAGTTTTTCGATTTTTTTGCTTACCCCTGTTCCTAGTATTCTTTTGAAAATACATGTCCATGTTTGCACCTTAATACCACAACTGATTCCAAGACTTTGACATCCATGTCATCCAAGATTGATCCTTGTAGCGCCTGCATGCCATCTACTCAAGTAAAATGCTTCATAAATTTTCCACGATGTTAAAACACAGTTTACACTTTAAAATTCATGCTCACAGCGCAGACAAGCAGTCCAAATTTTTTGCACAAGCAGAACAGTAATGCTGATCTAAACATCTATAAGTCTAACTCATCAGATCCACATAATGAAATTGGTCCGAGGGAATCACCTACTAAACTTGCAAGCATCATGAAATCCCTTCTCATATCCCACATTTTCTCTATCCATCTCACGTCAAGCACAGAGAAACGGACTAGCACATTATTCTCTATCCTCGCAAGCTCATCGTTCAAGAAGACTGGATTTTCCTCGGAAGTATATTGGTAATTTGGCATTTTCCTAGCTGAGAGGAAGATATACTTGACAGGTCCGCATCTCAATAGGACTCCATGTCTAAATGTGCGATGAACAACCCCCTGCAAAATTTCTCCTTTCATAGGCATGAAGGTTCGACATTTAAACTCTACATGGAACAACACATCGCCAGACTTGTTCACCACTTCCCCTTCGCCTATGCTCTTCAAATTAGTTACTGCAAGAAAGTAACCATGATCCTTGCTGGCCTTCATGCTCAATAAGTCCTTCAACAGGTGTGTTACTATAGACCTCTGTGGAACCAATCCATTTCTGTCCAAGTTTTCAGCAATGATTCTGACAGTACTGCAGACTTCCACTTCACCAAACATACCAGTGATCTACTCCAAAATAACTCCAATAAACAGAATAACAAGGAAGTCCTTGAACAATCGAACAACCAGCTTACTCTGGAAATGCATCAAGTAGTTAAACAGAGAATACCAGTGAGCCAAGTTTTCAAAACAAAACCTGATCCGAATAATCTAATGAGTGAGATTAGGAAGTTTAAAACTATAATATGATTCAAGAAGTGATTGCTAAACTATAAGTACATAGCTACTTTTATTCAACAAAAAAGAGAGTAACCATAGGACAACATAGTTACAGCCAACTATTAGGTCATCACTGGTTGGAACTTGGAAAACATGGAAGAATAAACTGGGTCAGGTTTCAGCTTGCAGTGATGGGCGTTGCTACAATGCTGATGCTTTGAGCATCAATATAATGCAGGTGGACATGAGCCCACTGGATTTGAATCGAGTGAGTCCCATTTTGCTGTTTTATTCAAATCCATTGACCCTAATGGCCATTGGCAATATGCTGATGCTTTGAGCATCGAATTCTAGTCTTCCCCTGCATTAATAGGGTCTGCTAATTCTAACTCTTCTCAAATAATTATCAACATATTCACCAAGAAAAGCAGATCTTATTACTAGTCATCATAGCACACTTTGAGTTTCCACAGTTGTTTATACATCATTGAAGCACATGATCTTAGTTTGTCTACATGCAAGTAAAATCAAATAAAACCATTCTTCCGAATGACCTAACCCTCCATCTCCAGTTACACCTTGACTTGTGACCCAACAAGATTCAAATATGCCTACGAATCCGCACACGCCTATCTTAATCAACAGCCTAACAACAGCAAGAAATTAACTGAAAATGTTGCAGTGATTTGAATTTGAAACAGAGTTCAAACCAAAACATGTTCATCTACCACGCAAATTTAGAGGGAAAAAAATCCTTTATCACCAAGGATAATTACAAGGGCAGTAAATAAATTCACCAAATAAGGTGATGCTATACAGATTCTTACCACAATAAGTAATGTAAAATTTCGCAGGCCTTTAACTAAACCGACATGAAAACAGCCTACTTGGTTTTCTTGCAAAATAAAATCCCATCAACTCATAAGTAAAAATCCCACCATTTATCAGTTGTTAATAACTCGCCGTTATTAGTACAGAAAGAAAACCCGATTTCAAATTTAACCCAGATCAGATCAGATCAGGCCAAGAAAAGAGAGTCACGAAAAACAGGAATTTAATACAGAAAAAAACAAATTGAAGTGAAGTAAGCGAAGGAACCTGAGCTTTGGCCTTTTGAATTTCGAAAACGCTACGCTATGGAGTAGTATTTAGCTTCTGCTTCTCTTGTATCCCTGTCTCTCTGCTTATTGTTAATAAAACTGCGTGTGAATTGTGCAGTGGATAAAAATGCAAGCTTTGTGAGGTGTGGGGTCCGTTTGGCAAGTGTCATACTGTCTATGTAATCCAACACGGGGCTGTTTGGGGTTAGGGATCTCCTGCTCGGAGGTAACACTCGACTTTTTTTTCTTTTCTTTTTTATTTGACAGTAAGGTTATTCTCCTCGTGACTACCCTGATTGGATTTGGGTAACTTTTATTTTTGAATATTTTTTAAAAATATATTTGTTTTTAAAAAGTATTAAATTATTTTTTTAGTATATTTTGATGATTTTAATATGATAATATTAAAAATAAAAAACTAAAATTATATTTTAATATATTTTTAAACAAAAAATATTTTTTAAAAATATTTACACAATTAAAATGGATAAAAAGAAAGATTTATGTATTAATCAAAATTATTTTTTAAAAAATAAATCCAAACAAGACACTCTTTCCCATTAATTGCTGACCTAGATCAACTTTTTAAACTTAGCAATGTAACTTATATTTTAGTTTTTTTATTTTATTTTTTATTAACATAAATGTTTTGGTTAACTTGTACACATCTTTACTAATTTTACGGAGTCTAAAGTTAACGACCATATAAACCTTCAGTGATCCTGAGATTTGTGAGACTCGAACTAATGATTTTCAAGGAGTAAACTTAAAGTCTAACCAGTAATCTACGCCCCTCAAGGTTGTTTTATGCTTTTTATATCAATGGCTAGTGGTATTTTAATCAATTTACATTTCAATCAAAATTATTTTTTAAAAAATTTTGAATTTCTGAGAACTTAAAGCAAATTCAACATTTACAAGGAAGAAAATAACTGTACTTATTGATTAATTAACCATAATATAAAAGTTATTGTAATAAAACATTGTTAGGATTGTTTTACCTCGGTGAAAACCACATCACCTAGGAAAAAAAATTACTAGTAACAATATGTTTTGAATCTTTTGAATTTTATTCAATTTAATTTGAAAGTTTTAATAAAATCTTATATTTATAATTTTTTTAAGTGTTAAAATTTAAAATTTAAATAAAATTCAATAAGTTTAACATATTTATTAATTGAATTTAAATTTAATATTGTAATTAAATTTAATTACAGTAAAGAATTAGTTTCAAACAACTTATAAGAAAATTATTAAAATTAAATTATTCATTAAAAATAAATTAAATATTATTAATATTTTTTAGCAATGATTTCTTTTAACAATCTAAATTTTTTTTTTTCAATAATTAAGAGCAATAACCTTTAATCTTTAACAGAAGAAAACATTAAAACCCAATGAATTTTCGTCTCATCAAGAAAAATCTTGTTGTAATCATTAAAGAACAAAATGTTATGAGTTAAAGTTCTACTTTCAAAGGAAACTAAAAAACAAACCTTTAAACTAAAAAAAGAAAAGAAAAGAAGGTTAATATGGATGAGGAATTCCATAGCTGGTATAGCGAAACTCCTAGCCGGAATTGGAGCATCAATTCTTTATGCAACCAAACTGACCGCAGATATTATTAACCCGCCATGGATGGATAACAAAACAATCCAAGACAGGCAGCATCCATTTGCAGTCTGTGGCCGTTAAACCCCACAAAAAATCATACAATTTCTTCATTTGGGCTTATAAATTAGCTCACTTGCCTCCACACTTTATTCACGTATGCACTGTAATAATAATAACAATGGCTTTAGTGCCTAGTCGTCAATTATACATTGATTCTTTTCAAAGCTCCTTCTCGAAATTCCATGGCACTCCTCTCCAATTCTTCAGGTACAGTTCATCTTTTCCTCTCAGATCACACTCTGGTTATGCATGTTCAATCACTGACAAAAACCCACCTAGAAAACCCACCTCTTTTCCCACTGATAAATCCAAGACCTTAAATTTATCTACTGGCAGCAGTTGGTTTTTTAATTGGAATAAACCCAACAAGCAAAACCTACCAAGACCCCCTCAAGCTGTGTTTGATTATCGAAGCAATAACAGTAACAGTAGTGGTAGTGGTAGTACAATGGAGAAAATAGTGGAAAAATTGAAGAAACATGGTTACATGGATGGTGATGTTAATGAGAATAAAGAGAGAATGCAAGAAAGAGTGATAGAGAAAGGGAGTGTTGAGGATATATTTTATGTAGAAGAAGGAATGCTGCCGAATGCACGAGGTGGGTTTTCCAAAGAATCACCTTTAGGAGTAGAGGATGTGTTTAGGAGTGACGGGGAGGTGAGGTTTCCGTGGGAGAAGCCAAAGAAGGAGGAGGATGAGGGGAAGTGGACGGCGAGGAGTAAGAGTAGGACATCATTAGCAGAGCTGACATTGCCAGAATCTGAATTGAGGAGGTTGAGGAACTTGACATATGGAACGAAGAGTAAGACTAGGGTTGGGGGCAGGGGGGTTACTCAGGAAGTAGTTGATGCTATTCATGACAAGTGGAAGACTTCCGAGATTGCGAGAGTGAAAGTTGAGGGTGCACCGGCACTTAATATGAAGAGGATGCACGAGATATTGGAGGTATGCTGCCTCTGAATTTGGTTGTCTATTTTTACCTGTGTGAATGTGAATTCTTTGCAATGCTAGGCGGTTAGCGAACTCCTTTATCTTGTATGTTTATTGCATTGGTGATGGGATGTTAATTGAAGGAAAAAAAGTAAAGTAAATCAACACACCACAAGCAAAAGAAACCATGCTTATAGAAATTTTAAGTATTCTTGGTTGTTAAATTGGGATTATAAGTGTTCTTGGTTGCTAAATTGGAATTAAATTATTGCTCATAAAAAGAAAAGATTATTGGAATCCAATTGTATTTGATAAATGTGAAAAACAAAACAAGATACTAGCTAGAGCCTGGCTACCGACGAGCATAAGGCCATCCTTTCTTGTGCATTGGCTCTAAATCTCGCATATGGGCAAGAAAAGAAACAGCAATGGTCACCCAGTTCACTGGTTTGCTAGAAGCAAATAGAGTGGGAATTATTAACAAGATATATGAAGTCTGTACATAACATAGTCGGGACTTGTGAATCATTGATTTTAGATGATAGCTGATCATTTTGAAGGGAATCTTTGACCCGAGGTTCTCATTTAGCAAATAAGAAGCCAGGTACTTGCTGTATCTAGCCACAATACTTAGGAGACAGGCTGGTGATTATGAGAGGATATATTATTCCCTGGCACCCATTAGCCGGAGAATGATTATGTTTAATCAGATTGTCCCTTGAGATTTTCTTAGATTTGAAATCAACCACAAGTGAAGTAGTCAATTGTCCCTTGGAAAGGGTGTTGTGTAGTATTTAGAACTGTTTTCATCTTTTTCATAACTATTCTCTGCATCTTGTATATCAATGTATTCGCTCTTTTGCTTTACTTATCATGCAATGATGTGCTGTCAACCTTACCTTACATAGTTCAAGAAATAGAATGTAATATTCATTAGACAATAATGATATGTATGGATATTTGTTACTGGCGCATCTTGATGAATAATTATTTCATCCATGGTTTAAGAATGCTACTCTTTGTTATTCTTTCTCCTTTTCATTTCCTTGAAATCATAATATGTGCAGAAAAAAACTGGGGGCTTGGTGATTTGGAGGTCAGGAGCTACTGTATCTTTATATAGAGGTGTGAGCTATGAGGATCCTGCATTGAAATGGAAAAAAAGGATATTCAAGAAGAAAGAAACATCTAATTCTTTACCAGCAGCTACTAGCATAACTATTGGAAGTCAATCCAAAATTTCTCCTGATAATGAAATACATGCTCCTCTACCAAAAACAGAAATTAATGTGGAGGCTGCAAATCAAAAGGAGACAAAAACACAGACGGATGTAAAATATGAAGATGAAGTAGATAAGTTGTTGGATGGTCTGGGCCCCAGGTACACAGATTGGCCAGGACTTGATCCACTACCTGTAGATGCAGATATGCTTCCTGGGGTTATTCCAGGTTACCAACCTCCATTCAGGATACTTCCTTATGGAGTAAGACCTACTCTTGGACGACAAGATTCAACGTCCTTACGAAGGCTTGCCAGGGTCCTTCCTCCTCATTTTGCAGTAGGTAGGTTATTTTTCATTAGAAATACTGTTTATAGCTTCAAAACCTGTAGTGATTGTGTGTCAATTTTCCTGAACCAGGCAGAAGCAGGCAGCTCCAAGGCTTGGCTGTGGCCATGATTAAATTATGGGAAAAGAGTTCAATTGTGAAGGTTGCACTTAAACGTGGTGTACAGCTGACTACTAGTGAAAGAATGGCTGAAGATATTAAGGTAGTGCAACAGATCTCATGAACTTTTCTCACAAATTTCATCCATTAGCTAGCAATTGTGTAATAGAACTCAATTTGTATAGACTATAGAATAATAGTCATTCTTGCCTCATTTGCATTTTTATTGTTTTGTATTGGAATCTATGCATAGTATTCTTAGTGCAATAATCTGAGTATTATGAAAATGAAAAATGTTGTTTTAGTTCCTGAACTAGCTTATCAAATTGATAAGTAAAACATCAATTGCATGGTACTGTAAACATCATCCATTAGGTAGCAATTGTGTAATAGAACTCAATTTGTATAGACTGTAGAATAATTATCATTCTTGTCTATGTACATATTCATATGTGAATACTAGGAAACCAAGCATATGTTTTTTCTCACCCCTCATCCCTAACATGGTTGTGGGGGTTCAATAAGAGCGCTGCGCCTGGAAAGTTGCAAGAATAGTAGATTAATTACTGCAAAAGTAGATGGATAATCTTCTGTGGGTGCATTGAGCCCCTGAAGCATTTCATCTGAGTATCTTATGACCAATGGAGCCATTACAGGTGCTTTATTGAGTGTCAGTGATATAGATCATTCCTCGTTTCGTCGTTTGCATTTTTATTGTTTTGTATTGGAATCTATGCATAGTATTCTTAGTGCAATAATCTGAGTACTATGAAAATGAAAACTGTTGTTTTAGTTCCTGAACTAGCATATCAAATATTGCAAGTAAAACATCAATTGCACGGTACTGTAAACATTGATGAAAAATGATTGCTCATTTGCACTTAAGTTTTTGATTAGCCATATTGAATAGTTGACTTTGTAATTGTTGTTGCTGGCACAGAAATTGACAGGAGGCCTACTGCTATCTAGAAATAAGGATTTCTTGGTGTTCTATAGGGGAAAGGATTTTTTGTCACCAGAGGTCAGTGAAGCATTGCTGGAAAGGGAGAGATTGGCGAAGTCCCTACAAGATGAAGAGGAACAGGCACGGTTAAGAGCATCTGCCTTGGTTATACCGAGTGATGAAATAATGGAGGAATCTGGAATTGCTGGCAGCCTTGAGGAAACTTTGGATGCAGATGCAAAGTGGGGAAAGAGGTTAGATGATTGTCATAAGGAAAAAATTATAAGGGAAGCTGAAATAGTAAGGCATGCTAGCATTGTCAGAAGGCTTGAGAAGAAGCTTGCTTTCGTGAGTTCCTTCAAACTTGGTATTTTCTTGCCATGTCCCATGAAATATTTTTCTGTTACCTTAGTATATTCTTTATATGAATTTGTATTGCATGCAATTCTTGCTTGAGATTTGCTAGGTTCCCTTGCTAATTATGAAACAGTAACGTATTAAGTCTCCTAAAGTTCTAGTGTGATTAAACTCCAGTCCTTGTTTTTCTAAAACCAACAACACTTGCTCTCCCACTAAAATTTGCATCTTGAGGACTACCATGTTGGTTTTACAAATACAGTGACTAAAATCTGAACATGTTGATGAACTAAATATAAATTGCTTTCCCTTAAATACTATGTATGTAATTTAGTTAAATGTAGATGATGCACTACATAGTATAATTGCCTTACAAGCACATGGTGTCACATGTTTTGTTTGTCAGGCTCAAAGAAAGTTAAGAAGAGCCGAACGAGCCTTGAATAAGGTGGAAGGGTTTTTAAAGCCATCAGAAAGGCAGGCAGACCCAGAAAGCATAACTGATGAGGAGAGATTTATGTTTCGCAAGCTTGGTTTGAGGATGAAAGCTTTCTTACTTTTGGGTAAAAACAAAACTATCTTTGTAATAAATCCATCATGGATTTTGATTGAGTGCAACTCACAAGTTAGTAAAACTCTTGCTTCAGGTAGGCGTGGAGTTTTTGATGGTACAGTGGAAAACATGCACTTGCACTGGAAGTACCGTGAATTGGTTAAGATCATTTTGAAAGCTAAAAGTTTTGAACAGGTTAAAAAAATTGCTCTGGCTCTTGAAGCTGAGAGTGGGGGGGTCTTGGTTTCAGTGGATAAAATCTCCAAAGGATATGCTATAATTGTATACCGAGGAAAGGATTATCAACGCCCTTCCATGTTGAGGCCAAAGAATCTCTTGACAAAGAGGAAAGCTCTGGCCCGCTCAATAGAAATTCAAAGGAGTGAGGTATCATTTATAAATTTGTAATTTATTATTATTATTATTATTATTATTTTATTTTTTGTCAAAACCCTTGCATTTGCTTTGCATTTTTTAGTGAGGTTCCATTCCACAAAAACTTTGAAGTTAAACCTGCGAAAGCCATTTGCCTGGCAGTGGTTCAGGTGCTCCATGCTATGGCAGCTGGTATCTCGCATTTACCTCCTGTCCAGGGGCAACTTGCTTTTGAGTTTTGAGCACCTTAGGTTGAAATTCTCTCTCGTTGTAATGTGAGGACCTTACCTAATGGCTCCGCTGGCCTCCCAGCAGTGAGCAGACCACTCACCTACATACAATTGTGAATGCATCAATGTTTTGGAAACCCAAACCTGAAACCTTCAGCAGTCATTTTGAGCTATACATGTTATCAGGCTCATTAAAAGACTGGTCTACAGTTAGCGTGGTTTCCAAGACTATGCCCAGCGTGGCCTCCCCCCTTCAATTGATAATAGGAGCTTGTATATAAGCAACCAATGGGTTTCAAACAGCGGCTACATGCATTTATAAGGACTTGAACCTAGTACCATGAGGCCACCATACTTGCTGCATATGGGTGGTTATTTTGGGGAACCTTACCCTGCACATCTATGCTTCAAATGAAAAAATGGGTTGGACACGGGGGGGAGTAACTTCGGGTTACCTTCTTGATTCTTCCCATGATGAACAATCCCCTTCTTGGATACAAAATCTTAAATTTCAGTAGCCGAGGTTTGCAAACATCAATCACCTTGGCTGACAGTTCTGATTATACTGGTGAACAGGCTCTCCAAAATCATGTTTCAGCTCTGGAAATTAAAGTGGAGAAAATAAGATCTGAAATCGTAAGGCTTCTTTTATGTTTTAGCTCTTGCTCTTTTACTTCCACTTCAGTCGAATCTTATTTGTATTTGTTGCGTATCTGACATTTATAGGAGCAAATGGGCTTTGTCAAAGACAAAGGAGATGAGGAGTTGTATGACAGATTAGATTCTGCTTATCTGACGGATGATGATGCGGATGATACAGAGGTATGTGCTTATTTGATCTTCTATGTCTGCATCTTTTGTCTGTTAAATTTGCTGTTTAACACTCTTCGTTCTCATCGCCTTTTGTAGGATGAAGGAGATGAAGCGTATCTTGAGACATACAACAGTGAAAATGATGTTGATTATGATGATGAAACTGACAGCACAGTTCACAATGCCCATCTGGATACGAATCTTCTTAACAATGTTCAGATACTAGAGTCTGAAACAGAACCTGAGGTCTATTTTTACAGCTTTACTTTTGTGTCATCCATTTCTTCTGTTGTTTGGGCTGCTAAATCCAATTTGTTCTAACACCTTTCCTTTTGTCTTTTTATCCCTTTAATAGGACTACTACGGAGATGAGGTATATCTTGGGACGTATGACAGTGAAAGCGATGGTGGTGATGATTCTGAAACAGATAATAACCTTGATTCAGAATCTCCGTACAAATTTTCCATGTGATGTCCAAAACCAACTGTCCAGGAGAGGACTCGAGGCTTGTGATGGACATGCATGAGCATGGCAAATTTTGTGTGTCAGCGGCTACACAGCGAGAGGAGGAGAAGATGATGATTTATATTTATTTACCAATGAAAATAAACATCATCTTAGCTCGAAAAATGCTACCAATGAAAATAAGATCTCAGACCACCTGCACCTCACTGTGTACAAAACATTTCTACACGCTCATCAATGGATGGATTTGCGGTCTGTTGGCCTGTAAATTGGTGTCTTCAGCTTTTGTTGTATTTTGTCAACAGAAAAAAATAAAAAATAACTGTACTTTGTTACCGCTGAATTACCATTTTTCACGTGGCAGGTTAAATTTCATCAGTATATGGAACAAGTCACAAATGGAAGCTCGAGACTTGCTAGTCAATTAGCCAATTATGTCCTAGGAGATGAAATTGAAGAGTTGTTTCTTGACAAGAATGATTAAAATTGGGAACCAGGTAACAAATTTCAAAGGGCTGTTTTGCAAATGTGCAGCGGAAGGTTTTGACTTTTGAATTCGAAGAGGAAAGAAGGAAGAAAAGAAATGGCCACTGGTGTAAAATCTGATTTTTTATTATTATTTTTTTTTTTTTGCCAGAAGCGCCACCCAGAAATAGAAACGACATCCAGAAATAGAAACAACATCACGAGGATTAAAATGTCATTGTTGAAGCTAGAGTTTGGCAGCCATACGATGTTGTACATGCAGTTTAAACTAAAGAGCGTGGGTACTCCCACGTGCAACTGATTTTTTAAATTAATTAATATTTTATATATGTCTAAATATTAAATTACTACTTGACAATTATAAAAAAAAGACAAAAAACAAAAACCTTGACCCAATGCAAAGAAAATTTTAATTCAACGTATATTTGATTATTTTACTATATATTTTAAATAAAAAATAACCTTGCACACGAGTGCTTTAATTTTTGTCTCTATATTAATTATTTTACTATACAAAAAAAAAAAAAAACTATTATACCATGCTTCCAAGACTAAGCAAGACTATTTGTGCTATTTTATAAGGGCAAAATCATCATTTAATTATTTTAATTCATAATACTAAATGAATCTATGTGTATAATAATAAAGCTGTATGACTTTTAGTTTTTTTAAATAATAATATGATTTGTCTGTTACTTTTCAAAAAAAAATTATGATATTCGGAAAGAAATTTGAAACATCAAATTAGATATTTTTTTAGGTTTATTTGGAAAAAAAAAAAGTAAAACTCATGAACCATAAAAAACAATAAGAATATCTTCACCTATAATTTATTTTTTCTAAATTACATCTATTTTTTTAAAAAAATAAATCTAAAAATTAATTACTTTCTAAAAACCATAAAATCCATCGTGCTTATCATGGTAGGGAAACTAGCTGCCGCGTGGATGGGAACAGTCAATGCTCTGTTCTTGGTTTTGAAATTTGAGTGGTCGCCCATCCGTGCATAACTGGTCAAAGTGAGTTAACTGTAATGGTTGATAACAAAAATTATTCCCAGCAAGTCGGCAACATCTCTCTCTTTTTCAGTTTTTTGGCTTATTTTACTCCTGGACTGAGTTTTCTCTTTATTTTAAACCTAACACGTGTCAAAAAAATATCTGATAAGCTGGCACTGCCCGAAAAATATTTGTGCGTTGCGCGGTTGTGAACAATGCCACATAATAGATTGCTCTATTAGAAACAACGATTAATTGAAAAATTAGGCTGTAATGTTGAATTTAATTTAATTGGATCAACCCTAATTCAATCTTAAATCCGAGCCCTAACCTTGAATTCAAACTGTTCATAGATAAGATGGACAAAAGCAAAGCTCAGATGTTTCAAATGCACAGTTTGACGAAAACATTAATAATTTTAGACACAATCATTAAATCGGGATTAAATTTAATCAAGAAATTCAAAAATCTTATGTGCGCTTCTCACTTTCCAATTCGTGGGGCTTGGATGGAGCCGCGTGTCTTGTTAAAATTTTGCACAAGAAAAAAAAAACTGGCTTTGATAATCAACGGTCTGGATATCGCCTCCATCCATATTTTCTTGATTTGACTTTTCATGCGATACAAAGATGACTCCTAAACGAGACTGAGCCAGCCACGCCTTTGACAGTCTGTTTCTAATTGACTCGAGAGAAGTCGCCTGCACATGAACAACAAATTTGACCACATGCTAAATGTGTCTCTATTGCAATTACCCCTGCATATAAAACCCCAACTCCAGTTTAAGACGACCGTTAGTTATAACCGTTGGAACCTGGGATTTGAGCTTCCCGGCTGGAAGACAAGGGACAGGACAGAAGATGGATGGTTTCTTTCAAGACGAGTGGCAAGGTGATGGCTTCTGGGATGAGATTGGTCCAGTGAATCAAGGTGCTTTTGTGCCGTATATACGCCGACCTGGGGCTGGAAGTGAGAGCTCTTCTAAGGGGGCACATCCTACTAACATGAACAAAAGAATTGTAGAATTCATGAGGAGAAGTTTTCCAGTAAATATTGGAGCTCAAGAGCCTGGTAGCGAACGCTGTAATCGTCATATGATGAGTGAGAGATTGAGGAGAGAGAGGGAGAGGCATGGTTACTTGGCTCTGCATTCTTTGTTGCCACTTGGCACCAAGGTTATTGTTCAATAATGAAGCACAGTACTAACTAATCACTAGTGTTTCTTTTCTTGTGCGTTGCAAGTATAGATGGTAATTAGTTTTAGTTATTATTTAAAATGGTTAGTTTACCCATGTTTTTTCTTGTGTGATCTTGATTTGCAGAAGGATAAGAACTCGATCATGCAGATGGCAGCAAAGAGAATTCAAGAGCTGGAGACATACAAGAGGATTTTAGAGAGGAGAAATGGTGAAATTGAAGAGAAACTGGGAGGAAGTGGAATTGTAAATGTGGAGAGTACAAAGATTAGAATTGAAGTGGCCAATCCAACATCTGGGGTGGATCCTATGGTAGACGTTCTCAAGTGCTTGAAGAGCTTGGGAGCAAAAACCAGAAGCATTCAATCTCAGATTTCTGATCAGCAACTTGTAGCGGTAATGGACATTGAAACTGAGGTAATCCCCTCCTCTCCCTTGCTTTCCAACAACGGTCTTTTTCTTCAGGCAAGATTTGATGCAGCATATCATGCATGGTATCCCTGTGCTTGTTATTGTCAATTCCGGCAGTTATGGTTAACCTCTTGGTAGAGAGAGTAGGAAACAAAGACACCATTTTTCATGGTCCATCAATATTTACTTCGTTGTATCTGTTTCTGGCTAGCCAAAAAACACACGAGTGGGTCGTCTTTGGCCACAAACTGCTCAAATTTCTCATCCATGGAATGGAAGGGTCAATCTTGACTTTCTCCACTTGCTGATGCTGGCCTTATGAATTTAAAAACAAGTGCTTGATAAAACGTGCACTGGTCTAGTATTTTATTGATGCTGATTGTGTGTTTCGAATGTTGCTAGATTGAAGCTGCTGAGATAGAAAACGCCGTGAAACGTACACTGGCAAGATATTGACAAGTAACTTCCACGCCGTTTCCTGGAAGGTCAGACAGGAGAAAATGGGGGAGGTTGATCCAATATTTTGAAGCTAGATGCCAAAAAAAGTGATAGTAATACAAGTCAGCTTGACTGTACAGTTTCAGCAAATTGTTAAGTAATTAAGGTTAACAACGTGGAAGATCACTGCCTGGTCAGCATCTCGATGGTTCAATTGTCTATGTTTGAATTTTGATTGACTAAAAGCTTGTAATTATACGATTATCGAAACGATTAGTGACATGATTGGAAAAATAAATAATTTGGCCTGGAAATAAGAGCATCTATCATTGACGGCTCGGTGCCAGAAGCTCAGACCACCCCGCAAGGCCGCAAACTTAAGCATAGGCAAGATTTACACAACTCTTTCTTGTTTCGACTCTATAATAAAAGTCTTGTAATCATTCTGTCACCACCCTCGAATCCTTTGCCTGATGGATTGCGACTTGTGAGTTAAGAACAAACCAACATGCAACAGGAAAGGCCATGAAGTCGGAAGTAGTAGTCAGCAGTAAAATTTACATTATGAACCACCTCTAAAAATCAACGGACTGGCATGAGGTTCAACATTACATTGAGGTTCAAAGATTTGTCCATCCTATCGCTATGCTGTTTATTATCAAGACATTTCTATTTGCAAATGGTATTATAGCACAACATTCAACCACTAAATTGATCAATAATCGTTTGAGCCAGACGGGGCGGAACAGACTATCCACCGCGAGCGATGCATGCACTTGGAATTCCTGATACCTTGAGCCAGGGCCCTATGGTGTAGTGTAGGCGGAAAACACTTTGAAAAACAAAGCTGACAACCAGGAGCTCATACAAACAATGGTGGTAGCAGCAGCCACACGAGTGGGACCGTAAGAAAATAAAATAAGCTAGGAATCCGTCTGATAAACAAGCACCATTTCAAGGATGGAAATGCCATGTTAATATGAAGTCAAATAGCCCGCAAAAGCACATTCCAATCTAACAGAAGCTTGCAGAAACTAAAAGGCCCGTATCTGTACTTTCGGTTAACCTATCCATGAAATTGAGAGGTCATGAAAAACTAAAATGAAATCATGCCGCATACCAGACATCAGTAAAACAATATGGCAAGTGCAACCAGAGAATCCAAAAAAAGGTTTAAGCTACCATAAAATTAAAAATTAGCCATCCTGAGTCATCTTTCAAACCCATGGGAAAGAGAGATTCTCGAAAATTATATAAATCGAGCACAAAATGACACCATCAATGAACTAAATGGGCAAAAATTTGATCAACACTGACGTCTTCAAAAGATAGGTGCGAACGAGGGTATCCAAGCCTCTGCAAAACATCTCATTTAAGAGGAATGAACCTAGATGAATGAGTAGCACCAATACCGGGCCTACCATGCTTAACAGGCTTGTATGAGATTGAGAACTCAGCAAGATAATGCCCAATCATTTCAGGCTTGATCTCAACCTGATTGAATGTCTTGCCATTGTACACTCCAATGATGCTTCCAATCATTTCAGGCACAATGATCATGTTACGCAAGTGTGTTCGGACTGGTTCAGGCTTCTCACCAGCAGGGGCCTCCCTTTTCTGCTCAGACATCAACAAAGAAACTAGATTATAATTTATATCAGAAATAATAGAAAATTATCAAACAAACCCATCAATCCAGTTAAGAGCTTAGCTGACCAAACAATCCTATACACCAGGATCTAAAAAAATCAGACTCTGATAATTAAGCCAGGTCAAAGGTATATGAATAATTACCGCCGTGCGGAGCTTCTTAATGAGAGCCATGGGCTTCCTCTTCAGACCCCTCTGGAACCTAAAACGCACGTTCACAAACATAGTAAATACGTGCTTAATATATAAACATGGAAAGATAAATGCAAGTGTTGACAAAAGAAATACCTTCTGCGAGCACGGGCATTGAAGAGCTTGACAAGCTCATCAGTGGACATGTCAAGGAGAGCATCCAAGTCAACACCCCTGAAGCTAAACTTCTTAAACGTTCTCTTCTTTGGCTGTCCTGCTGCAGCCACCTCTGTATCCACATCTGCCTATATCCACACGAAACAACCATGTTAAAACAGAGAAACCGCGGCATTCATACACCAAACAAAACGTGTAGCTAGAAAGCATGGAAGATAGATTTTAGGCCTTACCATGGTTGCTTCTTGGTGTTTGGAAGAGAAGACAATAGCCGAGGGAGGGAGGTGGTGGATCCGTGGCCGCTGGGGTTTTCAAGATAAAAGGAGGAGCGCGTGTTGTGTAGTGAAGCCCTAGTAGGTATTTTAATGTCTTATTAGGCCACGATTTGGGCTTTATCTGTTTAGTGTTTGACCCAAACATCAAGAAGGTTAGTAATAGAGGCCTGTTAATTCTACAGCCTGTAATGTTCTACTTCTTGGAGGGTTGATTGACCTTGTTAATCCTCTGATTTCTTGATTATTTTGATTTCCTAATATGACCTTTGTGCTTCGCGATTTTGAGTAACACAGACCTCATTGTTAGAGTGTATTTAAAAATATGGTAACGATCATAATTTAAAGTATTTTTATTTAGAAATATATTAAAATTAAAATTTTTTATTTTAAAAAAATTATTTTTGACATCAGCACATCAAAACGATATAAAAACATAAAAAAAATTAATTTTAAGTAAAAACGTTTAAATTTTGGAGGAACGCAGTTTGAACCGCATTTCTAAACAGGCTCGGGTGTTTGAGAGTGTGGTTGTGGTTGTGGTTGTTTTTCAAAGTATTTTTTATTTATAAATGTATCAAAATAATATTTTTTTTATTTTTAAAAATTTATTTTTGATATTTAGGTATCAAAATATTCTGAAAACAATAAAAAAATATTAATTTAAAGTAAAGAAAAAAATTAAAAAAAAATCGATTTTTTTTTAAATACTTTTGAAATATAAAAATATGATATTTTAAAGTATTTTTCACTCATAAATAATTCAAAATAATTTTTTTCATGGGGCTTTAATAATATAGTTATTTGTTTGACATTCTTTTTACTGAAATAAGTGGTAATGTTGACTACAACAGCATATGGCTGCCAGGTGATGGTATGAAAGGGGAAGCTTTGAACATTCTTCAAGTTATGAATGTTATGTTTATTCTTCCCTGTCTAGGTTCAGAAACAAGAGAATGTGTGTGCACTGCAGGATAAATGTGCTACTGTTATGTTTACTCTGTTTGTCACCATGCCTCTCAGTTACTTCATTACTTTCTTGTGCATGGTTGTGTAGGTTTGTGTAGGTTGATCAAATTTTTTTTTTTTTATTTTTAAAAAATTATTTTTGAAATTAACGTATCGAAATAATCTAAAAATACAAAAAAAAGTAATTTAAAAAAAAATAAAAATTTATGTTTTTTCAAAAACACTTTTAAAACGTAAAAACAAACAGGGTTTAGTGTAGGTTGGTCAAAATGTATATTTTTATTTTTTATTTATAATTATTTTTTATATTTTTATATTATTGTGTTGGGCTGAATTTAAAATATATTTTATTTTAATATATTTTTTAATAAAAAAACATTTTAAAAAAATTCTGAATGCCCTTCACCAACCCCTACTTAAGTTTGATTGCCTACTGCATACAAACTAATGCATTAACTATTTCTTCGAGTACATGATTACATGGAGTTGTTTTAATTTGAACATAATTTTTATTTTACCATTTTATTATAAATGGAAAAATGTATAATATTAACAAATTTTCCAGTTTTCTGGGTCGAAAAAATTCCTAGAAACTTTAACAAATGGAAATGTTTAAAACTTTAAAGTTTAAACTATTGGGGAAGAAAAAATTAAAAAAAAAATGAAAAGTAAACTCTGCTATTGAACACACCTGTTTCCGAGCCCAAGGCATGAGTGGTTTTTATGGGTTGGGCTCCTTGGCTTGGTAGTCTAGACCCATGAACTCCCAGCACTCCTTGATTTTTTTTAAAATATATATATTTAAAAATAAACTTTAATTTAAATAAAGAATTATAATGATATTTTATAAAAAAAAAATTTACTAAAACCCTTTCTTTTCATAAGAGGTTTTTTTTTTTTTCAATGAGCACATGTGAAGAAATAACTCTTTTTTTCATATAACTTATTATTATTTTCTAGTCTTATCCTAGGTATTCAACTATAATTTTTTTATTTTTATATTTAAGATGATTTTTGAATTTTTTTTAAGATGGTAACGGTTTTTTAATAATTACATCGACCAAAAAAAGTTTATTTTTAATTATATCTTTAGCATAAATATCAAGTAAGGTAATCTTGACTCGATACGATACTAAAATCTAGGAATTTGTTGAATATAAATTTTTTCATTACAACAACTTCAACTTTTAACTTTTTATTCAAAACTTTTCAAAGTGCTATTGTACTCTTAATTTAACTACACACATCATATTACTTACGTGTTTAATATGTTCAAGATATAATTTTTTAACATAAAATTACTTTACTTTCATACGTTCAAATCTATAAGAATAATACAGTCGAATTCATTGTGCTAACAACTTTGATGCCTTTTTCAACAAGAAATTGGTCAAGTTCAAGGTGGTAATTTAAACTAATATTTTATGTTGTCATCTTTTTTTATAAAGATAAAGTTATCGTTTTTATATATTCCAACCACTAAAATAATTTATCTTGGTGTCCACATGTTTCATTTAAAGGGGATAGCTTGATGGTGATTTTTTAAAATCTCAACAATATATTAAAAAAATAGATTAAAGTCGAGGAAGAAAGCCTAACTTAGTTTTATTTTGTGTTTTGGGACTATTCTTGGGGTTTTTTGGGTTGATAAATTGATTTATAAGTGTTTTAAAGGTGTTAATGAGATTTTTTTTGGGTTAAAATGGGTTACAAAATTGGGGGGAGTAGGTTTGCCTTGATTTCCCAGCAACCAATATGGTGTCCAGAATATAGACAGACAAACGAGATGTATGCTTTAGTAAGCGACATGTTGTCTAATTATATTTTTTCAAAACAATAACAACGGAGGACTTGGCATCTACTCTTAAAAATAAAAAAAATACAAGGCCCATGTGTGCATGCCTGGGCTCTTTTTTCTAGTGGTCTGGACACGCTGGGGCGCAAGGTCCACTTGCCTTCGCTCTTTTCTATGACTTTTTTTTTAAAATTTTTTTGTTTAGGTGCATAATAAATTTAAGAAGAAAAATATTAGACCCGATTCAATCCTTGGGGTAAATCAAAGTTTGAACGAGTTAAGACACGACATCTAAACCTTTTTTTGTTTTTTGTGTAATGGGTTATTAAGGGGGAAATGGGTTTGCCTCAATTTTCTAACCATCATTGTGATGATCAGGATCTAGGTAGACAGACGACTTGTCATATGCTTCAGCAAATAGTGTGTCGTCTAATTATGTTTTTTTTTCTCAAATAATAATGGCAGACAATTTGTCATCTGCTCTTTAAAATAACAACAACAAAATATAAGGCCCAGGTGTGCACACCTAACCTCTCTTTTTTTAGTGGCCTGAATGTGTTGGGTTACTAGGTTCGCTTGCCTTAGCTCTTTTCTAGGATTTTTTTTAAAAAATATATTTTTTTTTTTGCATGATAAATTTAATAAAACAAATATTAGACCCGACTTGGTCATTGAGATGAATCAAAGTTTGGATGAATTCAGACAACTTTTAGATATATATTTTTTTATTTAATGGGTTTTTAAGGGGAAAATGAGTATGCTTCAATTTTTAGCCAGGATACTATTATAGTGGCCAAGATCTGGACAGATAGATAATATGTTATCGAATTATTTTCTTTTAAAAAATAGGAGTGGATGTAAAATCATCCACCCTTTAAAAATAAAAAGAAAATATAAAAGACCCAAATAAACATGCCTATTTTTTTTTGCAATTTTTGATATTCTTTGTTATGATGCATAATAAATTTTTAAAAAAATTATTAGATCTAATTTGATTTCTGCTCCAATTTTAAGTTTTGACAGGTCGAGATACAATATCTAGATAATTGTTTTTCATTCATTTGGTGTATTTTCCTCTTATTTTTTTTTAAAAAATTCATTTTAACTCTTTGTTGACTTTAATTTTTTTATTTAACTTAAAAAAATACATTTAATTTAAAAATATATGTCTAATTAAGATTATGTTCATGATCTAGATTATAAATTTTATCCTTTAATTTAAGTTGACAGTAGTTAATACAATATGATATATTTTTAAATTTTATTTTCAATTTTATTTTTGATTTTCTTCTATCCAATCATTAATCAAGACACATTTAATGTCCAACAAAAAAATAAAAATAAATTATGGAATCGAATTAACTTATTATGATAATGTGCATTATTCATATTCCGTTATTAGGAATAGTTTGACCGAATAGTCTACAGAGTCTCCAACAACGCTACCAAGGATTTCTTTCTTTAAATATATAGACTGTGGTGTTGAGAATAACACGGCAAGGAGTTTACAATCAACTTGTCTCTTTCTTTTTCATGTATTTTTAGTGTAATTACTTTATTTATTTGGATTTTTTTTATCTCTTGAATGTGACCGCTCTACTTTTTTTTTTCTTTGAGGACAGTAAAGACAATGAAAATTTGAAACTGACTAGAAAAATAATTTAAATAACTAAATCAATATTTTCTAGGTTTAATTTAAGAGTATTTTCAGACATTAATTCATTATAACAAGCTGACCATTTTACAGAATCCAGCATGCAAGATAACTCAATTCAATTACTAAATATAAAATTACGATTGATTTTGTGAAATTACATGTTTAGGCTTTGCCTCATTTATTTGTTTATAGATATATCCTCAACAAGTTTTAAGAGTCCATTTGTTTACGCGACTGCGTTTTAAGTATACCTCAGATTTAAGTTGTTTGGTAAAGTAAAAAACAGAATTTACTGTTTATGAACCTATTGATTACTGCGTTTGCAACGCAAGGGGAGAAAAAGCAGCTCCAAGCTGCTTTTTACAGCACAGTAACCAGAGGCGCGCAACTTTCTTCTTCCAGTAACCAAAGGCGCGCAACTTTTTCTTCTTCTTCCAGTTAGCATAGGCGCGCAACTTCTTTTTCTTCTGCACTTCCATGTCTCCACTGTTCACGTGAACAATGAAGAAATGAAAGTGAAGAAGAAGAAGAAGGAGAATGAGGGGCTGGGAAAATAGGGAAAAAGTAGCTAGCTTTGTCACCCAACTCCAGCATGCAGACACGGAGGAACAGAATAGAGAAATATCATGAGAGGAGAAAGAGCATAACAGATGAATAGCTAGAAAAGTGCACGACTTTCATCTTCATTCCCTCCCGCTTTGCTTTTATCAACATTACACTATTCAAGTGAATTTTAATTCACTTGAACAGTGTAGCAACACGTGTGAATTTAGTACACGCGTGTTGCTTTGCCCAGCCGAGTCACTGGCTTGGGCCAGTGACCGAGCCAGGCTGGTTAGGTTTAGCCCAGCCCATATAGGTCGGACCGGGTCCGATCTAAACCTAAATTCATTGACCCGTCCCAAACCTAAATTCATTGAACCGAGTGAATTAATTATATATAAAATAATTAATATATATATTATTTTATAACCTCAATTTGAAAAGTATTTTTTTAACCAAACACATTAAATTACTTTTTATTCAACCTCAATTTCAACCACAGTTTTAACCAAATATATATTTTTCTAAACCAATCTCAACTAAAAGTATTTTTTATAAAATAACTTTTTTTAAATCACAACCACAACAGCTACTAACAATACCAAACGCATTCTAATTCTCTAGTACATATTTTGTCACGTGGAGTTTTTATTTTATTTTAAATTACACGTGTTTTCTTGTTATCTATATAACAACTAGTTTATTATTTTTCATTTTTCCTCGAAAAACGCAATTTCAAAATTACGATTATCTACAATAGCGTATAAAACTGTTTAGCGATATACTTTGGTTTTCCATTTCTTTTTGTTGGGAAGTGATATTTTGAAAAATTACCCCTACATATCATTATTTACCGTGCGCCGATGACTCCCGATCCAACGGCTCACCTTCCATACAAACCCCTTCAAATAGCACAATCCTCGTCAAACCTCTTTCCAGCAATCACAGCCCACCTCATCAAATTCTCTTTCCATTTTAAAATTGCGTCACTCACCGTAGATAACATCCAATCCAGCGGTCTTAATTAAATCACCCAACACCCGCGCAGAGCGATCCGCGTCGAGCCGATTCCCACCAATCACAGCTCCCCTTTCTCATTTCCCCTCTCCTATATATCCCCACCTCTTTTTTTCCCAACAAAGAGCATCATTTCGACACAACTAGATCTCAGCCTCTAGATTTATTAATTCTCTGTAATCAATCATGCCCTCTGCCGCCGTTAAAGCTCCGTCGAAGGCCAAAGCCAATCCTTCAAAATCGAAGAAACCTCCAACACCAGCAGCATCTGCTGCTGGTGCCAAGAAGCCTAGAGCCTATCCTACTTATCACGAGGTAATCGATTGATCAATCATAAAACAACAACTTATTCGCTAATCACAGTGCAATTGTGAAGTGCTGATGATGTATTTGTGTTCTTGGTGGTTGCAGATGGTGAAGGAGGCACTTGTGGCTTTGAAGGAGAGAACTGGATCGAGCCAGATCGCGATTGCTAAGTTCATCGAGGAGAAGCAGAAGTCAAGCCTCCCTGCAAATTTCAAGAAGCTGCTGCTTGTTCAATTGAAGAAACTTGTTGCTAATGGCAAGCTTGTTAAGGTCAAGAACTCCTTCAAGCTCCCTCCTAAATCTCCCGCTACTGGTGCAGCTGCTATGAAGAAAGCGGCTCCTACCAAGCCCAAGCCCAAGCCCAAGGCTGAATCTAAGCCGAAGAGTGCACCAGTGAAACGCAAGGTTGTGGCTAAGCCGAGCCCGAAGAAGGCGGCGAAGACCGAGGCTGTTAAGTCACCAGCGAAGAAGGCTGTTGTTGCGGTTAAGAAGAAGACTCCGGTGAAGAAGGTTGTTAAGAAGCCAAAGAGTATTAAGTCACCGGCGAAGAAGGCCGTTAAGAAAGCGGCGAAGTGAAAGTAGTTAGTTTGTTTGGATGGAATGGCAGGATTGTAAATTTAGGGTTTGGTAAGGGTTGCTTTGGGTATAGAATAGTCAGGTTTTCAGGAGAAACAATTTCGATGCAATTCAATTCCTGTTTGAATGAAATTTGCTTTAATCTTCCAGTTGTTTTACGAAATCAGTTGATTAATTAAAGGTATCTCGGTTTGAATGAAATTTGCTTTTGATCACACATTCTATGATTTTTTCTTAGAAATATATTAAAATATTATTTTTTATTTTTTAAGATTTATATTTTATATTAAAACATATAAAATTCAAAACCATCCAAAAAAAAACACACACAATTAATTCATTAAAAAAAAATAAGATTTTTTAGAAGCTTTACATCCTAAGAAGATCACTACATCTTCCATAATGATAAAACTATTGTTCAAAAATTTAAGCTACGACTGAAACATTCTATACGGAGAGTAGTATTTACAATGTAATTCATCTAAAACAAACCCTAGCTCGCAAACAGAGTATATATTTCGAATCTCTTAACCCCCACCGTGAAAGACAGCAATGATGAGGAAAAGGAAGAGATATATGGAGGGGATGGTGCCACCAACCTGTGATTGTCTGCAAAGGGAACACAGCTCACTTCAGCCCCAGTTCTCACTTTTTGCATTTCTTGCAAGCAATACCTGAACTTGTATCTGTCTAAACTCCTAACATTTTCATCTCTTTAGCTTTCAATCTCAAATCTTCTTCAGAAGGTATGTTGCCACCACCCTTCAATGTTGCCCGCCACCATGCCATTAGCTCATCCTGCAAAATGCACCAGACAGGTTGAGCCACCGCTTACAAAAGTAGAAAGATGCAAAGCAACGTTGGAGTCTTTGGTATGATTTGCACAACTGATAGGGGTAGGAATGTGAGCTCAATCGAAAACATGAAAGCGGAATCTGAAGGTCCATACTTAAATAGCCATTATATTAATGATAGTATTACTTCTTCTACTAACAAACAACAGGTTTTCTGTATTTGAAGGGCTCGTAAATGATCTGAACTATGTTGGGTGAGAATGCAGTGGCATAACATCAAAGACTCAAACTGTCTTCATGAGGAGATTCCATCAAGCAATTGCAGATTCAATCATACAAATCATCAATGAAGGAGACCATTTCAATGCTACATGATCTAAATTTATACATCAAAGTTGGAATTGAAATCGCTAGATTACATTACGCGCAAACTCGTTTCCCGGGTCACACTTTTACCTCAGTGAAATCTTGGTTGGAGATGCATTGACTCTCAACCAAATATTTGATCCCACCTACATTGACAGCAATAGAATTTTTGGACTTCTGTGTTGAACTCTCACTCTCAACCCCTGTATGATCAGAAGAAATAAAGAAGGAAAAGAGGGTGAGTTGACACCAGAAAAAGGAAGCTAATTCATGACAAATATGCAACTCATCTACCTACCATAGACTGGTGAAAGGGCAAACAATTTCGGCTTACCAGTTATGCAGGCTACATAATATCCAGTTCCCCCTAGTCCCTGTTCCCACTTCCCAAGTCGCAAGCGCAGAAAAAAGCCATCAAGTCGTGAGGGTGCTGTGTGAGAATCCATCAATCTGGTGCCCGTGCAAGCAACACAGAAAACATCAATAAACAGATTCAAAGCAAACAATTCCCACTAGAATAAAAGTCCAAGGCTCTGATGAATATTGCTAAGCCCAGTTTATTTCTTGAAAGTCAGTATTGAGTTTTCTGTCATATCAGCACTGATAAGTCGTTCTTTTAAGGGAAACAGGCATAAATGAGAAGCGGGACTACATTTATAATCATCTCGCAACTGAGTTTTCCAGAATGATTATCAATTGCCTTAAACGTGCGGAAAGATAACTAAGATTTGGTTCAAGAACAAAAAGTCTACATAATTTGTTATCATAAAGAGGCACAAACATATTTGGGATCACACAATCAATCCACTTTATTCAACCAACATTTTACATGGAGGGATACCGACAGAAGAGGAATAAAAGGCTACTAAATTTACTCCCCGGTGATATTGACCATGCAGGGAGCTGTAGCATAGGCAGAAGGCCATCTGAGCAATTCAAGATATGAAGGACAGTACTGTGGTAGAACTATCATAACTTAAGCAGGCTGGTACTCTCATTCTATGTCTAGTAACTCTTCTTTTGCTCCTGACACTCTCTTCCTCAGCCATAATCATTTCTCCTTTTTTCTTCCCTGTGCTTCACCAACGCAATATCTAATACATCAACTTCTTGGTTTTAACTTATTGCATAAGTTCTAAAGTATGTTACCTCATAAAAATTCTACCAATAGGATTCTTATAGTCACTATCCTGAGCTCCTCGCTAATTGTTCCTTGGAATTAATTTTCCAAGAAGGTCACTCAAATTTTGTTCGAGTTCAAAAATTACGGAAGCTAACAAGAAGAAGAAAGAGGTCATTCTTCAATGGTCCTGACCAACACTACAAACAGATTACAGTTTGATCAGCAGCAGAAGGTAAAACAGTTATCTAAATGCCATCATCTTGCTACAGGGTCAGACTCTCTACCATAAAACAATGTTGCAGAAACAAGCTTTAAAGATATGCAAGTGAAAAATTGAGAAAAACAGATTTGGAAGTGGGAGTGCAAATGCTAAAATCATCCGCCAAAGTAATATGACGAGAAAGTAGAAGAGTAGATAGAATTAACATGGACAGACCAATAAGAGAGATGCCAAGCCAAGGCATTTCAAAATTAGCAACTCACGAATTTTGTTGTTTAAATCTGTCAAACTCAGTTTATCTTTAGGCAAATGGGGCTTTATTGTCCTTACCAGCAGTTACTAGATTTTCTGCATAAATTGACAGGCATACAAACTTCCGCCTCAGACTTAGTTTTTATTATTGATAAAATAAGTCGGATGCTGGAAACCAGAGAGGCATGTCTTCCCAGCTCCAACAGTAAACAAGATGCTGTGATGAACAAACACTGCCTATTACAGGTCTAAACAACTACAAAAAAGCTCAATCAATGGTTAAAACAACCTTCAAGTTGTCTCAAACAATCGGAGGAGGGATTCAGATACCAAGTGCTAAAATGTCTCTAGTTATTGCATGTAGGAAAGATCTTGCAAAAATAACAGCGAAAATGACAGGTTAGTTGGTATGATCTACTTACTTGAGAATAACTGCTCGAGATAAACGAAGCATTTTCACTGCATCAAAAATTCCCTTGGGTCCGTCTGATATCTGGCTATCAACAAAATTACTCAAAGGCATGGCCTGATTTTCTTTCAACTTCTTTTTCCCAGAGCTCGAAACTGTTGGGAAACCAGTGTCTTTTCCAAACAGTTTCATATTCAAATTCATTTTCCCAGAGGAAAAAGCTTCATTCAATTTCTCATTGCAAACTGGAGGCGCATGAGCAGTTGGCAATTGACCATACTTGCCATCTGACTGCTTTGCATCGTCTTCATTTCTTGGATTAAGCAGAGTTTTACCGGGGCTGCATTCATGGACAAAAGAGGCGCCATATTCTGCTTGATATCTTGTGCTTGAAGAGGCATTGGGACATGCAAAAGCCCAATGATTTGACTGGAAACATCTTATGCACACACAAGGCAATTCTTTTGCTCCGTTATACAAATTAACATTTCTTAGAAGACCTTCAAGCTCACTATCTGGTATCTCTGGACAATCTCGCACATGGTGACCTTTTATGCCACAAAAGAAACATGCCAGGTTTCCATGAACAGAATCATCCGTATCATACGACGGCATGATGTGCTTGAGGGCATCCAATCTCCTTGCAAAGACAGAAGCCATGGCCTCTGAATTTCTGAATCTTGAAAAAGGCAAGATAGGATTCAGTTTACATATGGACTTCTCATCATCTTGTCCATTTACCTCATTTATGCCAAATGAAACTTCAGTACTCGTAGCACAATTTTGCATGTATACCGGGTCCTCATTGGAGTGCTCCTCCTCCCTAGCCATCACAATTTTATGATGGAAAGAAGTATGATGGTTCTGCCATTGAGCATTCAGCCTCATGCTATCAGTGGAGCTGTCAAGAGCTTCGCCAGCACTTCTGTTGCAAGGATCCGTGTTTGACAAGGGACCAGAACTTTTTGGAGTCAACCGAGTGATCCACGAGCTTGTGAGTGGGTCACTTTTGTACCTAGAATTGTTAGCAGGCTTGCCTTCAGATGGCAGTTCAGCATCTATGTTCTCGGCACTGTTTCTCTCACGTTTACACAGAGAGGAATTGGAGCTTGTCCCGTTTTTCTCCTTATCAGTTGCCAAGTTGTATAAATTTCTGTTCTCTGCATAGTTGCTCCTGTTGATCACCTGAGCAGAAGCAGTACTGGTGGAAAAAAGTTGGGTCAGGGCCGCTGGAGCTGCACCATTGCCAGATGTCGACTCATTTAACTTGTCATTTGATTGAAGAAACTGTTTGTACACATTGCCAGTCACCATACGACAGGATAATGGAGTAGCATTAGTGTCACAGATCTTGTTGTCCAGCTCAAGTTCTTTAGATTCTTTGGCTTGATTACTGGCGTGCGAAGAGACAATTTCTTGAGTCTTTGTCTTTGGACAATACAATGACTGAAAAATAGAATGAAATCCCGTAGTTTTGCACCCTTTATCCTGGTTTCTATTACATGAAACAAGATTCTTGTCAGGATTCTCATGTCCATGATTATGATTAGCAAGGGTAATTGCAAGGGAAGGTGCCTTATCTTCTTTTGATTTTCCGAACCCCTTCATCATGTTTGAGATCCAATTCATGAATGAACTATCTTGTTTAACAAATGAAGAGGAGCCGGGACTTTCATGAATTTTTGTTTTGACACTTTTGCTCCCAGCACACAACTGTGGATCAAGGTTCCATCGCTTTTTGCCAGATGAAAATAACCCAGCACTGTTGCAACTTTCAACACTTTCATGACTGTCATCCTCCATATGCACTCTTTCATCTAGATCTCCATAAGATAAAGCCTTATCCCTGCCTGTCATCTGATACCCTTGGGTTCTGCTGTTTGTGGGAAACTTGGCCTTGCCTTTCATCTGATACCTCTGGGTTCTGCTGTTTGTGGGAGACTGTTTAATCCCACGATTATTGTCCCTAGAAAGTATCTCATCACCCTGCTGAGAGCTATTTTGGACTTCTTGGGCAGATGCTGATCCTACAATCTTAGTTGCCACATCACAGACATTTTCACCATGTGGAGTTTTTATATCATTCTCTGCAGTTGACTCCAGTTTTTCCAGAGGACAGATGTAGGGACCAGTCTCCACCTTATTTTCTCTCTCCTTTTCCATGCATGAAGGTGATTCAAAATTTTCTCTTCCTGAGGATGGTGCTTGCATTTTAATGTCATAAGATTCACATTCTTTCACTGAGCAAACTTGTGAGGTCGAAACATTTTCTGTCTGTAATGTGTGAATCCCGTCACCAACATCTCTAATTCTGACAATAGGTTCCTCGGAAGTCGGATCATTCTTTGCCACATCCAGGTTCGGTCCAGCTGTTTAAATTGAAAAAAAGAAGAAAATCACTGTCTTGTCAGGAATGAGAAAATGGAAGCACGAGAAAGCAGTTCTTCACACACCAAAAAGAAACAAAAAAAGATGATAAAATAAAAGTTCCAGTAATTCTAGACAGGTTTCATCATGTACTAGATAGGAATTTTTATAGGTCGACATTCACCAATACATAATACATTATATCTGCAAGGAATTCATAGTTACCTATTTTGATTTCATGTCTAGATTCACTTAACGGAAACATGCTTGTATCACTGGTAACAAATTTAGTGGAATTGTCTCTTCCAGCAACTTCACTGTTCACATCAGATGCACCAAGAGGTGTCCAGAAATATTCTTTACTGATAGGTTTGTCAGTACTTGATCCACTTACCATATTACTTGGGCCTGCACCCCATAACAGAGAGGGATTTTTGTAGGAGAAGCTTCCATCAGCGCATTTAAGACACAAACCTTTCTGTGGAGACCAAACTAGTTCAGACAGGGCATTGGTGGCCGCAAATGTCTTGTCTACACTTGAACCTGCATTTGCACCTGCACCTGAATCATTCTTCACTCTTCTCTCAAAGCACTGATCAGTCACAGGTTCTATGTTTTTATCATCTGCATTCATCTTTGTTGGATGAACTCTTCAGTGGGCAATCCTGAAATGCCAATCAGGTCCAGGTCAGACTTCTCCATGGTGCAAAACTGTCTACACAAAACAACGAAGCAAATATATGTTACTGCGGACCTTGGAGAGGCAACAATCACAAGATGAAGCATAAGATAAAATTTTCTGGAAAAGTTAGTGAAATAATATTGTTTCAAAATGAAATATGAATTTAGAAGATTCTTGAAGGGCTAAGTACTCATTAATGATAAGTCAAAAAGAATATGAAGAGTAGGCGGTTTTTTTACAGAGTCAATAAAATCATGCCATTTATCAACTGTCACATAAACCGCAGTACTGCTCCTATAAAATGAGAAACATCCTTACTGATATCGGCAATTTCAAATTGGTGCTAATCTGGAGTGCATGCTACCTAATAGATGGCATAGAGATATGTTTGTATCAAAATCACTATGGATACAACCAGATCCCAAGAAGACTGCCTTGGTGCTTCGAAGCATTTGTCCTATCACGTACAGGATCAGAAATTATCAGTTCACTTTGTATATTAATAAAATTATTCAACTCCCAAGTCAAATAAAATTAAATGGATTAAGTAGGATTCGAATCAAAACCAAAGCATATCTTTGTTTCGTGCAATGGCGAGCTTACTCAACAGAGGGTAACCAGCATTGTAGGACTAGGCAGGGTAATTTCATAAGGTGTTCAGTGGAGTAGCTTACTCTACCGGCAGAGATAACTCATTCTTCCTCCCGCAATCCCTCTCACCCCAAAGAGTGGCAAGTGTAATATGGTCGTTATGATCAATACAGACTAATACTTCTGCACTTACTCTTAAGAGATCCCTAATAGGATGAATCCAGCATTGCTTGGCATACAAAGAACATACACCATATGATTGAATCTCGGAAAACAAAAGGACTTTTAACATTTGTTCCAAAATAATAATAATAAAAAAACCGAAGGAATATTATAATAAAGAACCGAATGATATATATTTCATCTGCAAGATTAGATAAATGCATCAACAAAAGAGGAATTTAAAATCACACAATCATCATCTCAAAACAAGAAGTCTCTAGTATTTAATGCATGAATGAACATATATAATTGGGAGAGGCTTGCATGAAAAGACCATCAAAATTCAAACAAACTCTACTTACAGCTAAAATAATCAATGGCAGTTAAGAGAACCGAAAATGGAAAAAAGAAGAAGAAACTTTGGATTGAATCTTGGAGACCCTCATACCTGACAGTCCCTTAAATCCCTAAAACAAGTAATCTTTCGAGTCCTGATGATCCTATGAAGCACAAGTAGTGCTATATATGCACTTTCTAAACAAGGCTAGACGGTTTGAGTACGTATGGACTTCACTTTTAGAGAGGAAGTACAGGATTTGGTATCCAAATGACAATGCTGTACAAAAGATTACAAAGTGGTCGTCCTGCTACAGAAGTAACATGAAGCACAGACACTGCCTTTTTCTGGATTCTAAAGCATGAGGTTCAGGGAATGCCACGTGGTGACATTGTACGCCAATAATATCCTGTTAAGCGAATGCAAAAAAACAAAATGATCGGGACCAAGAAAATTTCTTTTTTTCTTTTTTTTTCTCTTTTATTTTTAGTTTTATCCTTTATTATTTTATTTTTATAATTATTATATGTTTTGTTTTGAATCATTTAATTTTTCTCTAAACATTTAATTTTTATGTTAAATTTAGTTATATATTTTTTAATTATTATTATTTTTGTTTTGCATTGTTTTTTTATTAAAAAAAATTTTCAATTTCATCCATCGATATTTGTTTGATTAAAAATCTGACTTTTTTGTTTTTCCAAGTTTACATTTAATGGGATCACCCCGGTTTCATGATTCGGGTCATAGTTATGAAAATTTAGCTCAAGTTGATTTCCGTATTTTTTAAAGTATTATTTTGCCAAATTTGTTTTTCCTTTTCTATTTATCAATTTCATGTCTTAGATCATATGTTTAATTTGTTGATTCGAGTTGGATGCCAAGTTGCTCTTGTTATTTTTTTTTTAACAAGTTTTCAAATTTATATTTTTCAAATTGGCTTATAATAGAATTATTAATAGGACTTGAATCTAGGATTTCATATGTTGTGAGCTTTTTAATATTTGACCATGTTTATGATGTTTGTTCAAATTTTTGTAGTTTTTACAGATGTTTTCAATTTCTTCCCCTATGATTTTTTTAATTTGTTCATTATTTTTTTAATTGTTATTTACTTTATTTGAGATTATTTATTTTATTTTTTCATTAAATTGCATCCTCTTTGAATTTTTTATATCAAATTTTATCCTCATTTTATTTGTTGCTTTTGCATGTTTTTTTTTCTATCGATCTCATATTTTAAAATTAAATTGGTTGAAAATTATGCTTGTTGATTGAATCTGAGTTAAAAACTTTTTGGATTTGCCCTTTTTTTTTCTTTTTTTTCTAAATTGATGTTTTTTTTATTTTTTTATTTTTTTTAGTTTGATTCTATTGGATTATCCCTTAATATTCTTTTTTATATTTCATCCCCTACCATTTCTTAATCTATAAATAATCTATCATATTATAAATAATTTTTAATTTCACCCCCTATAATTTTTTAATCTTTCAAGTTTGATCCTAATTGTTTTAATTGCAAGTTTTTTTTTGTTTGGGATACTTTTTTTTTTCAAATTTTATACTCGATGGATTTTTTCCTATCATATTTTAGCCTCATTGTTTTTTTGTTGTTCATTTTCTTTTGTAATTTTTTTTATTAATAGTTTTTTCAATGATTTTATCCTTCAAAATTAAATTGGATAAGATTTAAGTTTATTGATTGAACTTAAATCCATGATTTAAGAAGTTGCAAGTTTTTACATTAGATTAAGTTTAGGTGGTTCACCTGAGTTTACTTTGTTTTTTTCCATTTTTTTACGCTATTGTTTTATGTTTATTTTTTTTTTCATGTTTGAATCTTTTTTTAATGTTTTTCTTTTAATTAGGTTAGTATTGAGTTATTTGATAATTTGAATAGACTCGGATAAGGTTTTTTTTATTCGTTATTTTTTTTTTGTATTATTTAAATTGCTACTTTAATCAATAATTTAAAACTTTGATTTCTTTTGCCCTATCACTTTTTTTATATAAAAAATAATTAACCGACAGCAAGGAAGCGGATGCAGCATATCTCATAATAATATATATATATATATTTAGTAGGTTTGGAGGTTTCAACCTCATCCACAGAGATAGCAAACCAAAAATAAAATATTTTAGTATCTATGCTTTGTTATTCTATGCAGGTTCAAGCGCTCCTTTTGGCATCCAAATCCATGATTGGTATGCTTACAGCATCCATTCCTCACAGTTAAAGTTTTGGAAACTTTAATTAAAAAAAATTCAAACTCAAGTCCCAATCCTGGACCTATGGACGGGAATTTAACTTTATGTCGAGTAAAGTGAAACAAGATATTTTTTAATACAAAATATATTAAATTAATTCTTTATGTTTTGTTTTTATATTTTGTATAAATATATTTAAAAACATTAATTTTTTTATATAAAGTAATTTAAAAAAAACAAAAACCTCTGGAATGACAACCGGGTAAAAAGTTGAAAGATTATCAATAGCCAATCATAACCGTTCAACAAAGGAAAAAGGATCCTTCTTTCTTGACGTTTATAATATTAATAATCTTTTTGAAAGCGGATTCAACCGACTGTCGTTGACGATTCACTGCAACAAAATTAGCTTTTTAGTAACATTTGTTGGCAAAACTTATTAAAATAATTATATATATATATATATATATATATTTAATAGGAACAACTTGATTTATATCTTGGATTGAAACAGTAAAACTAAAAGTTTCCTCTGTTTATTAGTTATTATCATATTTAACAGGAACAGCTTGATTTTTTAAAATTTTTAGCATAGTAAAATAACTAAATTATTGTCTTTAAGACAGCAGTTAATTTAACCGTTCCATGATTCAGCTGGGGGTCATTCTGACAGTGGGACTCCTACGGAGAGGACATCAGCTTTACTGTAATGGCGAGGGTTAGCTAGGGATGTGAGAGAATATGCTCAACTTGTCAGCAATCCAGGTATGGAAATGTGGCTTCAGGACCAGGTTCATCGAATCCTTTGCCTGTTCCTCGAGCAATCTTTTCTGATATTACTGTGGATTTCACTGGTGTTTTGCCTTTATCTCAGGTTAAATCAGTGATTTCTGGTGTAGCAGATCATCGATGAACTGAATATACACATTTTATTAATTAATTTGGCACACCCTTATTCTGCTAGTACCGCGGCTATAAATCTTTTATGGAAAATGTGTTTAAACTCCGTGGATTGCCCAGCCATTATTTGTTTCTGACAGAGATTCAGTGTTCTTGATAATTTTCAAATTGAAAGGATTTGGAGGCAGCCAGTCTTGCTTGGTCTCTTTGTTGAAATTTCAACTCTCGCACTGCACTGGTATAGCGGGTGTCTGTATTCATTACACGTGGTTGATACACCATACAAGCAATCCTTGCAAACCGAACATCATCTTGGACAATAATCACAGCTAGCACTAAACATCAATGAGCTTATACCTCAATTAACACCAGTGATCGGAGCCTTTGATGCACCCCTTTTTTTTTTATATATATATATATATATATATATATATAAAGAAACTGTGACCATGCCTTCTTGATCATAACAAGCTGTAAATGCTGGTATTTGAGAGTTCGATAGCAATTATTTTTTAAAGTATTTTTTATTTAAAAATACATTTAAATATTTTTTTCATTATTTTTTATATTAGCATATCAAAAAGACATAAAAACATAAAAAAATATTAATTTAAAACAAATAAAAAAATAATTTTTTTTTTCAAAAACGCAAAAACCTTGCTGATGTTACATCTCAAATCTCTCACATCATGATTATCAAGCATATAGATGTAGTGGACGGAATGGATTTTCAAATATGATAATATGCCCTTCACTCGTTTAAGTTCCTAGGGTTTGATTGAGAGGGAAGAATAAAACGATAAAACACCCCACAGAAAACTGTCGCTTACAAAACATGACATTATCCCAGTTCTTTCGGCCGGTATCCTAGATTTTTTTTATAAGGTGGCTGATGAACGATCATCCGAACAAGATAATTGACGAGGCTGGATGCCATTGTTAATTTGGCATGCATGTGAACCAAACAGGACGAGACTACATTATTGGGGCCTGGAATGAGTGTTTTACTATTTTTGCACCAAAACAAAACATAGGCTTTGAAACAGCCATTTCCACAATTCTAAGCAACAGTTGACAGCAAGTCACTGTGTCCTAAAGGCTTTTATCCAATCAAGTTCAACTTTGAAATCACCTGGTCCGGATCTAGCACCGGGGATCCCACCACCTGCATTGACGGATAGAGACATGCCGAGAATGCGAGATTGATTCATTTCCATGCTTGCATCTATAACGTTTCCTCTCCATGTTGGCAAATATCGAGCAAGAGGTATCTGAAAAAAAAGTGCAAACCAAAAGGCTTAATGTATTTACTCTACATAAACCTTTACATGTGCACAAGCAACATACTCTTGTGCATATGTCACATTAACAGCACTCAATTCTTAATTTACTAGCAGAGAAAGACCAAGATCAAGCAAACATAAAATACTCCTTCCGATGGGATTCCGTCATGCCCACAAAATAATCTATTTGACAAAATCAGATACCATAAGAGGCTAGGCCACTGATCAATGATTTCTTTTGAGCACAGCAACTATATATTTGCCCTACACACTTACGAATGACCAATATTGATTAATCTTGCATGTAAGGTTATTCCATTAGTACAGGGACAGCATGCCAACTTCAAAACTTCAACGTACCATGTTCCAATTGCAAAAATTCTGCCCCTGGCAATAGTAACGAATAATAATAAAGTGACCCTTGAATGTTTTTTTTGGGAATAAATTTTCTTTATCAGGGGTTAACAGCAAGACAAATGAAAAAGGTTATGATGTGATAATTTCATTGTTTCTTGTGCATCTATAGATTGTAAGCAGGGATGCCATGTTCCCCAAACAGGGGCTTCATAACAGAGAATCTCTAATTCATCATGGACAGATTAATTAAGATCCACAACAGCATGCTACCTACAACAGCCAATTTTTTTGATTATGATGGTTCTTATTCATTATAACTGATTCCTGTAAACAGCATGCTACCTACAACAGCCAAATTTGATATCATGCCTTGGCAAATAAGCAAGAGAAAGAGGGACATACCCTTGCAATATACCAGTTGTCTTTGGGTACAAAAACAAAAGCTTGCCATGAATTATCTTCCATTTGTCCGGGTGAATTCACCCAATTCTCAGTATAAATCTGCATTAGAATCAAATAAAGAGATGGTATAAAACATGCAGTGACCATTAAGCAGCTAACGAAAAAGGCTACAGCAGTTTTCTTACTCTATACCATTACATCAGCAAAGAAAGAACAAACTCACTGTGGATATGTAGCTTCTTCCATCACCTTTAAGCTTTAGAGCTATTGTATCATATGCGTCTAGATCAATGAAACCATCAAACTGCAAATGATTAAAACAGATAAATGTTGTACAGCAGTGTCTAATGTGATATTAAGA
Organism: Populus nigra; assembly: GCF_951802175.1. Lineage (NCBI taxonomy): Eukaryota > Viridiplantae > Streptophyta > Magnoliopsida > Malpighiales > Salicaceae > Populus > Populus nigra. The sequence continues at coordinate 12,190,739 of NC_084857.1, forward strand.
GAATGGAAGGATGGGAAAAATGCAAATGAAAATACCACACAATTTTGTTCTATATTTAATTTGAAGCATACTGTCCAGAAGTGAGAAAACTACAAACGAGTGTTCATTAAGAAAAAACATTCTCTTACTCAAAAAATGTGCTCATGACAACAAGATGAAACTATAACCAACCCCCCATGACTTAGGTAACATGGATAAAGAATAACCTTAATCTAGGATCTGTGAATTGAAATAAAGGTCTTTAATGCATTAGGCATTCAGTCATGCTTAGTTTAGTAACTAGGAAACATAAATAGATAAAGAGAGAGAGTGGGGGAGGGGGGGGGGGGGGGGAGGCCACATGGTCCAAAAGTCAGATAATGTTTTCACTTAGTTTTGAGAGTCATACATTTGACATCTGAGAACCCATTATTTAATGTGAAAGAAATGCATTACACACTATATATGCCGCACGTGAGGTGAAAACATAATTGAAAATATTATTCACTATTCACCTTCTTGGACCGCATTCCACAGAAACCACTCCGACTAATATTCCACTTTGAACCCTCAGCTACATCCAATGACAGGTTACCAGAGAAGACTCCTATCAGATAAATTTAAGTTATCAGGAATCACAAGTGAAAAGCATGAAAATTGACAAAAAGTAGTGCTATAATGGAAGAGGTGAAGTTAAAACAGCGTCGGATTCACAAGCTCTAATTTGCAGAGTTGCCACTGGCAGGCATGCAGCATTTTTCTAACAGAAAGCATCAGTTTTCATCAAGTGGCATGAATGTACATGATGCATGGCCAAAAACAACAAAAAAATCCAACTGCATAAGATAGCCAATTACAATTAAAACCAAGTTACCAAATAGCTAGAAGCTTCATGATCTAATAGATTAACTCCGGACTGATCTGTTGTTACAAGTCAAATATGTAACATGTAAGGCAATGAAATAATCACAAGAAGAAGAAATCTGAAAGCAGCAATTGCATTTGAAGTACAATTAATAAGAGATTTAAAATTCACGCAGAGTGTGATCTTCCTCAAGTAAAGAAAACAGCAAGAAACAACATTCAGAATGAGGTAAAGGCAATCCCAGGTTGAAGAGCTTCAGTCTATTAGTTATTTGTGAACTGCACAGATAAAATCCTATTAATTCTTTGCTACAGGCAAACTGGAACATCAAACAATAAAAAATAACTCCCCACCTACTTGATTTTCCATAAAATTGGAGAGAAAAACTGCATAATTCAGCACAAAACATAGTTGGCTTGATTTATGACATCCTTACAAGTCACATCGAAATAAAAATCACACCAACAGTTGCCCTAAAACATTTCCTACATTAACCAAAGCTAATTTGGAAAATGAAGTTATTCCTTCAAAGCTGTATGAATAAGAACCATCCCTAGACATGAAAATTAACAGAAACCCAATATAAGTTTTGGGTCCATAAAAAATGAACACTATGAAGGAGTACACTTGTCAAGTTACATTCGACACATGAAGGACTTGAGATCCCCGTTGTTGAAGAGGATGGACCTTCTATGTGATGTTGCCAAAGGTTGGGAATTCCAAATCTAAATTTCTTTGTTAGTAATTGATTTCAAGAACCACATACTACTTCCCGTTTGAGATTTTCACCCACTGTTGCATCAGACTTTTAAGCACAGTATTAAATGAATACTGAAGTTGAAATAGCAAAGTAATAAACACATGGGTTGGAGGGCCATGGAATCCATCACTTTGGCGAAAATCGTAATGTAACATGTGAAGAAATAACAGGAACAGGCTGATACCTTTTAGTCCATTTCCCTCATCCATGATCTCCAATGACGCTGAGGACGAACCTGAATAAATAAACAACTAAAACTTTAAACAACTAAAACTTTGATCAGTAAAATTGTTGGCTTGATCAGTCTATAGTGATTTACTGCATGCCCAAGACTTTCCCAGTCACAATCATTCAAAAGTATGGTACTAATGGAGGGATTCAAGAAATGATATTCACCCATATACTTCCATAAACTTTCATATATACTAGACAGTACCATATTTTCCTAGTGGAATTGTCTTTTAAAGACATGGAAACAACAGTAATTTCTAGCAATTGAGCTCACTTAACCAATAAATGGATGGTGAAAGCAAATAATTGTTTTTTACCTCCGTACTCAGAATCAGAATAAAGATGCCACTTCTTTAGCTCTTCCCTTGAATTGAAATTAAAAATGAGCCTCTCAGTTGGAGGCATCAAGTCTTCCACATTCCATGTGAGAGCTATAAACATGAAAAATTCTGTGAGTTGTGATCATAACTACAACTTTGCAGTATAGCATAAAGAAACCATTATCAAGCAAAAGAAAAAAAAAATCAAAGGAAGTGCCTTTCTTGGTAGCATCCAAAGAAGCTTGCCAGAGTGATCTAAACCTGGACATCCTTAACAATAATTAATTGGACCTCAAATTTCCTTCCTGCACAAACATAATAGACATTTTAGAGAATCCATTTATTTATGTACAAGGACCAACAAAAACCCATTAAACAGAACCCACAAAACACATTATAACCAGAAAGGAACAAAATTACATCAAATGTGTAGCTACAATTTTGTAATGAAATCTCAATATATTTGATATCAATAAAGCTCATAGCTTTCACTTACAGCAAATGGTTATTTACTTTTTTTTTATTTTGAAAAAAATTGTTAAATTTTTTTACAATTTCTCGTATTTACCTTATCTAATTCCCCTACTTTTTATCTTATTTTTCCAATGAAAAACAATTGCTGAAAGAAAGCATATATATTGACTTTGTACTAGTCTCTGACAACATCTTTTTATGATGGAGCATTACAAACTTATCAAAGATCACATACTTGCTCATAATAAACGTGAGTTACTCTCAATTTGTACATTGCAATCTATATCCTTATAATAAAGATGCATACCATAGAAATATGCATTTTCTAAAATCTTTTGGAAAGTTTCACATGGTATTGGCATTATAAACTCAAAACCATTAAGCTCTTAAGGAATGGCAGAACCACATTTGGATACAGCGAAGAGATTAAAGCTATTTTATCCAAAATCAAATCAAATAATCTTCTATGCAAGAATGTATTTTACCTTAAGCAAGTCCCAGTCACCCTCTAAGTCCTTATACACAACTAGCTGCTGGGAACAAGAACTTTCACCTTCAACACGAAATGGAAGCAAGACCTTTAAAATTCTTCTTAGTGATCTACAAGTTGATATAACCTACTATCCGAAAGAAAAGTTAAGATCAGTGTCCACTAGATAAATTTCTTGACTGCATTGGTTATTTTTCTTCTTCTTCAGATTATAGAGAATTATACTATACATATGTTGTTTTGAGCATATTTACAGAGAGAAAGTTCAAACTTCAAAGCAGCATCTGATGGTAATCATCCTTGTTTTCTACGATAAACACAAAAAGAAACCTAACTGCAACAGTTCCAACCCCCCACCCAGTATAGGATAAAACCATCATTCAAGAGACTTTATTCCAGTAGAAATTGAAGAATAATAAAAACCCAGTTCAAGAAACAACAAACCAATTGGAGTGGGGTAGCTCGTGCAGTGTCGCGTGGATTCACACGTCGGTGAAAATGGGACTTGGACAGCCGGGTCGAGGCCTTCTAAATCTCTTATACTCGTCGGAGATGCTCTCCTCCAGCCGATGAGGGAGATCGGAGATAGGGAACGTGGCTAGCTTGCCGGCGTCTGTTAACGCTGCCGTTGCTGGTGCCCGTTGCGCTACTGACTGCTGTCACTATTTGCTACACGTATAGTGTTTTTGTTATATATATAAATATATTTATAAAATATTTAATTTTTTTAATACAATAATATATATTAACATAAAACATTTATATATAAATAGTATTTTATATTTTATAATTTAATATATACTTTAAATATATATTAATTAATAAATAATAGATATTCATTATTAAATGACCAAAACTTAATAAATAGTTTATAAATATTTAATTTTTTTATTTGATAAATAATAAATAAAATATAAATATTAAAAAATCCAACTGCAGCTTCCCGTTGTCATCCATGGTTGCAGCTGGCTCGGGTTTGGTACGATGTAGCTAAATTAAAATATAGTTTTAAACGCGAGTGACAAATTGAAATATCTTATATAGCAAAATTATATATAAAGTAAGAATTCTTTTTATGGGTAACGACACACACACACACACACACACACACACGTGTGTGTGTGTGTGTGTGTGTGTGTGTTCTCCATTGCTATAAATGATATGCATGCTACAGTATTTGAATTGAATATTTTATTGCTTCTTTAATGCGCTGCTACTATATTGAAGATCTCATTGAAGACAATACGGATGTAAATAAAATAGCGTGCATTTTAAAAACTACGATTAACTTTTAGTCAGCTAAGTTTTAAGGATATATAATTTTAATCAATGTAATGGAGGTTGAGTTCAGTGGTGAGAAAAAAATCAAGAAAAATATTTAAACAAAAAAACCATAAAAAATTAATTGAAAAAACCAAATTTTTTTTTAAAAAAACTGAATTAATTTATTAGAAAACCCAAAAAAATTATGCCCGGTTTGATTTTAATTTTAAAAATTTAAAACCAATTGAACTAGATTAGTTTAACCTATATTGAAAGAACTTAGAAAAAAAACAAATATAAATAGTAAATTTTCTTCTAACTCTAAAATCAAAGCAAAAGGCAGTCGTTCGTTCATACTTGTCTCGCCTATCTCTCTCTCATTGTCCCCAAGCAAGCTCGCAATCCTCCATCGTCCATCCTTGCCTCTCTATCCATGTAGATTATGTTTGAAAATCCTGTTGTAATTGTTTTTCTGTTTTACTTAGAAATTTATCAAAATAATATTTTGATTTATTTTTAAAAATCATTTTTAATATTAATACATCAAAAAAATTGATACAGGAAAGAGAGACCTGGATTTGGAGCCGATAATTCATCCCAACCCTCCCTCAAGCTATCTTAAGCTCCAAATGCTTGAAAACATGTCTGGGTCAAGAAGCCTATCGAGTTGCATTGGCCTCCTAATCAAAATCCTCGCTTAGGTCCTCACTGTTAGAGTTTGGTAGCTTTTGTGAAAATTCGACCCCCCACTAGGCCCATACCCGCTCTCTTCTCAGGAGAAAAGAAATTGCATAATTCACAAGTATCTTTAGTGATGATCCAGTATGAAAGTTCTAGAGGGGAATGGCGCACGAGATTCTTAACAAAGAGAGACAACAAGAAAAAATATTGATCATTGATCATTGATCTTTGATAAATATTGGCCCATAACTCAACAAGTGGATAAAATTTCACAAATCCTTGAAAAACTCAACAAGTGTTGAAAATTTCACAGATCCTTGAAACGGTTGGGTAGGTACATGATATCGTTGATCTGAAAATTCTCACCTCCGTGCAATTCTTTGGCCTGCTCCAAATAACAATGCCTTCCCAATTGCACCGGAGTGAAGACAGCAAACCAGTGTTACCGTTCCGCCTATAGCTATCCATTTCCAATCAATTCCGTGATCATTGTGTCTTTGGATATCTACAGCTTGACTTTTATCCTCTTCACCACCAGCAACTGGTTCTGATGAATCCATGCCTTCATCAAAAGAAATTTTTGTTGTAATTCTAGCCATTAGCGCACTTCTGGACAGTGAAGCCTCTGATTTCCTTGCATTCTGGTATGCTCTCATACCAGAATGCAGCTTCTTGACAGCTCCCCACATCCCATGTCGAACCCCCAACTTTGCCACGTCTTTGGGGATCCCCATGTCCTCATAATGTAAAAGGGTAACCTCACATGCAGACATCTGTCCATCTCCTCTACGAGATTCCACTGTATGCATGCAACAAAGACACAAGAAAAAATGCGCCATTGCTTTTTCAAGAAAAAGTCTGTGAAACTGTGAAAAAAGAGATTGTGCAACCAACAACAATGCTTACCAGCCCTAATCACCCAACTTGAGAAATAAAGGTCAACACGCCTTGGCTTGTCACGCTTGTGCAGGCCTGGATAAGGCACCCCCTGCGATGTTGTAGATTTGAATGTCAACTAAGATTGTGATAGTAACAACCAATGCTAGATATAGTAATTCTACTGTAATGCCCCAAAATAAAAATAAAAATAAAAATAAAATGGATTGAAAAGTTAACGAGTGCCCTTGTGTACATTGTTATGGGTATTGATGGGCAAATTGGACAATTCATATGATTTGATAAATATATATATATATATGGTCAAGAGAAAAGAGAGAGAGAGAGAGAGAGAGAGAGAGAGAGAGAGAATCAGATTTGTAGAGAGAGAGAACTGAAAGATGAAAAGGGGAAGATGGAAAAAGGATGAAGAAAGGGAAGAAGAAGTGAAAGTTTGATTTTAGAGTTAAGGGCTTCTAAGGTGAGATATTGATGTTCTTTTTATGCTTGAATATGCTGGTTAAGTTTGATTTTAAAGTTTGAATTGTTTAAGAGGTTTAATAGATGTTTAGGGTATTAGCTTGGCTTAAATTGAACTGATTATGGACTAAAATTTTGAGTTTTAAGGATCTGCAAAATTTTAAAAGACTGACAAATCGAGATTCTAGAATCCCGATCAACCAGTTGGTTGAACCGGCTGATTGGTTGGCTTGATGGTGCCGATCGACCAGTTGGTCTGAATCGGCCGACCAGTTGGCATGTGGTGGCGGTCGACCGAGCGATGGGGTTCAATCGGTTCTTTTAAGTGCGGTCAGTTTGAGACATGTTCGAGATCGATCGGGTGGATCTGTTTTGGTTTTTATAATTACGCTTCGGTCTCTACTATAAGAGTTGAAATCTTTTATGTTATAAGTTTTGAATCGTTTTTTAGTATTTTATGTATTCGTTATAGGTTCTGTTGATGTTTCTCCTAACAATCTTCAGTAATCTCCAGTTCTATGTTTGTTTATCTTTTGCTTTTGTTTTCCAGTTGAGTAAAATAACCTTTAATATGCATGTAATATAAATATGAATATAATGATTAGAAGATGAGCACAACTGGTTATTTCTTGAATATTTATATATGTTTATTTTTTAGCACTCATCAATTTTTTAAATATGTATTCGCATTCTATTGAATTAAATTCTATTTGATATCACATTCAATCGCTTTGATAATTATATGAATATCTATTATATTTTGATATCGGACTTGTCAAAAACTCCATACTATACTATTAGAGAGTAGTTAACCACTGAGCACATCATATCTATATACCTAGCTGGTCAGAGAAGCAATTGATCATCCCACAGTGCTATGTTCTGGAAACCTTAGAGTTTCATATGTTATCTCATCTAACATGTATTCTACTACCATATGCTAATATGCTTAGTATGTATATATGTTTATATCAATATATATACAACTTAAAATTTATAATATCTAAAATGTATATTAAATGTTATTCCTTTACTAAATTGTTTGAACTCACCCCTCATTATATATGTTTTTAGGTTCTTAGTTTCTATTAGCATGTTGACTTTATCAAGAGTTACTGCTTTTTTGCTTTTGATTGGAATGCCTTGCTTGCTTTAGCAAGGTTTTTATTATATTTTTTATTCGATATCTTAGACACTCCACTATTACACTGTTTTATTTGAAGTTTGGATTTTCATATTGATTTTTATTGTTTTTGAAGAGCATTTTGAAAGTTTACGAAACACTGTGAATTTTGTATAATTTGTTTTATGATATGTATGTTTTGTGGTTTAGTGTAGGTGCAGTGTCCTCACAGCATCGCTCTAGCGTTGCCAGTCACGGACCCGGAATTCAAGTCGTGATAACTACATTAAGTCATTAACAAAGAAGAAAAGTTTCAGATCCAGGTTAAAAAGGGATATATCAATCTAATTGCCAATAGATCACCATGTATAGTAATGATTGAATTGACAGAGGCAACAAAGAACACGTTAAGTTTTCATATATCATCAGGATGTCCACTATGCTACCAAACACCTTTATTTCATCCTTCAATTAACCATAAAATTCCAATCAAACTCTTCCTCCCTAATAAACAGACAGGGGCCTATTCTTGAAATGCATAAAAAAGAAACAAACGAGGACAAAGGCAACAGCAAACAACAATTACGATATATCTCCATCAGTACCTTGGTCACACAATAAGATGCCTTCCTAGCATCCCATATTCTTCGACCAATGATATATTCTCGATCACTACAGAAAAATGGGAACTGCAGATTGGAGAAGCAAACCTCAATCAATGAAACATGTTCAAACAAGAAAGTGGAAACAGGATAACAATAAATAAAACTTTGGGCATAATTTATACAACAAACCTTTTTTATCCAGTGCACAATCATTCTACCAGTATGAGGGCACTCTTCAAGTATTTTAAAGTAAGCAAGCATCGGATCCCATTTAGGTCGAAACTCATCATCCCAGAAGAAATCTCTAACCAACTCTGGAGTTGCATCCTCAAAGACAGTTCTACTTCGGTAAACAGTGGGACCTTCCTGATAGAAAAACTCACCACCAGGTACAAATGTGTTACTCTCAAAATCATTATCTAGCATTGCTATATGCCACATAATTTGAAGAGAATTAAGGCCAAAAAGGAACATTATCAAACATAGACTAAAGGGTTACACAAACATATTAGAAAATGCATGCTAGGCATGCAGCACAAGGCATTTTGGCCAAACAACCAGCCATTTGAATACGTGACAAATGTAATAACATATACACACCTCAAGACCAAATCCAGAAAATGCCAAGGGAACTAAGTTGCAATATCCATAAGCTCCATAATGAGAAATTCCAGCATACAGCAATAATACCCAAAAAATATGTAGTTACAGTATGGTTGTTGAATAAAAACCACAAAATTATTTCTCTCAGACAGTTTCAGCAGTGAAACACAGTTTGAATCTACCTGAGGCTCATGGCGCCAGGCTTGGTATCTCATGTTTGAGGTTGACCTTTCCATCATACATTGCCACTCCTTCTGTCCATCCTTCCCCTCCAGCAGATGCAATAGGTGTTCTAAGTCTTTCTCTGTCACAATGTCCTCCCTGTCCTCCGGCTCACCAGTGGAGCTGCATGAAAGTAGCATACCACAAACCAAGTCATCTACGTGAACCAGCAGTACACCATTTCCAAAACAACATATTAATGATAGCAAAGGTATCTAATATGGAAACAACTCAAACAGGGACGAGCTAAAAATCAATTATTATCACCCTACAATAATCCAATCAAACCATTCATATCTTTTGTGTGTGTGTGTGTGTGTGTGTGAGAGAGAGAGAGAGAGAGAGTCTGTCAACACCTCAGAAGTTACTGTTTCAATAAAAAGAGTCTGAGATCATCTCTAGAAAATAGCTACAATTATCATATATAATAAGAGAGGCTTTGTTTTTTTTCCCCCTTCTTTTTTGTAGATGAAGGCACAAGTCACATGTATCACAAGATCCTGAGAGTTTAAAATGGCAAACAGAAAGACTATTTTTGTTTTTGCGATAAAGCTGCAATTATCATATATCATAATATCCAGAGAGGTCAGAAAGAACTCCAAACATCCATTATCTGAAAGAGCGACAAACTCCACTAATAAAATGGATATTTTCATTCACGGAGAATGTTTGGATCACCTTCTTGTACATTGGAACCTGCATGTTATTGCTTTTCAATTGAAGCACACAGTCATTCTCATGAAATAATTCACAGTGGATGGATGATACACTATGTATTACCTATGGCAGGAATACAGAATTTTTCTTGAAGCACAAAATCCCTGGTTTTTCTTCTGATATACATGGCATTTCACTAGAACCTATAAAATCTACTTTTTGACCATGCAAGGAATCAAGGACAGTACCCAATAAAGACATTTAAGCAACCAAACAGCATTGGCATTACAAATGCTGTTTAATTATTCACCATGCTTATAACACGAGACGCCGCCAGTTACTACTAAAAACTTCAACAATCAAAACATGGTAGTGAAAGATGCTCTAAGTCTTCAAAACAGTGACTTGAAATCAGTTAATATAACCAGGACCTGGCATTTCATACCCCTATAACTGGTTTCCCAAACAAGGCATGAATATATCTAGCACATAGGTGTAAAATTACAACTAAGAAATGTACAAAGTCTCAAGCCCCTGGATATTGGACGCTACTGAATTTCTGGACTAGAAACTGAACTTAGACACTCATCATTTATGATATTACCTCTTTAAGAAATGGATACACAAAATACATGTTTAACACCCGTTTATTGCGTCAACCTTGTTCTACCCCAACACATGACATTTCCCCTATCAAATTTAAAGCAGTAGCTAAAAGCACTCATATTCCTTAAAACTTGCTATGCAACTACACAACTGTAATCGATAGGCCTCAATGATCTCAAACTAGCACATCCCATCGTTGTATGCGACCTGCTAATAAATATGAATTATTGCTAATGTACCTCAACTTTTCAGGATTTTAGAGCAGCCCGCATATAGGGTTTCCAAATAAACACCAATTAATTTCATTTCAAAATCAAACTTGCAATTAATCAGAAAAAGGCCACTGCAAAAATATTATTTAAAACCAACAAAAAAAATATAGCAAGAAAAAAAAAAGCCACTAACCTAACAGAACCGTCACGTCTCTCCCCCGAATTCGCTCCCGAAGATGAAGCCGCAGCGGCGGGTACTGATTTTCCATCTTTAACCTTAAAATTGGACCAAATGGTGCGGCAAACAGAGAGAGCAGATAGAGCCGTAAAAGCGAGCCAGAGACGCCGAGCTCCGAATCCAGGAGGCGCCCAAAGGAACCTAAACTTGCTCCTCAAGCCAAGAAAGACCAATCCGGTCCACCTAGGCCGCCAAGACCAGCCAATAACGAGGCCGATCATAACGGCTAGCCATATCGGTACTGCACAAAGCAAAATGTCGACGAATGTTTCAGTTATTGAAGGTTTCTTTAAAAACTCCATTAGATCGAAGAATGTCTCGTCCATTGCGACAAAATTAGAGTTTTTTTTTATGAGATTGAGAGGGTTGACGATCTACATGGATGAATTAATTGTTTGTCGATTCTTGATATTTTCTCTGCTTTCATCTGTCTCTGGATTTTGGTGGTTCTAAGGGGAGAGAGAAGGGTAGGAATGAGGGGGGGGCCGTTGATTTCGTTGTTGCGGTCACATGACGTGGCATTGGTTGAACCGTCGATGGGGGGTTTGGTTTGGGGCGGGAGGACATCCTAACATTTTGTTTTTAGGCCGACGTGTTAAAGAAAAGGACATCCTAACTATTAAATTTACTCCATATTTTTAACCATTACTTTTACTGCTTGTTTTCTAATATTCTTCGAAAAATTATATTTCGATTTCTATTTAAAAGTTTTCAGCTCAATTAAGAAAAAAAATACTTCTTTTTTCGGAGTAGAAGTTAAATCATTATTTATCCAAATTTAATGTTTGAAAAGCTTTAAATCAATATAAATAAATTTATAATCAATTAATATTTTTATACCACCCTTCACGCGCATGCTTAAAATATTTTTTAAAAAAAAGTTAAACAAGTTGAGTAAGCCACCTATTCCCACCAACTCAGATTAAATAAATTTTATAATTTTAAAATTTATTATAGATAAAAAAAATTAAATTTATTATTCAAAAAAATTGTTGAGATATGAGATATTCTATTTCATCTATTTAAAAGTGTGATTGTGATTTCGATTGTTATTCAAAGTATTTTTTATTCAGAAATGCATTAAAATAATTTTTTTTATTTTTATAAATTATTTTTGACATCAGTATATTAAAATAATCTAAAAATATACAAAAAATTAATTTTAAAAAAAATTTCAAAATTTTAAAAATATTTTTAAAACACATGTTTTAAAAACAAACATGAAGTTAGCTATTCCTTCTATCCAAAAGGTACAAAACTCGGAATCCTGCTCTGTGGACAAAACAACAAAACGGCTTTGATTAGATATGATGTTTCACACTGTAGTTGAAATATTGTTTGTTTAAAATTTAAATAAAAATAGTTTAAAATTAATTCTTTTAATATTTTTAAATTATTTTGATATATTAAAATTAAAAATAAATTTTAAAAATAAAAAATAAATTATTTTAATTTATTTCTAAATAAAAATAATAGACAAGCTGTGATCTTGGATCTGCCCTCTCTAATTTAATTGACCGGGCTTCCTTGCTTCTTCTTTTTTTTTTTCTTTTTTTTTTTAAATGTAATTGCCACCATGTAGGGTCGCTAAGACTGTTAGAGTTCAAATTTTCTCTCCAGTAAACTAGTTGAGTTAATTATAACTCAATCCCTCTAATCTACCACGATTAATTAAGTAGTCCTTATAAGATAAAAAAACAATTAAATAGTCTCTTGATGGATATTCACCATCCTTGATTAATACTAGATATTTGACCCACGTATCCCTACGGGTTAGATATTTTTTTTCAATAAAAAAATTATATATATAGATTTTTCGACATGTTTTAATTATTAAAAAAATTCTAAGTGAAAATTAAAAAGTTTATACATATATATAATCAAATAAATCAAGCATTATGTGTGTTAATAAATGAAAAAAACAATAAATAATAATTAAAAATAACAATAAAAAAATCAAAAGATAAATGTAAATCAAGATATTTAATTTTGCAAAATGAAACATTTATTCAGCTGTATTTGCTATATTTATTTATTAAAATAATTTTTTTATTCAATCAAACGATAATAGAAATAGAAACATGTTAATTGATTAAATAAAATAATAAAAAAAAATTATGCGAGCATCCACATATTAGAAATATTATCTGTAAATAATTTTTTTTCTCCTCTCCATAACGAATTTTATCTATACAAAAGATAAAAAAATATAAATGAATCAGAAAAATCTTTTAAAAAATTAAATAAAATCATCATTTAAAAGAGACTCTTTAAAAAAATAAAAAAAAATAAGCGATATTAATATAAATATAAATAAAGTAAAAAATTGAAAAAATATAAAAAGTCATAAATTAAAAAAAATAAAAACAAATCAATTGCTATTAAGCTCAGTAAGCCATGCCAATCCGCTTAGCCTAATTTTTCAGGGCTTGTGTGTTGGTCTGTCGTGGCAGGCCCGGGCGACTGGCCCTTAATTTATTTTGAAAGCATTGCCCGCCCAAATGTTTTGGAAATTCCGGTCAAAATTCTGCCTATCACCTACTTCTCTTTTCCTTGTTCTGTTTCTTTTTTTTTAAAAGAAAAATAAAATACGACACAAAAGATATAAAAACATAGAAATTAAATATATAATTTCTAAAATCATAAGAATTAATTAATTTATTTATTAAATTATAGGAAGTAACTTATAATTCACCGAATAAAGCTTTCTCGCATACTCTTGATCACAAGACGATCTACACAATTAATAATTAACTTTATTTAGTTTCGTTAAACAATTGTCAGTCACTTGTAATTTGTTTATTCAATGAAATCATCTCTTAAACTCTCTTCACTCGCTACAAAAATAAGAATTATAAATTTATTATTTGTTGAGATTATTTAATTTTGATTTTATGCATCATATCTATTATCTAGGTCTAGGGTACTTCACTCATTAATTCACTCTTCGAAAGGGTACGATATAGAATTAGAAAAGGAAAGGCTGCACCAAGTTCAAGGTGGTGTTTTTAATCATATTTTTAAATTTTTTAGAATTTATTTTAGTTTTTAATTTTTTTTTAAATTATTTTGATGTGATGATGTAAAAATAAAATTTAAAAAATAAAATAAAAATTATTTTAATGTATTTTTAAATAAAAAAAATATGTTTTAAAAAATAATATATATCATACTCTACATATACTTATAGAATACATTAAGGGTGATTATTTTTGGTTTGATTCGGTTTTTATTACAAAAAAAAATAATCAAACCAAATTATTATTTTTTAAACTGAAACCGGTTCAAACCAACCGGTTTCGGTTCGGTTCGGTTTTTTTGAACAAAAACTGGTTCAAACCGGTTTGACTCGGTTTTTTCAGTCTGGCTCGGTTTTTTCCAGTTTAGGTTTGGTTTGGTTTTTTTTTTGTTTTAGGCTTATAAAACCGAACCGGTTGGTTTTTTTAAAATTTTAATCAGTTTAATTGGGTTTTTTTATGGTTTGATTTTTTCAGTTATTTTTTTTCCGGTTTTCTCAATTTAATTGGTTTTTCAGTTTTTTTACTCACCCGTAAAATACATTATCACATCGTTAATCTTGCAAGTAAAAAAGATTGTGAGGTCATGATTTTTATTGATGTATTTTTAATATTAAAACGTTAAAATAATATATTTTTAATCTCAAAAGGAAAAGAAAAATATATTTGGGCACAATATCTGGTGAGTCCTATGCCCAACAAAATCTCACTTTGTCTCTTTTCAAACAGCCTTTTTTCAAGTGTTTTTCAAATTAGCTGTTGAATGCTTTTTTAACCAATTTCATGTCGTCAAGTCACAGAAAAATAAAAGCAGTAAAAAGTATGGAATATGGACTTTATCGAGCATAGGGAATACCTTTTTTTTTTTTTTTTCTTTCCTTGCCATACACACTCAAGATGTCTCTCCTTCTCTTTTGACTCCTCTGTCTTTGGCTTGTAAAGGACAAAGGGCCACCCATATCCATTGGATCGTACAAAAATGATGTCATTTCCTACGATTCTCTTGCCACCAAAATGATGTCATTTACGATACTGTAACGGATGAATCCTGGGTTGTTTCAAGATCCCATGAAAGGGAAACCCAGATTAATTTGTCTGGGTGTTGATTTGTATAATAATCCTGTATTGAAGAATTTTCCCAAAATCTAATGCTGCCAGCAACAAGTGTAGCCAGACTGTCAAGCATAACTTCATAACAGCCATGGATCATTTATGGAATGGATTTGTATACATTTTCCCCCACCGAAGATGGCCTGTTAATTTTGCCAGATTCTGATACCGGACGGCTATATATATATGTAATGAAAATATGAGTACGAAAATGATACTCTTCTCTGCCATGGCTTTGAAATACTTGCAAAGAAGATATCGTGATCTCATGTAGTAAATTAAGGACTAGCAGAGACTATATTTCCATTCCCTCCGGTCTATGTTCTTGATAAATGAATCATCTTGATAGTAACTCTTACAGCGTATACCCTATCCGATGCAATTCTTTGTTGTGTCCCTTCACCCATTTATGCAATCAATTTCATCAGCTGGCCTCTATTTTATATGGATTCTCCATTACCTCTTCGAGTCAGAAAATCAAACATGTGAAGTAGATAGTTGATTCTCATGGTCAGATCTCACTATATATGAGACAAAAGGGTTAGCAGTTCACAGATTATTACTGGTTCAACAAAGCATATGGTAATGAACAAGGACTACTTGCCAAGGACCTAAATTCATTCACATGGCGGCTTTGCTACTTTGCTCAATTCTCATGCAGAGCAAACCCGCATGGAAAATGAGCCACGAAGTAGTTTAATGGCGTACGTGTATCAGATTATGGGCTAAGAACAGGATGAGGAGAGACAGATCCACATGGTGGGATAGCACTTGACTGACCCACTTGGCATAAAAAAGGAAGGGATGGGCTAATGAGTAAGGAGCCGGGTTATGATGGCAGTCTTAATGTGGAAAAGGAGCAAGTTCAAAGCATATTGATACTAGACACTCACTCCTCTCATGCAAAAAATAAAGTGAAAAGCTACATCAAGCTTCAATATTCTTTGCAACTCTCTACAAGCAAAGCCAAATTGCCAAAATTTCAACCTTGAAAAGATGAAACATGACTTTGTTTGTAGTATTTTTTTTTAACCCTCTTTTTCAGTCAGATTTTCACACGAAACACCCGATTCTGTTTTTCAACGAATTTGTAAAAAAACAAAGAAAGGTAGTGCAGGCTAGAGGAGGTGGCGTCTGGAACCGAACTCCAAGAAAACATAAGTTTTCAACGGTTTTTTTCCACACCTCAAATTTCTTCAAAGAGTAGACGCGGTGAAGCTGTTGCGAGTTTCTTCTGAGAGATACATTATTTATCTTTGTCGACATGATTTTCTTAATTAACTAGCTAGTTACTGCATATTCACAGCACCCCTGCATAATTTTGGCAAGTTGCATGGTTCAACACAAAGTACTGACACACCATTGCAGTACCAGTAGATCAACTTCCTTGATTAATCTATCATGCTTTAAACTAGGATTGGCCTCTGCATCAGATCATGTCCTTTTGGTTGCAATTTCCAAGCAAGTTTTACAATCAATAATGATAAAATCACAATGGAAGCTACATATAGTCATCACCGGAAAAGTTGCAGTATAAAATAAGTAACATGGCAGGCATACCTGTTTGGATATCTTGATTCTAGCTGATCACATCCGATCCCTTAATAAGCATCTTTTTGTTCATTTATGTACGTGCTTTCTTGATCTTCACCAGGGTTTTCTTGCGAGCTGCAAATACAATGAAAAAGAGACATAAACTGAAATGCTAAACATAATGCAAGATTGCCAAATCTTGTGAGAGAGAGAACTGCAGTGGAGCCGGCTCGGACACCAAACCATTGATTAAAGTTGGGAGATTGAGGTTTATTAGCGCGTGATTTTGAGTTGGGGGGAATGAAGCCTGGTCCGAGATCATTCGAAAGATGAATGTGTGCTTAAAGTGAATGGTCTCGAATCAGACAGCATCCCCCTCAACTGTGTAGCAATCAAAGAGAGGAGACTGTTTGACATTTGGCCATGCATTCATGGGCCCTTATATACGTGAGAACAGAGGATGAGTTAGCTAGACTATATCTTTTTGTGGGTCATATATTGACATGGAATCCCAATTTCTACAGCTGCCCCCCCTTCTAATCATGCTTTTCACACGGTGTTGGAGAAGAAACTTTGGCTTTGTTTGCTTTGAGTACCCAATGTTCACTGTGCTTCTTGCACGCAAATTGTAATCCTCACATAGGTCCAGGGATTGAACTGTACAGCTTTTAACATTTCAGCCGTGTTCTTGCATCACAACCAAACAAGCCTTTGTAAATTAGTACAGGGATTTCGAAACGCCTTTGTAAATTAGTACAGGGATTTCGAGTGTATATGTCAAGGATCGAGAATTAATAATAAAAACAAGTAGTTTGGTAGAGAAAATGGAGGCTACTCGTCAATGATTGATAATAATAACCGGGCTCCCGTTACAGGGTTTAGTACAAAATTGAGGTCAAAACAAGAGCTTTTTGTCAGTTTCTAGCGTCGGTATCCATCTAATAACAGAAAGCATACCAAAAGCTATCTCCCACCCGCCTGTCTATTGGGTTGAATTGGCTTGTGACATAGTATCATTGTATTATCATTATTCAAATTTCACCAAGTAGATTTATATAAATTTCAAGCTTAAAATACCTTCATGTTTCTAGAAATAATATAAATTATTAGATAAAATCTAATTTATATTATTCTGAAACTTTCTCATCTCTTAATAATAAGACTTCTAATTATATGCATATTATCCAATGGGAGATATAAGGCGTCGAATGCTCGTTTGTTAATAAAAGAAATCTATTAAAAATTGCCGTTATGAATCATTGCTCAAGGAAGGAACTACTTGATATTCGTCTTGGATCACTTAAAAATGAAATGAATAAAAAATAAATAAATTCGGGACATGTTGACGCATGATGATCTTGACAAGGGTGTTTAAAGGATATTTCTTTTGGTTTCCCACTGGAGGAAAAGGGGAAGATAGGAGGTGAGAGAAGCTTCATCAATGTTTGCCATACACAGTTCGATTCCAAGCTTAAATGGAAAGAAATACAGGTTGGCCTGTTAAAGCTTTGAACAGAGCCATAAAGAAGGGCGGAGGAGTGGGCATGGGAACCAAAAAAAAGTAGGGGGAAAAGGAGTTCATGAAGTTATGCACACTGTATAGCTTGACTACTACCATGCTTGTGAAAGTTAATCAACTACTTGCAATTTTTCAAGATCCTAATATTCCATCTGTTACTAAAAGCTCAATAATCAATCAACTGGCTTGGTAGCTGGTACAGATGGAAAAAAGAACGGGAAAATGACATTAAAGACACATGGCATTGCTCTGAAAAACAGCTCTGGAGTCCTCTGCTTAGGCCTTGGAGGGCACTGAAGCTGGACTGTAGAATGCATAGTTGGGATCAAATACCATATCAGGTGCAAGAAAGATCGTATGCTATTGAAGTAGTAATTGCCTTCTCATCTAACAATACTCCATCGGAGAAATCTGAAAAAACAAAACAAGTAGTATCAGATTGCAATACTGCTGCATAATAATACCCACTTCTTAGTTCTCACAAGAACAAATTGGGAAAATACTAGCAATTTACTTCTCAAACCATTATGCTCCAACGGCCACAAGTCCCAAGGCTTTTAAAATGATACCGGTTGTTTTTTAAAATGTGTTTTTACTCGGAAAAGCATGAAAATAATATTTTTTTATTTTTTAAAATTTATTTTTGACATTACCACCTCAAAACAATCCAAAAACACTAAAAACTATTAATTTGAAACCAAAAAAAAAACAAATTTTGACAAAAAACATGTTGAAACTCCCTCTCAAACACCCCATTGCTAGCATTCATTACCAAGACAAAAGAATTATATTATTAATTAAAAACCATGTCCATTTTTTTAACCTTTAATTAACAATATTTTCTGCATAATCCGACTCTTTTTTTCTCTAGCAATATTTTATACATTAAACTATATTTCGGTTTGACTTGCCAAAAAGAACTGAAATGGGAAGTAAAACGATTCCGGTATAAAGTATGGGTCTTACCTAACCTTATAGAGATGGTTTATATGTATATGAAGTTTTCATTATCAAAGCTACCAGGTAGAAGAGATAACCCTACAACAAGAGCATTACAAACAGCAGAGAATATGTATTACGAAGACAAGTGAACAAGAACGTCAACTAAAAGAATGACCTAATTCCAGCATCTACCACAAAAATCTGGAATCATTCACAGCAGCCAAGTATTGAACAAGAATTGAATAATCTGATGAATCAAAACAACATTATTTGAGCTCTCAGATTTGTGAATTCTCATTTATTGAGTAGCCTAGTTTGCGGATGCACAAAAACCAGAAACTCTCTTGATGGAACAATATCTGGGACAGAAAATTGACAGATGCACTGGAATTCAAGAGCTGAAAGTAGACCCAATTTTAATGCAAGTCCTTTTGACCAGCAACTTTTTTTTCACCACAAAAAGGTCTCCTTTTGCTGTTTGGTTACCACAAACACTTAAACACAAGGTGCTTTACGCTCCATGGGCATCTTTTTTCCTTTTGCTTTAAGAGCTTTTCATGATGACGCTTATTATAATAATGCAAAACAAAGATTTAGCAAAGGCACAAATTTCCACTCTAACAAAGCACATCCCAGCATTAGGGGACCCCCTTACTTGCCTCCTTAACTTTACATCCTCTTTGTGCGTGTGTGACAAACCATTCAAGAACACAATCCAACAAACGACCATTAGGTACACACAAATTCATTATATTCAAAACACTGTATATTAACATTGCAAGTCTCAGTCCCACACTACATAGCTTTCCAATTTTTCTACCAGATGCACAATTTCTACTTTTTTTTTTCAATTCTCAGATAAATAGAATAGTAAAATCAGATAATTGAAGCATGTAAAATAAGAATCGAATACTGGAAGACCAGCAGCTTGTGCCACACTTTCCCTGTATTCCAAACAGAAAGTTCAAGACCGAGTTGTTTGAAGAAAAATTGGAATGGTTTATATAGAAATCATAAGCTGCAGAAAATTTACCCTTCATGCATTAAATAAACATTGCAACAAGCCCTTGCAACTTATAAAGGGGGTGACATTCACATTCTTCAGAGCAGTCACCGAAAACAAGAGAAATTGAGACAATTTGCCTCTTATAAATTAAGACTTCACCGCCAAATTAAGACTGGGCATCAATGTCCGATTAAAGCATTCAAAACCAACTGTCAAGTTACAAAGTTTCAAAAAATGTGAATGACATTGCTGCGTTGGAAATTCTTGTTCCTTGGTAAACACCACATAAAAGAGATCTATAATCCACCGCCCCACTAGATAGGCCAAGGAAAGCTGCAATTCCAGTTTACTAAATCAACTATACTTCTAGTAAATTCACTGCTTGAAAACAGATAGCTTGAGCAACAAATGCACATTTTAAGAAACAGAGCTGACCTCAAAAGATTTGCATTAGAAGAACGCCAGCTCTAAGAGGAAGCGCTTGCAGAGGCAGGCAAGTGGTCCACGACCAATGGGGCAAGAACAGCTTGGTGGTTTACCTCATTTTTATTTATGGGCCTTGTACATCTCTTCCATTTCAACCACAACTAACCTCTTCACCCGATGGAAAATTAAATGATGTATTAGAACACAATGCCCTAAAAGTAGAAGAAATTGCAAATATTTGAACAAATCTTTTCCTTAGAACAAACTAAATTCTATGAATCATTGCGAGTTGATACTATACCTGTTGGATCACCCCTGACTGTGGGAGTATTCCACCGCATGAAAGTCTGGTTGCACTTGCCAAGACGTGATGCCTTTAAGGCACGCCCGTGAAGTCTCCTAGTTCCTGGAACGCCCCTCACCAAGGTTATATAAAACTTGGGCTTTGAAAGCATTGAATGCATTCATGTCTTCACCCTTTCACCTGCGTTGTCAGCTAAAACATCTGAACAAAGCTATATTGCAAAGAAAATGAAATTGCACAGTAACAAACACTACAGGAAGAGATGACTAAAAGTAAAAAAAAAAAATAATAACATTTTGAGCCATTCCTTTACTATAGAGAGTTTGGTTCATTTATTCATCAAATCTATTCTCTAAATTCAAGAGAAAAACCCATTCCCTTATACAGACAAACAAATAAATTCTGAAAAAAAATGTAAGATTAAGAACAGGTCAGAAACAGGTTCGAATCAAGATTGTTTATGAAACTAAAAGCGGAGATTAAGAGAAAATGTAAGATTTTTTAACTCACCTTAATAAGTATTATTAGGTGAAGCCTGATCCCTCAAACTTCCTTTATAAGATTGTTAAATTTGTTTATGTTCGCATTCTCTCCATCGAAATCTCTGTCTCTGCTCTCTATCCAATAGTAATGATGGGAAGATAAGGAAGAGCAGATGCGTTCCCTTTTTCAATTTTCTGGCAACTTTAGGATATGTTATTTTATATTTTAAAAAACCCATAAAAAATAAAAAAAAATAGATAAATAATTTTAACAACCCAAAATGGAAACTGGGGATAAATGGGATCCCTATTCGAGAATTTCATTTCGGACTGAATTGAGATTAATAACCTAATGGCTTCTTCTTTACTGAGAGGCTGGAGCCGCTGGACAGTTCGGTTTTTAAGTGATGTTCGTTAATGTGATGGAGTTATTTTTTAAAATATTTTTTAATTAAAAATTATTTTATATATCAAAACAATCTAAAAATATAATTTTAAATAAAAAAAATTAAATTTTGCTCCACCCTGTTTGTTTGGCAATATCGAATGAAGGCTATTAATTGGATTTATAGGACCTGATTGTTTTGATATTGTATTGTAGCCTATCATTTCCTATTATATTTTTTATTTATTTTAGATCATAATTAAAAAATTATTCTACTCGTAACAAAAATGAATTAAAATGGCTTTAAATTATAAGCATATTTGATATATATATATATATAGAAAAAAAAAACTTTGGGCTTTTTTTTATCTTATAACGCACATGCCACCGCTACTAATGCTTGTGTTTCGAATATATCTCTTGCTTGATTACCGAAAACGCCCAACCCAAGAAATAAATCGGGATTATTTAAGAAAACATCATTCGCATCATCATACAAATTCACCCCTAAGTACACAATCTTCACTAAATGCAATCAATTCACTTTTATTTTTATATGAAAATCAGTACCCACCACGTACAGTTCTTCAGATTTCCTGTTTTTCTACAACGTCCACTGTTCTTCTTCTTCTTCTTTTAACAACCCTATTATCAGATTAATATAAAAAGATTCGATTAAAACAGGGATAGAAAAACTGGAATACCAGCAGCTTGTTTCTCATTTTCCTAATCATGTGCTTCAAACAGAAAGAAAGCAAAATAGACCCCCAGCAGTAAGAAGACTACTCAACAAAAGTGCAAAATGCAAGCCGTTTACAGAAAAAAAGGGAATGCTTTACATAGATAGCATAAGTTACAGGAAATTTACACTTGATACATTACATAAACACTGCAACAAGTCCTTGCAACTTAAAAGGGAACAACATTCATATTCTTCAAGCAGTCGCAGAAGGAGAAAAATTGGGACATTTTGTTTCTCATAAATTAAGAATTAAGAACTCAACACCATATTAAGACTGAAGGCCAATGCCTGCAAAACTCTGTCCACTTACCTCGAGTGGAATCAACTCATCTATCCCTTCCATTTGCCTAGTTTCATCTTCAAATTTGCAAATGACATGGCCTTTCGGGATACTGTGCTGAGAAACAGGGTTGCTGGTATCTTCTCTGAAAATACCCTGACTTTGGTTATTTCCATCACCACAAGCTCCTTTCACTCTGTCTGGCTGAGAAGAATTCACTCCATTACTGCAGCTCTTCCTTCGGCCCAATTTTGGTGATTTTGCACGTGTTGGTGGCAGCTGACAGTCAGATGAAAGCAGATTAGTCAAGTTTCTAATCATAATAAATTTGTTATCCTAGGAAACTGGTTTCCGTGCATAATCTTCTGTCATCAACCTCTGCCAAGTACTTTGATGATTTAAGTAGTTAAAAAATAACATCCCAGGAAACCTGTACTGTAAATCTTTACAACAATAGCAGGAAAGGGGTATGAGTCTGCCTGCAGTACCTTTTTTAGTTCGACCTTAGGCGGTGGTCCTTCATGGTAGAAACTTGGCATTGGGCTAGCCTTAAACATCAAACTCTTCCTCAGTTGCTTGATGGCTGCCTCCTTCTCTTCCTTGAAATTTGTTATTGAATGACGACAAATCAAGAAATACATCAGGATCATTTGCTTAGACGAAATGTCAACAGCTAAAGTCGATGTGTGAGAGAGACTTTAACTACACTTTGCTATCAAGCTTCTTGAAATACTTTACCTTGGTCCTTGCTTCACTTTGGGTTTTCTCAGCCTCCAATGCTAGATGTTTTTCCTCTAACTTTGAATAGAACTACAAGATTTAAACATAATAAAACCGTTGAGTCTTCACCTTCAGGTATGTTTCAACCGAAGAACTTGCATTAAAAAAAGAAAGAAAGAAAACAGAACTTCAACTCTGAATGAAACAACGAGATAAAGGCAGTACCTCCCTCCGCTTTTCAGCACGTTCATTGCATCTAAATACAGGGGCTGCCACAGCAGCTGGCTTGAACGTAGCAGGCCGTGCAGATGTTGTGGTACTATGCAGAGTCAAGGTATGAAATATAAAAAAGAAATCGAGCTACAGAGGTGACAGAAGTTTAAGAAATGCACATAAGAAAACTGGTTCAAACTTAATATGCTAGAAAGAGGATACGAGGAAGTGACAGAACAATTATCTTCCTCATCTGGATGCTTCTTATTATTTGGTTGCAATGGCTTCCTTGACACAGAAAGTGGCTGCAGTTAAGCAAACAAGAGTTCCAGGATTAACTAGGAGTACAGTTTTCCAACCACTTGATTAAATTAAAACATGATTTCCCAATATATCGAAGCTCAACTTCACATGCTGAAACAATATTATTATTATTATTATTATTATAGAACAGACACATGGCTAAATTAACAATTATTAAATACTTATGCCTGGCTGCAGCAGATACCTGATTCTGCTTTATAGGGTTTGGACGTAGCACATTGTTTGCCTTGGATGATTTGTTTAGACCATTGGTGATATCAGGTTCGCCAGAAGGACGCATTCCCAATGAAGCACGCTTTTCAGTTGCTAAGGCAAATGGCTGCGGAACAGTGTGTTTTGTTCGAGCAAGTCCAGCAGGAGCAGGTTTTGATGCATGCTTTGTAGACGATTTTTTCTGACCGATATCCTTAGATTTCCGGTTTAGTGCTTTGACCTTTTCCACTTTCAAGCCATCCTCAAAATTTGAGCATACTGTAACAGTCTGATCTTCCTTGCTTTTTTCAGCATGGGAAAGCTCAGTAACCTCAACTGAGACTTCAGTGGTACATTCCTTCACCACATATTCCTTCGCTTCAGTACTCTCCTCTGAGCTATGGAGCTCTGGAACACCATTGATAGGTTCATAGGATTCCAGAACACCATGGTCGTCAGGAACAGTTTCATGAGTTGGACCATGGGAGACACCATTTGAATAAACGATGACACAATTTGGCTCCTTGTCCATGCAGACGTCAGTAACTTCTATGCCCATTTCACTGGATCAAGAAATACAAGAATCAAAATCACATTAATACTCATATTTTCATCCATTTCCGTGTCCAAGGAAAAACTTTGCTACATCCGCTTCAGTCCCCTCCAATCAGAGAATAAGAAGTTAACAAAATGGGTATGCCCAATCCGTAATTATGACAATAAACCCAGGTACGCAGACTCAACAAAGAATTAAACCCATTTTCCAATTAAGCGATTTTCTTTTTAGCTGAGCAAATTATTCCATTAGAAATGGAAAATGGTAAATATAACAGCAATAGCACTCATTTTGGAGAGATGGGAAAACAAGGAGGCTTAATAGACAATAAGCACCACGTAAATCTCAAGGAAACACAAAAATTACCACTATAGGAAATAACTAGACATTATCTCTTTCACTCTCTAAGAATAACTCCACTGTACTTAGAACAATGAAGCTTTAATTTTCTGTCAGTTTCCTTTGCTGCATTTTCTCAATAACCAAACAAACATAGAATCAGATTTGTTTTGCAAACTAAAAAGAAAAAAAAAAAGTAGATTCTCCGGTAAAAATCCAAAAAACCAAAACTAAAATCAAAGATAGATCGAAGAGATGATAAGAACTAAAGGAGCAAGCAAAACGACACCGAAAAGATCAAAGAAGAAAAAATCCAATAATGAATTAGAACCTGCATTACATGCATGCAATTAAGAGAGAGAGAGAGAGAGAGAGAGAGAGAGATCCAGAGAAAGAGATTGAATCAGAAAGTGGCAAGTTTCGTAAATAACTCACGGTTTCGAGCCCGATCTGTTAAGGAAGAATATGGAAACAACACCAAGGTTTCTTCAATGTGTGGTTGTTGTTGTTTTTTCTTGCTATTTGTTCTTCGCTTTCTGTTTGTCTTGTGGAGCTGTGTTTGTTTCTGTTACTGGTTTCTTTTATACTCTTGTTTTTAAGGGCGTCTCGTCGGTGTTCCCTCTGTCATCGCATTACACGCCGTTACTTGCTTCACGATTTGAATTTTGAAATTGAGAACGCTGTTAATTTATTGTCTATTCGCTGGTGTGGTTGCGGTTGCTTTTTAAATAACTTTTCATGTCGAAATACATGTTAATGATATTTTTTTATTTTTAAAAAGTTATTTTTGATATCAGCATATCAAAACAATTCAAAAAGTACAAACCACACTTAATTTTAACAAAAAAAAATCAAATTTTTTAAGAACGCAGCCGCAGCTGCATTCTCAAACACTGCCTAAAAGTGTAGGGAACGTTTGGGAACGCGGCTGCGGCGGCATTCCCAAAAACTTTTTAATTTTTTTTTGTTAAAATTTAATATGGTTTGTATGTTTTGAATTGTTTTGATATGTTAATATCAAAAATATTTTTTAAAAAATGAAAAAATATCATTGACATGTATTTTAACATGAAAAATTATTTGAAAAACACCCACAACCACACTGTCAAACACGCTTGAAATGTTTCAGGATCTCAACTTTTATTTTTTTCTATTTCCGGATTTTTACTCCCAAAATTGGATCAATCCATTTAGAGTAGTGTCGAGTACTTAAATATTTTACAAAATATCTCTTTGTATACACTTATATGATAAGTTTTCCAAATCAGAATTTTATCACAATTAATAATAATAATAATAATAATATATTAAACTAATAAATCACCAACCACAAAATGCAACTTACAAAATGAAGGTTAGTTGAATACTCTATATTTATAAATTAACTTTTAGATTCATTAATATAATATTATATAAATATTAAAGATAAATTAATCTTTCATTAATAATAAATTTTTTAGTTACATGAATATAATAATATCATGTGCAATCAACCGATTAATTATAAGGCATATTAAACTAATACTTATTGAATCAATCAATACTAGTAAGTTTAGTGATTTTATTTTTATTATGATTATATTCTACATACCTAAATAATACAATATTTTTAGCTATATCCAAATATCCAGTCTTACAATAAAATAGTATTATAATTTTTTTTTATTTTTAACATGTATCAAGCATGTGATTTCTTGTACTGAATTCTTTAATATTTTTTGCTTTATTACTCGCCGATTATTAGGGTTTTTAAAGTTTTATTTATTTTATTTTCTTAACCTTTTTGTTTTTTTCATTTTTAATAGTAAAGAATTTCTGGTCAGGCATCGATTTTAGTGAGGTGGCAAATACTTTGAAATTATAAATTTATTCTTTAAAGAATTTTCAAGTTAATACCTTTATAATTTGATTAATTTTATGTATATATTTAAATGTTGAAACTATTTTCTAGTTAACAGACATTAAAACTTAAAACTAGTTGGTGATTAATAAAACTAGTGTTATATTGAATAAATAAATGCTAAAACTAATTTTTGATTATCCAACTAGTTCCATGTTAAATGGATAAATATTAAAATTTGCTCCTAAATAATGGAATTATTTTATTTTCTTAACCTTTTTATTTTTCTCATTTTCTTTCTACCATTATCATACATCTCTTAATAGAAAACTTTTTTGTGTTAATCCTTTTTTGTTTTTGCTATGTTAATCCTTTGTATTCTATGGTAAGCACACCATTGTTTTGCACAACCCTCTTGTATAGTTGCCATTGTTGAGTTTGGAATCCCAAGCAGACTATCAATGATAAGTCGGGGGAAGGTGAGGATGGCATAAATAAAATTCTATTATTATTAATTTATATTTGATCAAGTGGCTTAAACTCTAGTCCTAGAATCTACTAGCCTTGTTTTTTATTGTCCATGAAATCGCAATTTGAAGATCATCTTTTATTAATTATGCCTTCTAAGCCATTTTTATTGTTCGGTTTTATTTTTCAAGATATAAACTCGAGTAAATTTTGACTTGGATTTTTTATGGTGTGTGGAGAGTTCAATATTATTCTGAAAAGATTTTTTATTGGCTTTAATCTATTGAGGTTATTTTAAAAAATAGACATCAAGATTTCAATATTATATTTGTTTAAATTAAATTTCCAAATTTGAGAAGGTATGTTGAGAAAACAAATCAAGGCACTAGAGAAAATCAAGTTTTGCATCCGCATCAAAAAATAAAATCTAAGATTTTTGAATAATTAAAAATTATAATTTATTTCGATAATTTTTCTTATTTTTTATTTTGTATCAGAATTTTAATAATGAAATAGTTACAAGTTTAAATTCTACTATTCATATCCTAACTAATAAAATTAAACACAAGATATTGTGAATTCTAACCAATTTCAAACCTAAATTTTTTTTATTTGAGAGATGTGTTAAAAAGAAAAAAAAATCATGATTCAATCATGAGTATATTTATAAAATATTATAATTTTATAGGTTTTTTTTTTAATTTGAATACGTGTGATAAAGTGGAAAGCAAATCCACTTGCTAATCAGACGAAGCCTCTAACAAATTGCACATGGTGCTGGAATTTTCTTTTTACTTCTTTAATATTTTTAATTCTCACCGTTGATTTCGAATTATTTAGGATGATGTCAGGTCCAAGAATGCTACAATACAAATGTTTCCGTTTAAAAAATAATGCCAAACAGGGCGCTCCTTTTTCTCAATAGATAATTTAGCAATGTCCGTGGAATCTATCATGCCCCCCATCCTCCATCTCATACACATGTCTTCAATCTTTTATTTCATGTCGGAGTTGGTGAATAAATAAATTAGTACTATATAATAACCGAATAATTTTTTATTTGTTTGTGGAAGAGGACGAGTCAGTGCAATTTAACCACTCCAGGAAATCAATCATTGGTCACACCCACCTTTTATTTAATTTTTAGAACAAAGTTTGCAGAAGAGTACCAACCGATCCAACCATTAAATACCAAGGCTAACTAACAACTTTGTCGCAAAGGCAAGCTGTAACAATCCTTTAACAATTTTATTAAATTAAAACAAATTGACAACAAAGACCTAACTGAAAAACAAAAAGAAGGATAGTTTCTGAGCACATTCGAGGTTGCTTGGATCTTCATAAGGATATATTCGAGGTTGGTGAATTCCTTTAGTTTATTTGTTTTTATGTTTTAAAAATGTTTTAGAAAAAAATTAAAATTTTTTTTCTTTATTTTAAATTAATATTTTTTTGGTATTTTTAGATCATTTTGATGTACTGATGTTAAAAATTATTTTTAAAAAATAAAATATTTTTTGGTATTATTTTGATATATTTTCGAGTGAAAAACACTTTAAAAAACATCTACGACTACATTCTCAAATAGAAAGTCCTCGTAAGTTTTTCCATAATTTTTTTATAGTCTAGAATTCTATTTAAAGTCTGTTTGGTATGATGGTAGCTGTTATTTTTTTAAAATGTTATTTGTAAAAAAATAAAAATAAAATATTTTTAAAAAATATTTTTAAAATGTAAAAAACAAAAGGGAGATGGGTTTGTTTTTTCCCTCTTTTAAAAATAAAAAGGAAAAACAAAATTAAATTAAAAAAATTACAAGACCCATTGCGAACCATGTTGGCAGATGGCTTTGTTTTCTCTCTCTCTCTCTCGAGCAACCACCTTGATCTTTCACAGAGAATAACCCTTCTGTTTAAAATTAGAATCTTATCCTTCACGACCAAATACGAACCATGTCTCTCCCATGTTAATTTATCTAGAAACAACACAGCATCACTCTGTTGAGAGGCAGCTCTGTGAAGGTGCTGGCTTCGCTTGAAATAGCGACGGAAACATTTCGAATGTTACATCGATGGAAGGGTCGTGTCTCAGCTCTGTTAATGTAAATAGAAAATTCCATTTTTTTCTCTCCCAGAACTAATAAAGATACATATTTTTTACGTAATTTGGCAAAATTAGCTGGGATGTTTGGCCATGGCATTATGATTTTCAAGAAGATGTTCATGTCTTAACCAGAAAGTAATTTGTAGAAGAGAAGACGTTCCATCGAAATAATTGCCATCCTTGATTATTCCTGCTTAACCCTCTTGACAAAGCCCCAGCACCCTCTAAATAATTTAACACCCACACCCACCTCTTAAATCTCATGCCTGATTTACCTGTGTCCATTTTGTCCGAATATCATTCAATGTCCTTGGCAGGAAAGACAGGTAGGTGACGGCCTCTGGTTCTTGCTTCTATTTCTGCCTGAACCCTTTAGCTGCTAGCTAGACCTTCACAATCGCCGTCCAGGGTAACTGAAAACTCAAATTTCTACCGGCGAGCTCAAAACTCTGCTGGTTGGAAACATCACTCGCCCGTTTAGGATGATAATTTCATGTTGAGAGACAACTCGCACTTAAGATTCTGTTTAGGGATTATCCGATCAATAATCTCTTACCCTTAATAGAACAGTTTAATGCACATTCATGGAGATGTAAGCTTAGGTGAACAACATTAACTATGCTTAAATATACCCTCTGAAGTTAAAGTTTCCTAATTCTACAATCTACATTAAATACAATTAATGATCATGATAAAAACAAACGAGTGTGCCTAAATCTATTCAAGAGCAAATTTACGGGGTCCAAATTAACTCTTGAAGTTGGTGAGACGTGTAGGGGCAATTATAGATAACTGCAAAGATTACAGGGAAGGTATGGCGGAGGAAGACAGAGTGAGCTGTGAAGAAAGAATCAAGTATGGGACCCCACGTACAATATTAGAAGAATGATACATCCATCTCCCTCCATCACGCCTTTAATCTTGAATTCCAAGCGAATGATTTGATCATCTGGTGGCTCCCACACATCCCAGAATGGACGTGCCACCGGCCATGATCGATGACTATCATCACCAACTCGAGAGCTCGACCTGTGTTTTAGCCCCTCCAAATCAATAACAGTCTCCTTCAGGACCAGAAATTAATGATAACAACAAATCAAAGTCTACCTTGCACGCTTACCATATCTCACTGGTGCCAGTCTGACTCTCTGGGGATCATCCGTTGCCCAGTAGCGTCATAGAAAAGTTCGAGTGTTTTATTATGATAAGCAGTCAACGAATCCTACATCAAGATCAAGCGTGGGCCCATCCCGATCAATCGATTGGTGAAGTGTCTTGATTACCATTTAATTTCTTGATTGATCATATGCTAATTTGTTGTTAGAATGAACCATGTCAATATCCGTATGCCCTGGCATTGAAGGTGGGTAATCTTATTGAGATTTCTTCTCATATTTATGGCTCATCTTTATCCTTCGTGTCCCTTTCTGCCACACAAAAAAAAAAATTGAAAATGAAAATAAAAGATTGGTATTTGCTTGAATTGTTATATTTATTTTCTTTCGATAGATAATTTTAAGAGATTGAAATATCAATTTTTGTTGATGGATGTCCCATTCAACGCTAGGAAATGTTAACACCTCTGCGTTGTCACCGTGGCCATCAAACACAGTCACCAGCCGATCATATTTTAAGTGTCACGCTTTGATGCATGAATTCTTTTTGTTAGAAAATAATTTTTTTAAGATATTTTTTTATAAGATAAATATTTTTTCTATTCTACAGTCTTATGTTTTTCTATTTGAAGCACATGATTTTCTCATTTTATTTTTTTATTCAGTATTACTAATAATTTATAGTTTTTTTATATAAAAAGATTGTAATAATCTTTTGGCATGTGGGATATGGATAAATAAAAAATAAATATTTTGAGTGTCTCCCTCGTAGTTCTAATTTCTTGGTATTTGAAAGTTTTAACTTGTAAGAAACCTTATTATCATTCGCCTACGTCTATATTAGTTGATATTAAAGTTCACATATTCATATTAGTTGGATATTATGTAATGTTAAATAATTATGGATGAAAAAAGTTACAAAACAAGACGTGCTTTATGGGATAATAATGAGGTTATTTTTAGGGAAAAAATTGTTCAAAAAGTAGTATGTTATTTTCTTTTACGTTAATTATTGTTATTGAAAATCTTGGTAGTAAGATCAATGATAAGATAACTCATACAAAAGTATTATGTTAGGGATTTATCATAGAATGATCTATACAAGATATTTTATTAGTGATCCATAATGAAAAAAGCCACATAAATATGTTATATCAGAGATTCATGATGAGATAATTTACATATAAAATTTTTTTTGTGATTATGATAATTTTGATTAAGATCTAAATTCAAGAACAAGTTTTATCCAATACGGAAAGATGTATACATAAACTTTATTTTAGGAAAATAGATATTTGTTTTAGTTACTATTATTTATTTACACTTCTATTTTCTACTATTAATATTATTATTATGATTTTCTAGTTTTTTTCCAATTTGAAAGATAATAGTTTTCCTAATTTATTTTTTTCTAATTAGTATTACTTAGGTTTTATATTTTTTATATATAAAAAGTTATAATGCTTTTCTGACTTGTAAAATATGGATAAATAAAAAATAAATATTCTGGATGGGTCCTCTGTAACCATAATCTTCAAAGTCTTTGAAAGTTTTTGCTGATAATAAATATTTTCTTTTTGCTCTCATACGTGTCACTCTCGCTGTTTTTTTCTTCCTTTTATAAGCCGATATGCATCAATAATCAATTCTTAGTGTCAAGAGAAAGGAGAGCCAAACCTCATACCTACTGAATAAGGATCAATTTCAAAGTTTAAAAGCTTCAAAACGCGTACGTATTGTATCAATTTATTCATTTTATAAATCTATTATTAATTATTTTGATTTATTATGTCCCTTTATTGTATTTTCTCAATCAATTATATACTTTGACTAATAAATTACTAACCATAAGTTAATGTTGGACGCATGCCAAAATTTGAATTTGAGATTTTTTTTATATTAGAACAGGAAGAAAAAAACACAAATTGTGGGTTAAATAATTCATAAGCCCTAAAATCTCAAATAATTTTTTTTAAAAAAATTATTAAATCTAATAAAACATGAAAAATCAAATTAAATTGCAATCACACTTCAACAACTCAATAACAACTCTATCTCGTTAAAAATAAACTATATTAATTTAGTCATTTTACCATTGATCATCAACAAATCAACTTTTCAAATAGCTAATTCTTGTAATAAAATCAACATCAATTATAAAAATATATCACATTAATATTTAATAAATCAAATATAAAAGGTAAAAGTAAAGTTAAAGGTAACAATATCAAGGATATAAAGAACTAAATTGAAACTCTTTCAAGAAAAGAAAACCTAACATACTAAACGTTATTGTTGGTTGTTGTGACCACTAGAATATAGTTGAATCTAAGTTGAGAACACTAGAGAAGGTCGTGTATTATTGGAGATTATCATTGACGGTTGTGGAGGATCAAATCAGAGTTTGGGACACATAAAAGGTCCCTAAACTATCTGATTGATGGGTCATAAAATTCAAGATGTTTAGGAATAAGATTGATATATTAGATAATTAGTTAATTTTTTAGTTCAAGCAATTTGATTTGTTCTTTCTAGTTAAGGTGTCTGAAGACTTGATATGGAAGTTCGAATGATTGGCAGTGGTAGGTGATTCTTTCAAGCAATTTGATTCGTTCTCCCTAGTGCGTTGCTTGAACTCAAGCATGTTGGGCTCGGGTATGGAGGCCCAAGCCCACGAGGGTGCTAAGATGCACGCCTTACACTGGCTGGGTAGCACGCCCGATTGGGTTTTTCACTTGAGCCCATGCTCTTTAGAGCAATTAGGCTCATAATATCACTTATGAACCTCTGTTTTTTAGGTGCCAAGCTTGAACTACCATGCTGAAACTCATTTTTTCAGACCCCGAGTATATATTGAGCTCAAGCTTAATAGTCCGAGCATGATTTTTTAAAAGGTTTTTAAGTGCGTGTTTGGCTTTGAGGTGTAATGGATTTTTTTCAAATATACAATTTTTTTAAAGCACAAATCACACATTTAAAAATTAAAAATACATGTTTTTAAGGACAAAAAAAAAAAAACCAAAACCTCCTCTAAACCAAACACTATCCTAGATCCATTCATTCTAGAAAGGTAATTCTATTTTATACTGAAAGCATCACTTATCTAATTAGATTGGGACAAAGCAAGCTTGCTGACATCGGGGATTTGCTGGCATGGTCAGGGTTAGTTGTCGTGAGTCGCTGTACTTTGATGGAACCTCATCGGCTTTTAAATGGTGATCACCGTACTTGGGTTTCTTTTATTTAACATGTGTGTTTGTTTTATTATTATTTTTTAATAGTTTGTTAAAAAAATCTCAAATCTTGACACGTGTCTAATATTAACCATAATTAAGTATTATACCATAAAAAAACATGAGTAAAAAAAAACATATTATAAAAATATAATAAACCAAAACAATAGGAATATTTTATTGCTTTAGAGTGTGTTCCCTTCAAATTTGATTTTTTTTTTACTTAAAATGATTTTTTTGGTTTGTTTTCCGATTATTTTGATGTACTAATATTAAAAATAATTTTTAAAAAATAAAAATTTTTATTTTAATACATCTCTAAATAAAAAATATTTCAAATCACCGTAGCTGCTACTATTACTACCACAATTTTAAATACATCCTTAGCCTATTAATTTAACCACCGCAACAAATATGAGAGGCTAACTTGATATTACTATTGTTATTATTTTTGACAAATAACTTGGTTTAAGTCTTACACAAGATGTGATGTAATTGAGCTTTTTCTTATATTATATTGTTTTGAAGCAGAACTTTTTCTTTTATATATATATATATATATATATATATATATATATATATATATATATATATATATATAAAATTAGGTGTGATTTAACCCGTGAAAGAGGTAAAATTCTATCACCTTCAGCACCTAAAAATTATATATATAAAAAATAAAAGTCTACCTTATATTACACGTAGATAATAATATCACATATGATGTTGATGTGTCTTAATTAAATTTTAATTTCTTTTCTTTATTGATAACGTTTTCTGAGTGGACAATTTATAATTTTATTTTTCTGTTAGAATGAATGGTATCGGGTCTTACCATTATTTTATCTTTCTACTTTCTATTTCTTTCTTAATTGTGATTTAGACCCTTTATTGTTTTTAGAATTGATGGACTCCATGTGCCGTGTAAATAAACAATATAATTCTTTGGTTTAATTATCACTATGAATAGTGTTTTTCAAAATAATTTTTGCTTTAAAAATAAAAAATTATTTTAAAAAAAATTATTTTGATATCATTACAACAAAATATCCGAAAACATAAAAAAAATTAATTTTAAATTAATTTTTTTTTTAAAAAAATGTAAAAATAAATGAATTTTAAAACTACTAGCAGCAGCTTGTCCACACTTTTTCTCTGTATTTTTCAAATAGGATGTTCAAAACATGCAGATTTTCATCAGTAAAAAGATTTCTCATCAAGACCACAAGCTGTTTACTGAAAACGGGGAATGTTTAAATCCATAAATATACAAGTTGCAGAGAATTTACCCTTCACACTTTAGATGAACCTTGCAACTTGATAGTTTGGTTGATTTGTATTTGTAAAGTCCAAATATTTTTGAAAGTATACTAGCAATTATTTTTTAAAATGTTTTTCTGCTTATAAATATATCAAAATAATTTTTTTTATTTTTTAAAAAATTATTTTTAATATCAACACATTAAAATAATATGAAAACATCAAAAAAAAAATTTAAATTAAAACAAAAAAATAAATAAATAATTTTTTTCAAAAACATTTCTTAACACAAAAACAAGCATTCCCGTGATCTCAATGTTGCTGAGGCACCTCCGAGGAAAGTAGATTTTGAAATCGGCACTGTTTCAAGATAACCAGTTTTAAACAAGTAGGATTAAACTGCTATAAAAAACAAAGAAACAAAATGATCTGGTGAGTGCTGACACACACACGAACGTGGCAGCAGTGCGCTATTACCAGATAGAAATTCTTCCCAGTTTCGTTTATATACTTCGTGCAAAGTAAAAGCCAACTGTTTCAAGGTGCTCAGCTTAAAACAACTAAGATCAAAACTAGTTGCTAATCCCACGAGAATTGCAGTATTGGACACCGAATCGAATTCCATTTCTATGACTAATGCTTGATGCATCAAACGAAGGTACATTTGCTGGTAAAGAGAGGGTAAATTTCGTTCGGCATATAACAGATCATATTGCAGTACCTGAGCACCGCCCTCAGTGAAGGAGATTGACTGGTTTTCTTTGTGCACTTCACGCATTTTCTACCGTGTCTTTGAGCAAGTCCAAAGGCATTGGCATCTCAATTCCCGTGCAATTAGTTCAAATTTCGTGAAATTAAGATTTAGAAGCTTACTACTTTACTTCCTTTCTATGCATATTACTGCTGGAATCTCCAACGTCGTTGATTCAAATAAAAAGTTTACATCACATATTTTAGAGATGAGAATTGGGCATGGAATAATCAGATGCCTTATTAAAAATGTCCTACTGTCGAGTCCTGTAATATAGAGCGGAGTTCTAGGAGTTTTCTATCTGGGAAACTAAGCGGTATTTAGCAAGAGTGGCAAAGAACGCATTAGTTCAAGGACAGCTTGGCAAGGGTCATTGCTAATACTTTCACCCCATTTCCCATGTCGTGACTGGATGCGTATTCTTCAGGTTTATGGCTGTATCCTGCAAAACCAAATGTCTGTATATATTAGCTAGTCACCAGAAAGATTGTTTATGGCTCTATAGGATCTATGTGATCATCTATAGCAGCCATCAGAGGGTTTCCCTTCAACAGGATCTCATTGTGCTTCAATAAATGGATAGTGTCACATGCAAATAGCAGTAGCGGAACTTGAACATGCAAGGAAATAGATTTTGAAGCATGCTGCATGCTACATTAAAAGATGAAGGTTACTGAATGATGAAAAGTAAATTTGAACTTCAATTGCCTGCCAATATTTTGTGATACCAAATCAACTAAGCAAGACAAAAGGTGTTGAAATGTTAGCCATAGAGTGAAAGAAACTCATACCTTTGTAACATGGAATGAACAACATGCCCATAGGAGATACCCTACAAGGATATGTAAGAAGTATTAAATTTTACAATCAGATGCTAAGGCAACAATTGAGTTGTCATATTGTATAACACTGACAGAGTTCATAACAGAATATAATCATATAGACAACAAGTAGAAATTGCATAAAGAGATTCAATGGCGAGAGAGAGAGGCATCAGCAGTGCGATTTCATTTTATTTTAGTGTGTGTTTGTGCAGAGGTTCAAGAAAAATAGAAATTGAGGAGCAAAAGGAAGGACATTTCAACTTTAATCATGAAAATCCGACATCTATGTCATTTGCATATATTTTGTGGTGTGTTTACCTAGCCATGAACAGGGAATCATGGTAAGCTCTGCTTATCATCAACTTATGTGTTAGGTTCAACTCTTTTGATGCAGCTTCCATTGCCTCAATCACTGATTTGTCAGAAAGCGCTGGTGGGTCCTGATTTACGATTTTGAACTCTGATAGCCTGACCCCGCGCTTGCTAGCTATTGTAGTGGCAGATTGATGAATTTTTTCAATTACATCATTTCTTCGCTTTTCATCAATGTCTCGTGTGTCTGCCAAAATGTAGAAGAAATACTAATCCAGATAGATAACCTTACACAAATTCAATTAGTATAGGAACAAACAGCACAGGAACATCCTGTGAAAAATCAAAAACCAATTTGGGACGCGCCAAAACCAAACATGTAACACATCAAAGAGCATGACACAACCATTTTTTAGCATTTACTTTGTGATGAACTATATCCCATCAGGGAAAGCTAATTTACGGTAAGAAGCATACCAATTTCTACATGTGATTTGCTTGGGATGCTGTTGATTGCTCCAGGATGCAGCTCCAAAATACCTTCAAAAACAAGAATTGATAATATATACCAGAGATCCATGAAAAATGAATGTACTTTAAGAAGAGATGATGGCACAACATTCTAAAAGAAATTTCAATGAGATAAAAAAAAATAGCCTTATGCTTTGGTTCAGGTATGAAACAAAACATGACATACCTACTGTACCAACAGTGTCAATGGAACCAGATCCCAATACATGTTTCTCAACAGCTAGTGCTAACTCCGCAGCTGCCAGTCCAGCATCATTTCTGCTCCAAAGTATTCATGTACATATTAATACTACAATTTTCAGCAACAGGAAAACCATAATAATTACAATAAAAAATTAAGTTCCAATCGGAAATGGATTTGAAATTGGATAGATGACAATAAGTTAATAACAACATAAAGAACCAGCTCCTGAACTGTAATTTACCTAGCAGTTATCTACACATCTGGAGGGACTTAAACTATTTTGGAGAAATTTACAAGATTGAGAAAATTTCAAATGAGAGCTAGAATTTGTCAAGCTATGCAAAGAAAGAAAAAGCAGAAGTAATATGAGGAAAACGCACAAAATAGAAGTTATAAAGATCATTGGAATACCATAACCAGATGGGTAAAAAAACACATAGACCCACAGTTTTATGCAGCTAACCCTTTTGGCCTGGCAGAAAACAATCACATATAGGCAATTCTTCAATAAGACATGTGCACCAGTTCAAAAAGTTACAACCCGGAGAAAAAACATGTCAAAATATTAGCAAGGATCACCTATTTGGCATCAAGACAGC
The DNA here is from genome assembly GCF_951802175.1 of Populus nigra. Taxonomy (NCBI): domain Eukaryota; kingdom Viridiplantae; phylum Streptophyta; class Magnoliopsida; order Malpighiales; family Salicaceae; genus Populus; species Populus nigra. The sequence continues at coordinate 12,228,734 of NC_084857.1, forward strand.
TCCAGCATGGCCCCCATTGCCTTCAAAGTCTACTTTCAAGCTTGCAGGGGCTGCAATTGCAGTTACTATACCTATAGATAGACCTGAATCGACATTCAGATTAATAAGAGCTTCAATTTATGGCTTTGAAAGGATAAAATAGAAGAGAAAAGTAGCCTACCTTCTGCTTCTAGAATGGGTCCCTGCTCGATATGCAGCTCCACAAAAGCAGAGTAACTTCCTTCCTTTAAGAAAACACTGGATATGTCATCTTGTTCTTTCGCATACCCAGCAGATCGAGCTGCCTCCAAAAAGGATATATTTTGGCCATCAAAAGTAGTCTTCAGAGCTTCTGCAAGTGCTTCACTCCCTGCCAATAAGCGGCTGCATGTTAAACATAGGACATGAGGTTCCTTGTGCAAGTGACTAGTATGATATACTCAAATATTCCTAGAATGGAAAAGATAAATAGAAAAAAACTGGAGAAGAAATGCAGCCAGTATGCTCATTTAGCGACTGATGTAAAGATAATCATTTGCTGGTCCTTACCTTCCCAGGCAGCTAATCCCAAAGCGTGTTGGCTCTTCTGAGGTGAACAAGACAACCTCCAGTGATCTTTTAGGTTTGAACCCAGACCTGTAATAGTTCCATTCAACATAATGTTGACACAAATTAATAGCTATCTGCTGTACATTTGTTTGAAAAGATCATATGTATTTTTTTAAAAAACCAAGAAGATTATCTTAAAGAATCAGGATGGGAAAGCAGATTAATGTTTTCATTTGGAAACAAAATTGCTAAAATGCAAGGCAACCGCTGTTTCATGTAGACTGGTTGTTGTTTCAAATGAAGTAGAACCGTGCATAAAAACTGAGCAAACAATTAATATTCTACATTTGCAGCAATGCATTTGCAGCTACACTTGTTCTTGATCCACCCACAAAAATATCCAAGGAAAAGCAATACAGTCTTTCAGTTTTTATAGCAAATACCCTTATTCACATCAGCCAGAAAGTGCTAACCTTTTTAGCACATTTATGGCTTCTATTGCACCTAAAACACCAACAACTCCATCATATTTCCCAGAATATGGAATAGCATCGATATGAGAACCAGTCGCAACTGGAGCAAGATCTGGCTCATAACCATCCCTGCAGAAGACACAACACAAGTAAAATTACAGAAAAATGAAACCTAAAAAAATAAAGAGAGGTATATAGATATGTGCTTAAAATCGAACATTTCAATCCAAAGATCACGACCAAAAAAATCAAATTAATGATCACTTTGAAACACAAACAACCAGCCTTATTGAGCAACAAAATAGGAGTTATTATCGAGTTTACACAAATGAAAGCTTGATATATCTTTGAAAATTGTGAGTGAGAAATGATTATAGAAAACAAAATAACTCACCAGCGACCAAATATGTTACCCACAGCATCCTCTCTAACAGACAATCCAGAGAGTCCCATCAAGTTTTTGATGTACCTGAAGTAAAATATTTGCAAGAACAACTGGTATAAGACCAAATATCTATGATTGTAGTTGTATTATTGTCGTAAAAGATACGAAACGTACCATACTGTAATTTGCAAATTCCCACACCCCAATTAATTCCATGAAAACATACATTTCCTTTATGTTAATGAAGTATTAGACTACGGAGTGTGAATACTAATAATAAAGCACACCTAAAGGAACTATCACGGCCACCCAAGATGACAATATATCTGGTGGAAATGAAGAGAAATTTTTAATAGAATTACCTGCGTGCCAAAACATCCTTTTCAGTGTACAAAATCCTAGTAACAGATGGGGCAGGAGTATCCGATAAAGTAGAAAGCTCATCGATCTAACAACCAAAGAAAAAATAATAACAACATTATCTTACAAAAGAGAAACATGACCTCTGTTGGAAGGACTTAACCAATAAAGAAACGCGGAATAACAATACAGATACTTCGTTAAAAACCCAGCAAAAGAAAATCAAAACACAGCGATATTGAACTACAATAAAAGTTAAAGAAGAAATATGTCGAATTAGTGAGTACCTGGTTTTGGAGAGTTGTGGTGTCAACTCTAAGGAGAGAAAGCAGTGAGTTTGGAGGAGCAGATGGGTAATCAGTTGGTTCGTGAAACGGGTATCCAGAGAAGTCTTCCATAGTTTTAGCTGTTGGGTCTTCATTATTTATTGCAAGGATTCCAGAGACTGAGAATTGAAACAGGAGAAGAAGAAAGAATCTCAGAGACATCATTTTCTGGGTTGGGAGGCTTTGGGTGGGCACTGGGACACATGATAGATGTTACCAAGTTTATGATGGCAGCAAGTGCTAATCCGACACTCCCATTTCTGGCACTTTTGTCGTTTCATGGCGCTTTGATATATTTTTATTATTATTATTAATCTATGTTTGAGGAGGAATCTTGTTGCTGATTTTATTTTCCTTTGTTCACAAGGAACTGGAAATATATACAGTTTATTTAAATGAATAATTTATTATTATTATTATTAATCTATGTTTCAGTATGAATCTTGTTGCTGATTTTATTCTCCTTTGTTCACAGGGAACTGGAAATATATACAGTTTATTTAAATGAATAAAAAATAATTCACGCTATAAAAATTCATGCTCGAAAAAAAATCATACAAAGTTGAACATATTAACAGTATTATTTAAAAATAAATATTTTTTATTTCAAAAAATAAAATTTATTTGTATAAAAAAATAGATGGATTAGAATAATATCTTGAAAAATCAAACACAAGCAAGATAATTTTAAAAATAATTATATTAAAAAAAGACATGCAAAGCCCGTGATATAAATCATGTGACCAAGATAAACCCGTGGAAAATAAATTGAAGATAATCACAAAATCAATATTAAAAAAAACTAATATAGAATAATAAGATCATATAAAATCGTATCTCTAATGAATCAAATGTCAAAAGATGAAACTAGATAAAAATCAATTATACAAAATGATCTAGATAAAAACAAGGGTGGAAAAAAATATTAATTAGAGGGCAAATAAATTTTTTTAGTTGGATTGTTAAATTGAATTGAAAAATAACTTTAACAAAAGAAAAACAAATCAAAAGAATGAGGGTCAAAATAAAAAAATAAAATAACAAAAACTTTGATTGAATGATAAATTTAAAAGCATAAAAAAAAACTTCAGCAAAAGGGTCAAGGGAAAAAATATAAAAAGAACTGAAATGAAAAATAAAACATACAAGAAATTATAATCGGATGACTAAATTAAAAAAAAACTTATAAAAACAGAATTGAAAATTAAAAGAATGAGGACTAAAATAAAAAACAAAACAAATAACAAATTGTAATTGGAGGACTAAATTGAAAATAAAAAAACTTATATAAAATGAATAATAATGAAATAAAAAATGAAAAAAACAAAGATTAAAATTGAAAAATAAAAAATAAAGAGGACAATAATATACTTGAGAGAAACGAAGGAAGAAAAAATATATAACCATCAGCGATAATATGATCACCATACGTTGCCACACACCAAACCATATGAAAGAAGAAATGGTGATGTATTTTGAGAGATGGTCGACGACTAGATTTGTTTAACGAGTGGTATTACATGTGCTGGCTGAATAACACGGTCATTCACTCGCTGAATGGCACAGGTGAAGACTAGATTTGTCTAACGAGTGGCGTCACACGCATCAGTAATTAATTTAATTTAAAGATTCAAAAAACAACATGAAAATACCAAAATGTATTTTTATCATGTAAAAAAAAAATACAAATATCTCTAAACAATCTTTCAATGGCCAATAAACCAGTGAAAAAAACTAAATCACTCCTAGCCTTAATACTTATCTTTTCCCCACTTAAAGATAAATATATATTTTTACTATAGCAATCCATAATAAATTACATCATTTGCTATAATCATATATATAACAAGAATTCATGCAGGGGTTGTTGTTGAAGTGGATGTTTGGTATTGTAACAGATATGTTTTTTTTAAAAAAATTTGTTAGAAAATATATTATTTTTTTAAAAAATTTATTTTAAAATATTAAAATTATTAAAAAATATTTTAAAAAATATTTATCTGATATTTTTTAAAGATTAATATGCTCTTAAAAAACATAAAAAAGAAACAAAAGCTAATACATTAATTCTCACATTCTCAAACATATTTTTTTAAAAAAATAGAATTAACACAAATGTTGGTGCTGAATGCAAGCAGAAAATTGATAACTCACTTAGATCATCCCTGAATCTTTTCACTCCAATTTAGAGTCTGCTTAGAAACTAGTAAATTTAACACGAAGAGAAATTAAAAATATAGTTGATATTAAAATATTATGATTTTTTTTCTAAAAGGGTATCCTTTTAGTATTAACAACGATGTCAAACAAATTATAAAAGTTTATAAATATTTTTATCTAATTAAACACAAAATAATATTCAACAATAACCAAGGATCTCATAAAAAAAGAAAAATCAGGATCAGACTTAATAATTTTATAGATTTTAATGTGATTTTATTATTTTTTATATTTAGCCATTGGTTTTTGTTGACCTGTTTTAAATTAATTTTTAAATTTAATAATCTTAATAAAGTATCAACAAAGTACTATATAGGTTATAAGCGTTATAAAAAGCTTATTTTATATTATTTAAGATTTTATATGATGTATAAATAGGTATATAAATAAAAAACGGGATTGATATATATTTTCTAGTCTGTTCTAAATTATAAATTATAGAAAGAATTGAATTAATACATTTGATATTCACTAATATTTTTTTAACGCATTTGCTAATTTTTAAGATCCAAGAGTGTTTTTGTGAAATGAAATATTTCAATACATAATTCATACTTTTATAAATAATTATGAATATATATTGTTTTAAAAAATGAATCAATAAATATATTAGAATCATTCATACAAGAAGTTTAAGAGTGTTGTAAATATTTTTTTTTAAAGTTTTTTTTATAGAAATGTTTAAAAATAATATATATATATATTTTTTATTTTTAAAAATTTATTTTCAATAGCAGTACATTAAAATGATAAAAAAATAATTTTAAATAAAAAATAAAATTTAACCACTCTGTTTAGACAGCTGCCCTCCCAAATGGAGACTAATAAATAAATAGACATGAATGTTATATAATTTAGTGTGAATGGATTTTTTGTCAGCCCGTATGTTATAAAATGAAGTCTTTAAGAACTTATTTGTTTTTGTATTTTAGTAAAATATGAGATTTTTTTATTTTTATTTTTTTTAATTATTATTTTTTTATTTTTAAATCATTTTGATTGATGTATGATATTAAAAATAAAAAAAATATTATTTTAATATATATTTTTAAATAAAAAATATTTTAAAACTAATCTTCATAAAATGGGTTTAGGATAATTATAATCTACCCAAATTACAGGAGCCTGACGCATGGCAATTTAGGACTCAGTCTGGGTTTTGATTTAATGCTACCCGAATTAGTGAATCCATTTTCACAATTCTAGTGAATTTTAAGAGAATGCGGGAAGAAGTCCATCCTGTCCTCTCCACAGGCAAATAAAACCCCACGACCGAAACTCGCTGCCACTTTAGTAACTTTCCGGAGAAGCCGAGCCAAAAAATGGAGTCGACAATGGCCAGGCATACATGCCTGAAGCTTGAAATCCCCGAACCAATCTTCATAAAAGGCACTTGGTTTCCCTTTCACTTCAATCTCTCCATCACCGACGGCCTTAATTCCTGGTTCTGTAACGGTAAATAAAACCCCACAATTTGATCTCTTATTCCATATCATTTTCATTCTCAAACCAGAATTTTAATCTTCTATTTGACAGCAACGGAAGAGGAGGTGAGAGGTAGAGCAGCACAATGGGACCAACCTGTGTCTACCTACATTGAATTGGCCGAGAAACATTTAGGGTTTCAAATTCCCGGTTCTGTTTACAAATTTACTGATGCTGGAGAGGGGAATAAACGAGTTAGTACTACCTTTCCCTTTTCCCTTTTTCATTATAAATAGTAAAAAAGCTGCTGCTTTAGTGGAAATTTGAGTGGATTTTCGTAAGAACTTAAAAACTGTGGTTGGTTGTAGTTGTCGTGGACTTTTGAGAAAGAAGGGACAAAGCTAGAATGGCGATGGAAATGCCAGCCCTCGCCTGATACTAAGAAGACAACTACTTTAATCTTGGATTTTCTTATGGATGCTAACATCAGACTAAGTGTGAGTTCTTTTTTTCTTTTGATTTCTTTCTGGATTGCGTAGATGTTGTTATGGGGTTTTCGTTCCTCTCTGCAAATACTGTTCTTTGTGACCATGCAGTATCGTTTCTTGATCGTATGTTTTAATTTTCATGTTTTATCCTAGCATTCCTCTGTAATTTGAGACTTCATAGCACATCTAATCAAGAGTCAAAGCCTCTGTGATATTATTTACTTTTATCATGCTATATTATTGGTGCAAAAACAAGAGAACTTAATTATTGGAATGATGAGTTGATGAACAGTGAGGTTTTACTCGCTATTATCCTTTCTGGATATACACTGTCTGAGTTATTTAGATTTTGTGCTTGCTAATTGTGAAATGACATTGTTTCAGGATTTTCATAAAATGTTTCAGGATTTTCATAAAATGTTTGTGTTGTTTCGTAATGGGACTGACTAGGGTTGCTGTTGTAGATGGGAAAGAGTAAGGAAGGTAAAACATCCTATGAAACTGAGAATAATTTAGCCATGGATGTATTGGATCGAGGAATTGAAACTGAATGTAAAGCAGTTAAGGCTGTGTGGAGTAGAAGGAGTACACATATATTTTGTGATATTTGTATCCAAGCTGTTCAGATGGGCTTGCGACCTGGGACTCATTTCTCTAAACATGGATGGAGGTATGTTATTGGACAATTTGAGAAAGAGAGTGGACAAAGTTTTACCAAGAAGCAGTTGAAAAACAAGTGGGATGGGATAAAGAAGGACTGGAAGATTTGGAAATCTTTGCTAGGTCAAGAAAACGAACTTGGTTGGGATCCCAATAAACAAACAGTTGCTGCCTCTGATGATTGGTGGGATGAAAAGATCAAGGTTAGTTTCAAAAATAAATTTTAGGGGCTATGTGGCTTTGGTTTTTCCTTTCATATATTGATTCACACGTGGATTTATTTTTTCATATCAATATAGGCTATGCCAGCAGCTGAAAAATTCCGAAATTCGGGTATTGAGCCTGATCTTTGTTCAAAATATGATTTCATGTTCACTGGATCTAGTGCTTGGCCCACCTCTTCAGCTGTTTTTATAGACGAGGAGGAAAATGATGGCAATCTCATGCAACCTAATGTTAATATTGGACCAGCTGTGCATGTGGAAGGGAGTGGTGATTTAGGGGATGAGCCTACTTTTGTGGAGAGTTTGGACGAGATGTTGACTGCTGCATGTGTAGACCAGGACTCCCTCCAGATTGAGGAGCAGGGAAATGACAAGAAACAAAAGAGAGTTGATGAATCTGGCACACAATCAGTCAAGAAAGGAAGGAATCAATCAGGAGGCACAGTGAAGTTATCCCGCAAACTTGACAGGTTGATGGCTACTGTTGAGAGTGGGGGTAGTGTCACTTCGAGGAGGAGAGATGCTCAAGGATGTAGCATTATAGAGGTCATGGATGAATTGCATTCTATGCCAGACATTGTGAAAGGCAGCGGCCTTCATGTATTTGCTTCAGAGTTTTTCCTATTAAGGACTAGAAGAGAGATGTGGTTTGCAATGAGAGAACCAAAAGCCAAAATAAATTGGCTAAAGACTATGTATGATAAATCTGTAGCAAATCAGTAGGTTGGCTCAAGGTTTTCTCGCCTTTTCATGTTCATTTCTGGCTTTGCCAGTGGTTTGAGTTGCTTTGCAGGTTCTACATTTTTTTCTGGTATTATGAACAATTCCATCATGTTTGCTTGTATTGACCAGGGCTGTCTGTTTGTGATAATTAGGCGTGTTTGTAGACAGTTATTTTATGATGTTTATTTTGACAAAATATCCATATTATTGTGCGTAGTTACTCACCTTTTTTAACCTGAGTGTTGTTTTTCTTAAAAGTAAAACTACACATGTAATCATGTAGTCACTAACGTGTCATGTCATTTCATTAAATGAAACATAGCATCCTTCATGAGCTAGTAAGATATTTTTGTCAAGAGATTTAGTATTTTCAGTATTATTCTTTGAACATTTTCTGTGTAAATAGTGGCAAATTCATTATGTTTATGTTTTCTGATGATGAATACGGATGAGATTATGCTGATTCTTGTTCTGAATATTATGAGGTGTTGATAAAATATATGATGTTGATGATGATGACTTTTATTGAAAAAATGAGGATGTCAATGATGCTAACTACAATGATGACGAGGAAACATTTGAAAGGCTCAATCACTTGAGTTTACTTATGTATAGGAAGAAGTTGTCAGAAAGACTCAGTCGTTTGAACGACTGAAAGGAGAAGCTGAGAAGTGTTTGGCACAAAGTGAGAAATTTAACAGTCAGAAGATGGAATTTGAAGCTGCAGTATATGCAAAGGTGTGTTACTATGTGCCTTTAAATTCATAGAAAAGTATCATAACACTACTACTTTCTTGATTTAAGTTCATTGCATCGTTGCTTGATTCTGCTAATAAAGTTTGAAGCAGGACTGAAGTGATTGGTAATACTGTCTTAGTGCATGGATTTAGCTGAGGATGGTTTTAGTTTGATAGAGTTTTGTGTTCTCGTACAGTTTTATCATAGTTGAAACATTGTTGCCGAGGTTTGATTGTTGAATAATGTTTTGTCGTCATGAAATGCCAAATAATTTTTTTGTTTAAATAAGTCATGTTTGGTTAGCACAATTGGATATTAAGTTTGAATTCCATGCGTGCCCTTGTTTATCCATGTGATTTTGAAATTTGCATGTCAATTGTCCAAAACCATCCATTCATTTGATACTGGATATACCTTTTGATGGGAGAGTTTATTAGGAAAACTGGAGTGAGAAAGTCACCTCCAGATCTGCACTTTATTTCTGTAATGGTTTGGAAGAGTGGACCAATATGATGGGAGCCTATTCCCATAAACATTGGTCAATGAGACCATAACACAGTAGAGGAAATCTAAATGGCAACAGCACTGAAGTCTAGAGTCAACTGTTAATCTTTTTGGTTAAAAACATGATTATTTAAATGCAGTTTACAAGAAATTATGTTTTTGCTTTACCTAGCATGTAATGCACGGTATGGGTATCTGTCACTCCCTCGCTGAGGATGTATATTTCGTCTTTCATCCTTTTTGACATGTTAGAGCTAATTTGGTTTTTCTTGGCTTCTAGTTTCTTGGGGTCTTAAATTCAAAGAAACGGAAGCTTAGAGAACTTCGAGATCAGCTCTCAAAGAAGGAAATTTCTGGAGAATCGGCACAGGAAGAGGAAGATTCTGACAAAACTGAGAGTTTTGATAGAGGTAGTGATGATGAGAAAAGTGTGGAAAAACCTCGGGAGAAACTTGCAGGCACTTCTAAGGATCCACCACCTCGCAGGGGTTATGTTAGGAAGAAGATAACCCACAAGTAGCATTTCATTGGCAAAGTGTAATCTTGGCACAAAGGCAATGCACTTCACCATGCCTCTCTGTCCTTTTTCAAGCCTCCCTTTTTCTGCATCAATTGCATCTCACCTCTGCTGATAGTCTAGAAGTTATTTTTATCTGCAAGAAATTAATACGTAACTGAACTTGCGTTTGCTTTCTTTTGCTGATTTACTTTAAATTAAATATAACATTAGACCTATTGATGACAGAATACTGAAATTTGGAAATTGATACTCGTGGAAGGAAAAAAAATGCTGGGCCTCTGGTGGGTTTGAGGAAAGACAAGGCTGAATTCGAAGACTTAAATATATATTTTTTCTCGTACTCGAGCCTATATGTGCATCATCTTTCTGCTTCGTCTCCGAAGTTTGTTGAACTTTAGGAGCTAATCTTCGCTTTGACAGTTTCGTTTCCCATTTTCCGTCGCTTCATTTTTCGGATGAGGTCTCAGCACGGTGGCAAATGAGAGGCAAAAATTTACGGCCAAGGGATTCTATTTGGTAGCCAAATGCCAGGCAGGCTTAATTCTACCGACTCTGAGTTGCTATGTGTGCGTTCTTTTTGTATTTTTTCCAACCTGCCGGTTTTCAGTTTTTTAATTAAAAATCAGAAAATATGTTTATTTCCTATTTTTCGGAATATCTTTTCAAAATAGAAAATTAGAGAATACAAGAGATAAAAAGATGATTATTTGGATTTTATCAAAGAACCACCTCATGATTTTATTACTTCCTCTGTACGAAAATAACTACAGTGCCATCTCATATGATCAAAATGAAATAAGTGCTCTTTTTTTTTATTTACCTTTTTTTTCTTCAGTGGAGAAGGCGTATTTTTCCCCAATCTTTTTTTTTAATTTCCTTTCCTTTTCTTTCCATTCCCCCTCTTTTTTCATTCATTTTCATTTTTTTTTCTTCTAATTTTTTCATTCAATAATTTCTTGATTTTAAATTTCTTTTATAATTTGTTTTGATTCGTCACGTGACTCGAGTAAATTAAATATATTATTGTTTTTTTAATTAATAAAGCCTATGCATATCTTGATTTTCTTCCACCCACACACACACATATATGGAAGAACATGAATATTTAATTACCAGGAACAATAGAAATACTCACAAATTAGGGTATAAATGTATACATATTTATTGCTATTAAATTTCATGACGGTACATGGAAAAATACAATTTTATCAAGCAATGAATGCATGGAGATCGGAGCCTTCTTATTTAAATTTTATTCCAGACAGTCAGTGATGCCAAAGCATTTAACAAATAACCAAGAAAATATTGGAGTTTTTTTTTTTATTTTTTTGTCTTAACCAATCATAGGGACTCTATAGACAGTGTTATTTTTATCAACCCAAACCCAAACCCTATCACACCGGAAGTTTTGGATGACTGCTGATCCTTCAGGCACCATTTTAGCTCTAACAAGAGGATTTTCTCTCTCGATCTTTGCAGCAGCGACCTTCCCCTCTGCTCCAAGAAGCTCTGGCCATGAACTCTTACCTGCATGAACACAACAAGTTCTGCGTCACAACTCACAACAAACCATGCACATGAAATTCTCGATATTGCTTTTCATGGGAAGAAAAATATATTCATTACCTTCGCAGTATGTAGATGCCATTTGTTTTAAATTCCGCTTCGCTCTTTTGTGCTGTTTCTTTGTTACGATCTAATGTTGTTCGGATCGAGGTGGGAATTTATAGCCTACCAAAACTGGCAGCTAATGGTTGGTGATAATTGACTTTCAAGCCGCCAGCCAAAAAACTAATTAAGATGGGCAGTTGATTGTTTTGGCATAGATAAGGATAAAGGATGCATGTTTTCGTATGAACTTAGCTACTTTCCGACACTTGTTTTTGTTTGAAAAATCTCATAGTGTCCGAAGAGGAGATGACACCTAATATGGCTGAAAGATTCTGTCTTCCTCATCCAAAACCTTAATTAGGTGAAAATCTGGACGAGAAAGTATTAGCCCCCATGCATGATCTAAGACACGTGCCTGAATCTGTGATCATGGCAATTGTGTTCATACATGATATCAATGGGAAAGCAAGCTGTTAATTGTTTGTTACAATTTGGAGTTAATTAGGATCAAATGGATAATATTATATCGATCCTGAAATATCTCCTCCACGTGTGACGTGGCATGAACAGCAGCAGCCGAACCTATATTACGTACAAACTCATATAAACGTGAAACCTGCAACTCATCACATGCATGTAACTCATAAACTACGGAGATTTCATAAAATATTTATGAATTATAAATATTTTATGAAATCTTTAGAATAAAAATTCATAAGTTTTATCTTTTATTGTGTGTGTGTCTATATATATATATATATATATTCAGAGCATTTTTATTTAGAATATTATTGTATTTTTTTCTAAAAAGATTTAATTAATATATTTTTATTAAAAAATATATAATAAATAAAATTAGAATATAAATTTTTCCACGAATACATGCTAACTGCAAAGTGACCAATTCCTTCACTAAATATTGAAGCCATATCTATTCGGTTGTTGCATTTATCAAGGCTTGTATTCTACTTTAATTAGTAGAGGAAAGCGCAATTGTCAACTTGCCTTTTTTGGTAGGCGGTGTGAACAAGTTTTTCTCTAGAAATGGCATATGCACCACTTTAGTAGATTTATTAAGTAATACTCTAAAAGGCGTGGGAAAGCACTGTAGCTTCCCCACGTCTTTCACTTATTAATATATTATATTATATTATATTATTATTATTAAAATATATTATAGAACTGTAGTTTTCTTTTTTTCGTTTTTATTTTTTTTGGTTTTTTTAATGAATTTTTTTTGTTTGATTTAATTTGTTAATATTAATTTTTTTTATTTAGTTATCAAATTTTCATGATACGGATCCCGAATTTGATGGGTTAACCTGATTTGATGAGTTAATCAGAATTTTTTTAATTAATTTTTTTCGTTTAGTTTAATTTGCTAATGTTAAATTTATTTCTATTTAATTATCAGACTTTCATGACATGTATCTTGGGCTTGATTGGTTAACTTGGTTTGATGGGTTAACCCAGTTAATTCTGGGTAAACTCGTCAATTTTTTTTATTTATTTAGTTATCAAACTTTCATGACGCGAATCCAGGTTTTACGGGTTAACCTGGTTTGAAGGGTTAATCCAATTCATTCAGATTTTTTTCTTCATTAGTTTTTTTCTTCCTGTTGGTTTTTTTATTTGTTTTTTTTCTTTTTAATTAATCTATTTAATTATCATATTTTTATGACACGACCTTATAGTCAGACCCACATCCAATATTCTTGGGTTCGGTTTTGCAGTCAGGCTCACTTAAACTTGGATCATGCAAGTTTAATGTTATTAATGTTATTATTAATATTATAAATATTACTCTTAGGTCAGGTGTTATAGCCAAACTCAAGATTCTTGGGTCTAGTATATATATATATATATATATATGATGATCTATACATCCAGCCTACTTCTGTAAAGGTCTCAATAAGTTAAAAATTGATTTTGATGTGTTTGAAAAATCTTCTTATTATTTGACGAGAACACTCCCTAACATGTTCGAAGCTCCATAGTCCATATATCCAAAACCTTATAATAGAACTATATATATTTGACCGGCCAGCACGTCCCATGATCAAACATATATACGTGCATGAATTTCTGATCATGGCAACTGTATTGCGTGATATTAATGGAAAACGCAAGCTCTTAACATGTTAAAAACACCCACGAGAAATACTTGAATGAATTTATTTGTGATTTCGTGTCACAATTTAATGTTTTTCTTTTTAATTTGAAGATTAATGAGTTAGTATAGATTTCGATAAGCTTTTTGTACGTGTTCTTACGATTACAAATATTAATTACTAAAAATATTTACTGTAGATTGTTCTTTGGAAAAAAGTCAAAACTGGATTACTTGAAGGCACTAGCCGGCAAGGTGATGGCTAGGAAAGAAAAAAGTCAACAGGGATATCACAACCATACCAGAAATTCTGCATCCCTGTCCGGAGCCTGCAATTAGCTAGATTGCCATCAACGCCATTTCCTTCTCTAAGAAAACGAACAAAGGAAACTGATCTAAAACCCTTACACGTAGAAAAGATAGCATTGAAGTACTCATGATGCCGTTCATGGTGATAGATATTGGTAGAATATAATTAATCACGTATAACTCTATTAAGGGTGGTGTACATTTATAGTTAATTAAGTTCAATGGAAATACATAGAGAAATACAACTTTTATCAAGATTGCAATACAGACATGGAGATTGGACCCAAGCTCTTTATTTCATTTTATTCTTTTGTTCTAGGAACAGCCCACAATTCCACAGCATTCCTTAACACTTATCACAAGAATATATCGCAGTTTTTGGATCTTAACCAATTACAGGGACTATATAAACAATGCCATCTTTATCAACCCAGACCCAGACCCTATCGCATTGAAAATTCATGATGACTGACGATCCTTCTGGCACAATTATAGCTTCAACCAGAGGATTTTCTCTCTCGATCGTTGCGACAGCGCACTTCCCGTCTACTCCAAGAAGCTCTGGCCATGAACTCTTACCTGCAAGGACACAAGTTAATTTTTTGTCAAAACAAACTATGGACATGACGTTTTCATTTACTGCTTAATTTCAGCTAGAAAGAATATTCATTACCTTGACAAATAGATGCCATTTTTTCTCCTTTTGATCACCGTTTAGTATTGTTTCCTTGTTCTGATTTAGTTTTGTTGAAATTGAGGTGGGCTGTGGGCATATTTATAGCGTAGCATTCATAATTGGTGGCCATTGGCTGGTGATCATTGACTTTTATTCTAGCAGCCAGCCAATAAACTAATAATTAAGTTCGAAAGTTGATTGCTTTGGCAGAGATAAGGATAACAAGGATGCATGCATGTTTTCGTATGAACATATAGCCTAGAGTTTCCTAGACATGACGTTTATCTTCTTCTTCTTCTTCTTCTTCTCTTTTTGTTAATAAGTGGGGGTTTCATTATTCTAAGTACGATCTTCATCCACCGACAGGGTAACATATATTCTTTCACATTGATGTCATGCCATTTGTACATGTGAAGAATGCAGTCATCATTATTCTAATTTGGGTCAATAACTTCGGATAGAATTTGAAGAAACGAAAATGGCGAACACAGTTGGCATGATCCTGAATTCAGACACGTGTCTTTGATCGTGTGAGTACTGGGGGTCAAATATATTAAAGCTGAGCCCTGATATTAGTTTTTCATCGAAAATTTTCAGCATAGGGTTTGGTAATACATCAGTAATTAAAGGAGGGATATGTGAATAATATGCATCAAATAAATCTTTCTAACATATACATTAGTCAAATAAAAACATTTTCAAACAAATCAAGCTTGCGTGAATGCGAAACTATATATATATATGTTCGTACGCAAACACATGCTACAGTCAACAATGACCAACCAATAGCTACCACACGCTACACTATAAATAACCATCTCGACTTCAACAAAATCATATCTCAAATACAAGGAAACATTACAAGAGAGTTTAAAGAGGGGGAAAAAATGTCATCTGATAGTACATGCCAAGGTACGTAATGAACATTTTCTGTGCTAAAAATATAGTGCAACTTAATCTGATATATATATGCTTGGTTGTGACACAATCATATAATTTGTGTACATGCAGGTAAGAGTTCATGGCCAGAGCTTCTTGGAGCAGAGGGGAAGGTCGCTGCTGCGACGATTGAGAGAGAAAATCCTCTTGTTGAAGCTATAATTGTGCCGGAAGGATCAAAGGTCATTCTGGACTTTCGCTGTGATAGGGTTTGGGTTTGGGTTGATAAAAGGGGCATTGTTTTTCAAGTCCCTGGCATTGGTTAAGATGCAAAAATACTGATGCTTCTAAAGGAAATAAGGAGGTTTAATTAATCTCCACGCATGTACTGGGTACTAGATAAAAGATGCTATTAATTCTCGTCCATTTACTACCACAGAGTTTACTAATAATTCAGTACTATATCATCAATAAAGTACTTATACTACGTCATTTTAATGCTCCTCTCTCCCTCTCCCTCTCTCTATATATATTCTGGGTATGGAGTTCCCCTTTTTGTTTTTCTGGTTCGAGTGTATATGGTGTTTCTTTCAATTGTTGTATGTTTGGTTGCTACAGATTTGTATTCTGTTTCCTTCGCCTTTCTTTGATGCTTTAACGATAATCTTGCTTATAAAAAAACTAATCTAATACGGATGAAAATCAAAATTCTTTTAAAAAAACTGTGCACTTAGCTTAAATTGAAGCACCCATTTGATTTCTATAATTACAACCCTATCGCATAAGCTTTTAATTTGTACGTGTTCTTACGATTACAAATATTAAGTTCTAAAAACATTTACTGTAGATTCTTCTTTGGAAAAAAGTCAAAACTGGATTACTTAAAGGCACTAGCCAGCAAGGTGATGGATAGGAAAGGAAAAAGTCAACAGGGATATCACAAACAAACCAGAAATTCTGCATCCCTGTCCAGAGCCTGCTATTAGCTAGATTGTCATCAATGCCATATGAAAACGAACAAAGGAAACTGATCTAAAACCTTTACACGTAGAAAAGATAGTATTGAAGTTCTCATAATTTAATTTTTGATACTTTTTATTTTAATTATTATTTTTATTTTATTTATTGAAAATGATAAAAAAATATGAAAAATAATAATGAAAAACAAATAAAAAATGAAATAAAGAATGAATTTGGGTCAAGAACGACATGATTTGAAGTTTAGAGATTAATTAAACTTTTAACTAGTTTAATTAATCAAATTAAAGGTTTAATTGAAAAATTAAAAAGTTTTTAGACTTAATTGAACTGAGAATTAATTTAATTAATGAAATCAAAGACTTAATTGAAAATATATCAAAGTTTCTGGTTTAATTGGGGTCTAAATTGCAGCAGATTAAAGTTCAAGGACTAGCTTGTAAACGGTGCCGAAATGTAGGGGTCCAATTTTAATTTAACTAGGGGCTTAAGTACAAAACTTTCAAAACCTAAAGGACCAAATAGAAATTAGCGGTTAAATGGAAAACGGAGCCGTTTCTTGGACGACTGTTCACTGTCTTCTTCCTCCGTTTCATCCGTTGGCAGCCAACGCGTACGTTTCTTCATTGAAGGCGTCGGTTACAGAGCATTTAGGAGGCCGGCCGTTACCACCACCAGGGTTGTCTCTGGCCTTATAAAAGCTGGGCAACGGCAACCTCGCGCAGGTTAGAGAGAGGGACGGAAAAAAAAACTGAAAAGAAAAGAAAGGAAAGAAAAAACAGGGGGATAGACAGAGAGTAGATAGAGAGAGACCTGAGAACAAAACAGAGAGAAGAACTAGAAAAGGGAACAAACTAGAGGAGGAGGAAGAAAGCAACTAGCCGACCAGTCCTCCATCACGCCTCCGTCTCCCTGCTTCCAGAGAGGAAGTAGCACCGGGAAGACAACAAGACGCAAGAACAGAGATAATACAGAGAAGACGAGCAAAAACAGAGGGCCATAGGAGAACGAAACACACACAAAACAGGGGACAAATAGGAAGAAACCAAAAACAGAGGTGAAGCGAAAGAAAAACAAAAGCAGAGGAAGAAAGCAACTACCCGACCACGCCTTTGTCATCGTCTTCGTTCCTGCTTCCAGGTAAGCTTCCTGCTCCCTTTCGTTTATAGTTGTGTGAGTATAGGGAGGAGGTAATTTTAATTACCTTCCCTCTGCACATCATGCGTGAATAGTTAACGCATGCATGCCTTCGCCCAGTCGGGTCACTAGTTTGGGCCACTGATTAGACCGGGTTGGTTGGATCTAGCTCAGTTTAAAAAACTAAAAATAAAAAAATAAAAAAATAAAAAAATAAAAAATAAAAAAATATATGTAACCACGAATAAAAATAATATAAATTTAAACCAGTATTTTTATTCTTAACTTTAGCGTTCGTGAATAAACCAATATGCACGAATAAAAATAATATAAATTTATTGGTTTATTCATTGACGTCAGAGTTAGGAATAAAAATACTGGTTTAAATTTATATTATTTTTATTCATTGTATTTTATTTTATTTAGCTAGAAAAAATAAAAAAAAATATGTGCATGTGTAAAAATAATTTTTTTTTAATATTCACTGACGCTAAAGCCAGGAATATTATAAGCATATTATCATAGCATAAACTAATAAAACGTTTAGCAATTTAAAACAAACCCAGCAATGCAGTCTGCTTCAGGCAGGACATCTAAGGAGTGATAATATCTTTCTTTTTACATAACAGTCCTGAGCCATAGAATCTCTGTTGACCAGTTAGTGTTTTTAGTGACTATAATATTTGGCGACGAGATATTTCCCTAAAAAGATAAGATATAAAAAATCCATTCTTTCCAAAAAGTTATTTTTAAAGCTACCGCGATGTCGGGTGCAACAGAACTCATGATGCCGTTCATGGTGATAGATGTTGGTAGAATATAATTAATCACATATAACTCTATTAAGGGTGGTGTATATTTATAATTAATTAAGTTCAACGGAAAAACATAGAGAAATTAATACAACTTTTATCAAGATTGCAATACATGGAGAATATTGGATCCAAGCTCCTTATTTCATTTTATTCTTTTGTTCTAGGAACAGCCCACAATTCCACAGCATTCCTTAACAATTATCACAAGAATATATCGCAGTTTTTGGATCTTAACCAATTACAGGGACTATATAAACAATACCATCTTGATCAACCCAGACCCAGACCCTATCGCACCGAAAATTCTCGATGATCGATGATCCTTCTGGCACAATTATAGCTTCAACCAGAGGATTTTCTCTCTCGATCGTTGCGACAGCGCACTTCCCGTCTACTCCAAGAAGCTCTGGCCATGAACTCTTACCTGCATGGATACAAGTTAATTTTTTGTCAAAACAAACTATGGACATGACGTTTTCAATTACTGTTTAATTTCAGCGAGAAAGAATATTCATTACCTTGACAAATAGATGCCATTTTTTCTCCTTTTGATCACCGTTTAGTATTGTTTCCTTGTTCTGATTTAGTTTTGTTGAAATTGAGGTGGGCTGTGGGCATATTTATAGCGTAGCATTCATAATTGGTGGCCATTGGCTGGTGATCATTGACTTTTATTCTAGCAGCCAGCCAATAAACTAATAATTAAGTTCGAAAGTTGATTGCTTTGGCAGAGATAAGGATAACAAGGGATGCATGCATGTTTTCGTATGAACATATATAGCTAGCTAGTTGCCCACCGTTTATTTCTTTATATTCTTTCACATTGATATCATGCAATTTGTACATGTGAAGAATGCAATTACCAGTATTCTAATTTGGGTCAATAACTTCGGATAGAATTTGAAGAAACGAAAATGGCGAACACAGTTGGCGTGATCTTGAATTCAGGTACGTGTCTTTGATCGTGTGATTGAGGGTCAAATATATTAAAGTTGAGCTCTGATATTAGTTTTTCGTCGAATGAGGCATATGTGAATAATATGCATCAAATAAATCTTTCTAACATATACATTAGTCAAATAAGAACATTTTCAAATAAATCAAGCTTGCGTGAATGCGAAACTAGATATCTATGTTCTTATGCAAACACATGCATGCTACAGTCAACAAAGACCAACCAATAGCTACCACACATTACACTATAAATAACCATCTCGACTTCAACAAAATCATATCTCAAACACAAGGAAACATTATATACAAAAGAGTGTAGAGAGGGGAGAAAATGTCATCTGATACTACATGCCAAGGTACGTAATGAACATTTTCTGTGCTAAAAATATAGGGCAACTTAATAGGATATGTGCTTGGTTGTGACACAACTTCATAATTTGTGTACATGCAGGTAAGAGTTCATGGCCAGAGCTTCTTGGAGCAGAGGGGAAGGTCGCTGCTGCGACGATTGAGAGAGAAAATCCTCTCGTTGAAGCTATAATTGTGCCGGACGGATCAGGGGTTCCTCTGGACTTTCGTTGTGATAGGGTTTGGGTTTGGGTTGATGAAAGGGGCATTGTTATAGAAGTCCCTCGAATTGGTTAAGATGCAAAATTAAAATACTGATGCTTCTAAAGGAAATAAGGAGGTTTAATCTCCATGCATATGTTGGGTACTAGATAAAAGTTGCTATTAATTCTCGTCCGTTTACTATATCATCAATAACGTTATACTAGGTGATTTTAATGCTCCTCTCACAGAAAAATAGAATTGCTATAAGAAAAGAAAGTTTGTTTATTATTCTGTTGCATGCCCTCTACACCGACCAAGAAGGCTATATATAGACTAACATATTCTTAGCTGTTACACAAGATAAGAATTATTGGAGTTCCACTTTTTGTTCTTCTGGTTCGAGTATATATGGAGTTCCTTGGTGTAGTTAAGAATTATTTGTGATATATGGGCTCCCTGGTCTTGATGTTTCTTTCAATTGTTGTATGTTTGGTTCCTGCAGATTTGTATTCTGTTTCCTTTGCCTTTCTTTGGTGCTTTAACGATATATATTCTTGCTCATAAAAAAAAAAACTAAATTAAACTATTACGGATGAAAATCCAAATTCTTTTAAAAAAAACCGTACTCTTAGCTTAAATTGAAGCACCTATTTGATTGCTGTTTAATAACTACTACAGAGAGGAGTTAGCCGGCAGAGTCCCCTCTTCGTTAATTTATCTCTCTGAGTTTCTACTGCTAACTAGCATTTTCGCTATTCAATCATAGAATTGATTCCGACGAGGCTGAAAAAGCCCTATATCATTAGTAAGCTAGTGCCCTGCAATCTTAAAGCTAATGCCCCTCCATCCTCTTCCCTGTTTTCTCCCCTCGTAAGGTAGTTCAAGAATCTCCGAACCAGTTCCCTAGATGGAACAAATCTTCCTAAGCCTAAATGTGCCATGAAAGGAAAGAAATTCCCGAAGTCTTGTCCAGATCCTCAACTTCATATGTTAGTTTTATTTATTTATTCATGCCATGTGACATATATTTAATGATTCATCTTGGGTTTTTCTCTATTTATCGTGTCTTAATGACTCCGTTGTTACACTGAATTAGATAATTTAGTCGAGAATTCAATCCAAAAGACTTAACTCTTGTACTCAATTTTATATATTAAATTTATTTTTTTATCCATTCCATGTGATATATGTTTCAATTATTAAACTGAAAGTAATTTTGTTTTTTTTTAAAAAAAATTTTTACCGTCAAAGATATAATTTCATTGATGTAAAAAGACATAGAGGCTTCTTTCTTAGATCATTATGATTAATTTAAACCAACTTATACTGGTATTTTATACGAGTAGAGAATAAAAATTAAAGAGCTTTAATTTAATGCCATCAACAGAGAGACGCCTTAAAGCATCCAAAAACAATTTATAAAAAAAATTGAAATTCAATGTCAGATGTGGAGAAAACAATTTCTTCATCATTGAAAAACTATACTGAGAGAGATTGAACATGTGTTTTTACTCCAAAAATCCACCGCTATTTCTGTTAATTATAGGGTTCGGGTTTGAATTGGTAAAAATATCATGGTTTACAGTGTTTTTCCTGTGAAAGAATTAGGTGAGGTATAAAATACGATTTATATTATTTTGTATAGATCTATACTATATTGTGCTTAAATTTTATAAAATAAATAGGAATAATGAGATTCGAACTCGTAACCACTTAATAATCAAAACTCTGATACCAAGTCAAGAAACTAATTCAACCAAAAAATTTAAGTCAACATGGTTTACAGTGTTTGAGCTGTTTTCTGCTCCCTTTATCCTTCTCCCTTGCTGCCAAAATCATCAGGTTTCTTAGACTGACTAGGTGTCTTCATAATGCTACATTCGTTCCTCTGTTATATAGTTTTTAAGGTTGGATAAATCTCTCAAAATTTGCACTACAAAAAAAGGATTCTGCTGCTGTCGTAAATTTTTGTTCGAAATTAGGCTCTGATTCTGAATTGATTTCGTACGATATTTAATCATCATAACTATATTCTGTCACTCATGACATGTTGAAAAATTGACCTACACCTTTATTGGGTCCTAGGGATCACTGATCTTAGCGCAAACACTCAGTCAGATTTAGATGCTCGGCATTGTCAGATTAAGAACCTTTTTGACCAACCAAATTACTGCCAGATTCTGTTCTTTAAAATGATTTTATCTCAATTCGACTCCTTCATCAAAGTTTTAGTCCTGGACGCATAGATAAATTTGGGCTTTTGAATCGCTTGATTTCGATATCAGAAGGTCAAGATATTCCCGTTTGAATATCTAGTGTGAAAGCAGGGATTCCTGCCGCGAGAAGGATCCTGACCCGAGTTTTGCACTAAAAAACTCTATTTCCATCACAAATTTTGATGATTTGTTCTTAGGTCATACTCTCAATCATATTGGAATTCTTGGCATTGTCAGTTTCTGAATTAGATCAGGAGACTCTTGTTGATCAACCAGATTACTGCCAGATTCTGTTATTTAAAACAATTTTATCTCAATTCGACTCCTTCATCAAAGTTGTAGTCCTAGACGCGTAGATAAATTTGGGCTTTTGAATTGCTTGATTTTGATATCAGAAGCTCAAGATATTCCCGTTTGAATATCTAGTGTGAAAGCAGGGATTCCTAGCCGCGAGAAGGATTTTTGCCCAAGTTCGCGGGACTGATTTGAAGGATTTTTTTTGGACTAAGGACTGAATCGAAAAGTGCTAAAATGAGGGATTGAATTGAAGAAGGATATTGAAAGCTGGAGAGGGGGGTTGGATCATCATAAATGACAGGATTTTTACCACACCGAATAAGGAAAATACTTTGCAGCATGCACCTTTACCCATCTGATTTTTTTCCTTTTTCTTTGCAAATTCATGTTGTTTTCCTTTATCATCATGCCTGATTTTTGAAGCTGCAATCACATTTTTATTGCCTTATTTCAAAGGGAGCAGTTGGCCCTATAGAAGGAAAGAAAGAAGCCACACCATCCTTTAAAAAACTGGAAAGAAATCAGACAGCCGAATCAAAATATTTAAGTTTCCTTTTTACGTTTTTTTTACTGCAAATCAGTAGGGATTTGCATCCTAGAATTAATGCATTGAATCTTTCCTAAATAGAGATATATTTAGACTATATATAAGCCCTTCTAATGACCTAACGGGGGTAAAAAAAAGAGAGATAAAAAAGAAGAGAAAACCGAAGAGAAAGGAGCAGAAAAAAACAGCAAAGAGAAAGACAAGAAAAACACAAGAGAGGCAGAGTAAAAAAAACACAGTAAATAGATGGAGTTTCTTTCTTGCATTCTGGTGTTATTGTGGGGAAAGAAGAGAGAAAAAAAGACAAGACGGAGAGGGAGCTTTGCTGCTAAACCTTAATAGCAACGTTTGCTTGGTTTTATTTCATCTTCTGCAGAAAAAAAAACAGTGAGACCTGCAGGTAAGTCTTAACTTTCTCCTCCCTTGCTGCCTTTAAATCTTTTGTGTTGATGTTTTATAAACCTGTTTTGTCTTTGCTTTGCACATTCATTTTTAATTTTAGACTATACAATGAACGCTTGCCTTTGTTGTTCCTGTTGTGGCTTTGAGTTTTAGATGGGTGATTATGTTAAGAGTTGGCGGGTTTCTTGTTTTTTTTTTCCTTCTTTCGCTGGTTCATAATTAAGGAACCGTGGGAGGGGGCTGTTGTTTCTTCATCATCAGCTCCCTTTTCTGTTCGTGTTCCTCCATGCTCTTTGATTGAAATAGTCAGCCAGGTTTGCTTTGGTTTTAGTTCGTGATATATATGTGTTATAAAAGCATGTCGTCCTAAGCTCTTCCTTTTTGTATGAAACTAGCATGGCAGTTTCTCCCGGATTGGTAAAAGAAAATAGGTGTTTAAGTCCCTGGCGATGAGAAACTGTGAGCTTTTAAAGTCTCCACCATCCCTTTCTCCCGTCACTCAAGCGTTCTCTTGCAATGGAACGTTATATAGAAACAAGTGTTTAGGTGCAGAAGAGAGAGTTTGAAAAAAAAAACATAAAGAAGGGTCCCTTTTTTCAGTTAAGGATTCTTTTTTTTTGTAGATTCTGGTTTCACACGTTCTTCTTTGTTTTTTTTTAGTTTGCAGGGGGGGTCACGGTTCATGTTGTAATTTTTTGTTAGCTTCAGGACTTTGTTTTTTTATATTTTATGCTGTCAAAGAACCATCTCAACCTAAAAGCTTAAGCTGTTAGGTGAGGTTCAAGATATGATTTATATTATTCTCTAACATACCCCCTCAAGTGAAAGCTCTTTGGTTTTGAAACTTACACAGGCCCACATTACCTTGTGCTTAATTTTTATCAAATAAATAAGGATGATGAGATTCGAACTCGTGACCACTTGGTCATCAAGGCTCTGATACCATGTCAAAGAACCATCTCAACCTAAAAGCTTAAGCTGTTAGGTGAGGTTTAAGATATGATTTATATTATTCTCTAATATGTGCACACTAACTTGTGTTTTAAATTGGTGTGCCAGACCTTGTTTATTTGAGATTAATTGTTTTAAGCTTCTTGTGAATTTTGGAATAGGTGAATATTTTTGTGATTCTGTTTTGATAAAAAATATAAAAAAAATATTTTCTTGTGTGCTGCATACGGCTAATACCCTAACATGTTTTGAACGCTCTTTTTTTATACAAAAAAATATTGGAAGTTTTGAAAAATATGTTTTCGCATGAATTTCTTAAACAAAAAAAAAATTGTTTTCTTGCATTTCTGGATTTTACAACATGTTTGTAAAACTCCAAGGGGTATTAGCCAATATTCCAAAAAATATAAAAATCTTATTTTGAGGGGAATTCATCTATTATTCACTACTACTATTTGGATAAAGAAATCCTTAAAGGACGGATATCCAAAATATTATTGGAAATAATTTGTTATTATTCACTGTTAATATTTAAATAAAAAACCCATGAGTGGTAAATATCCAAAATAATTTTCTAAGAATAATGAATCCGCACACATCTTTGAAAGAAGTCTTGATTATAATGGAGGACATTTTAAATTTTTTTACTCCACGGTTTAGGAGCCGTGAGAGTATAAAACACTAAGGCAAAAAATAGGTTTTTTAAAGCGCTCTAGATTTCTAAATTTTTGTCCCTCTTCCTTGCCATTTACAAGTCGCAAACTCTTGAAATACTAAAGGAAAAATGAGCTTTCGAAGCACATGAAATCTCATTGGATTTCCATCTTAATAAATTTAGTTTGAATCAAACTTAGGAAAACTGATGGGATTAGAAAACACCAACACCATAACAATTATAAAGCAAACCAAACACCAAACAGCTTACCTTAGGTAGGGCGTACTAGGTGTGCTAATACCTTTTCTTTACGCAACCAGTCACTTGCCTTAGAATCTCTGAAAGGCTAATTAGGGTTCCTAGTGACCAAAATACTAGGTGACGACTCCTTTACACAAAACAAATAACTCGAAATCAATTGAGGGTCGTCGCGACGCCTTGTCTTAGAATCTCTGAAAGGCTAATTAGGGTTCCTAGTGACCAAAATACTAGGTGGCGACTTCTTTACACAAAACAAATAACTCAAAATCAATTGAGGGTCGTCGCGAAGCCGCGCTTCGCCGCGAGGGTGCGACATAATTAATTTAACTTAAAAACTTAAACTGTTAGGTGAAGTATAAAATATGATTTATATTACTTTGCATAGATCCACTATATCTTGTGCTTAATTTTTATAAAATAAATGGGGATGATCAATGAGATTTGAACTCGTAACCACTTGGTCATCAAGACTCTGATACCAAGTCACGAAACTAATTCCATCAAAAAATCTAAGTTGTTAGTTGAAATCTTAAAATAAATTTTATATTATTCTCTAACATTTTCATCTGGTGTAAGATGAAAAAAAAAACATCATGTGCTTCTTAATTATAATTGTTAAGGAATTAATGGATGTTATAGCGTTATGGATTGTCATGAATGAAAAAGAATCAAGGAGCTCTAATCTCCATTCGGGTGATTTTCTCATTTACAATAAACTTATTTTTTAAAAAAAACTTTAAGGTAACCATAAAAAAAACTCAATTTATGTGTGAAATCTTTTCACAAATTCTTCTGCTTCCATGCTAGCTAGTTTATAGGTGGCCCATGGCCTTATCCACGGACCAGCAAAACTTCTTTCCTATGCTTCATAATTTTACTGTATTATGGGCTTTCTCTATTTGTGTGTGTATTTTTTTACGGCCTTTGAGAAAAGAATAGGTTATTTTCCATTCCATAAAGATAAAACACAACTACATGGGTAATCAAGTCCTTGTACTAGAAAATGAGGTAATCAAGAAGCCTTTTAAACACTTCACTGATACTCTAAAACGTGTGAGAAAAGTATTATAGTTTTTTTATATGTTTTGTTTTGTTTTTTCATTTTTTTTGTTTTTTTCCAACATTATCTTCTTCTTCTTTTTTTTTGTTTTGTTTTTAAAATTATTTTTGTCGATAGATTCTTTATGAATACTGAAACTGATATATGAAGTCTAAATTAAGAACACTGAAAGTGATATATGAAGTGATTGGTTTAACAACATCAAATCAAGGCATCAACGTACTGATTTTTTTTTATCTATATGTGTTGCCTGTTTTTTTGCCTTTTCTGTTTTCCTCTTTATTTTTTTTTTCTTCTCTCTTGTTTTTAGTGATCTTATGACGACCTAAAAAAAACTCGGGCGTCCTAAATGAAATAAAGCAAAAACAAAAGCGGATTGCACTTTTCACCCTCTTTTAACACAAAGCTACGCTAAAGAATATTTTCAAAGTCTTACAAAAATATTTATATAAATACCCATAGCCAGCCAATAAACTAAAAATTAATTAGTTCGAAAGTTGATTGCTTTGGCGGGATAAGGATAACAAGGATGCATGCATGTTTTCGTATGAACATATAGCCTAGAGTTTCCTAGACATGACGTTTATCTTCTTCTTCTTCTTCTTCTCTTTTTGTTAATAAGTGGGGGTTTCATTATTCTAAGTACGATCTTCATCCACAGACAGGTAACATTTATTCTTTCACATTGATATCATGCCATTTGTACATGTGAAGAATGCAGTCATCATTATTCTAATTTGGGTCAATAACTTCGGATAGAATTTGAAGAAAGGAAAATGGCGAACACAGTTGGCATGATCTTGAATTCAGCCACGTGTCTTTGATCGTGTTAGTACTGGGGGTCAAATATATTAAAGTTGAGCCCTGATATTAGTTTTTCATCCAAGATTTTCAACTTAGGGTTTGGTAATACATCAGTACAGGGAGGGATATGTGAATAATATGCATCAAATAAATCTTTCTAACATATACATTAGTCAAATAAGAACATTTTCAAACAAATCAAGCTTGCGTGAATGCATGCGAAACTAGATATATATGTTCTTACGCAAACACATGCTACAGTCAACAATGACCAACCAATAGCTACCACACGCTACACTATAAATAACCATCTCGACTTCAACAAAACCATATCTCAAATACAAGGAAACATTACAAGAGAGTTTAAAGAGGGGAACAAAAATGTCATCTGATAGTACATGCCAAGGTATGTAATGAACATTTTCTGTGCTAAAAATATAGTGCAACTTAATCTGATATATATATGCTTGGTTGTGACACAATTATATAATTTGTGTACATGCAGGTAAGAGTTCATGGCCAGAGCTTCTTGGAGCAGAGGGGAAGGTCGCTGCTGCGACGATTGAAAGAGAAAATCCTCTTGTGGACGCTAAAATTTTGCCAGAAGGATCAATTGTCCCTCTGGACTTTCGCTGTGATAGGGTTTGGGTTTGGATTGATAAAAGGGGCATTGTTATTCAAGTCCCTCGAATTGGTTGAGATGCAAAAATAGTGATGCTTCTAAAGGAAATAAGGAGGTTTAATCTCCATGCATGCATGTACTGGGTACTAGATAAAAGTTGCTATTAATTCTCGTCCATTTTCTACCACAGAGTTTACTAATAATTCAGTACTATATCATCAATAAAGTACTTATACTATGTCATTTTAATGCTCCTCTCTCCCTCCCTCCTCTCTCTCTCTATATATATTCTGGGTACGGAGTTCCCCCTTTTGTTCTTCTGGTTCGAGTATATATGGTGTTTCTTTCAATTGTTGTATGTTTGGTTGCTTCTGTTTCCTTCGCCTTTCTTTGGTGCTTTAACGATAATCTTGCTTATAAAAAAAAAAGTAATGTAATACGGATAAAAAACCAATTTCTTAAAAAAAAACCGAACACTTAGCTTAAATTGAAGCACCGGTGTGATTGCTGTTTAATAACTACTACATAGAGGAGTTAGCCGGTAGAGATAAGGCTAAAGACTAACTAAAAAACTAAGTTGGGCAGTTGATTGTTTTGGCAGAGATAAGGCTAAAGGATGCCTGTTTTCGTATGAACTTGGCTACTTTCCGACACTTGATTTTGTTCGAAAAATCTCATTGCTGTCCGAAGAGGAGATGACACCTAATATGGCTGAAAGATTCTGTCTTCCTCATCCAAAACCTTAATTAGGTGAAAATCTGGACGAGAAAAGTATTAGCCCCATGCATGATCTAAGACACGTGCCTGAATCTGTGATCATGGCAATTGTGTTCATACAGGATATCAATGGGAAAGCAAGCTGTTAATTATTTGTTACAATTTGGAGTTAATTAGAATCAAATGGATAATATTCTATCGATCCTGAAATCTCTCCTCCACGTGTGACGTGGCATGAACAACAGCCTAACCTATATTACGTACAAACTCATATAACCGTGAGAAACCTGCAACTCATTACATGCATGTAACTCATAAACTACAGAGGTTGGTAGGTACGATCTTAATGGTCAAGATTATAGATTATAGGGAGTGATGAAACAAGATTTCATCGATGTATTCTTAAAAAAAAACAAAAAAAAACATATGATCAAGAAATATTTATAGAAATTAATTCTTTGAAATACAGACACGCGGTATAAGAACATCCAAGCTGCAAATTAATTAACCGAGTTCCTTCACTAAATATTGAAGCAATATCAAGTCAGTTGTTGCATTTGTCAAGGCTTGTACTCTACTTTAGTACAAGCCTTGACATATGCAATTGTCAATTGCTTTTTTTGACCATGTGAACAAGTTTTTCTCTAGAAATTGGCAAATTCACCTGTAGATTTATATATGATGATCTACTTCTGTAAAGGTCTTCATAAGTAAAAAAATGGATTAACGAATTACCGTGCTATCCTTACACTAATTAAAAGCAGTTAATTTATTTTTTATAATCATCAATTTTATTAAATACATGGTTATATATTTAAAAAATAACCATAAAAAAATAATGATACATGTATGAAAAAGGAAAACAGACAAAAAATAAAAATAAAAATAATTAATCAGGTTCCTTTACCCATTTAAGCTTTAATGGGGTTCTTGTATTGAATGGCTTGTTTAATGTTAGCCTCCTTTATCAAGGTTGTTGATGGTGTATAGTAAAATGGCTAATCAATCAGCACGTGTCCTTTGACCGTATTGACTCAATTTTGTATTTTTTCTTCTCATTTTTTATTGCAAAAGTATTTATTGAAATTACAAAAAAAAACCCAGAAAAAAAAATGAAAACGGCGTCTTTAATTTTGTAGAAAAAAAATTTCTATAAGAAGATCGAACAATTTCAATTCTCGAACTACCTGTCTTCTTCAATAATTTTTTTTTCTCTTCAAATTTCAATAAATGTTTTTTATGATAAAAAATTGAAAAGAAAAATAAAAAATAGAGTGACATGGTCAAAGGACACATGTTCACTGATTAGTCATTTTAATACTAAATACACGTTACTAATGGAAGGCCCATATGATTAAACTAAGGATCAAATTAGCACTTTAATTGATAAAGACAAATGATTAATCAATCGCTTTTAGTACAATGACGGTACAGTTAGACTAAAAAAAAACTTTATATATTTAAGCTTTATATATTTTTATTTTTTATTGACTTATCATTCTCTTTATAAAAAAATTAAAAAATAAGAGTCTTCGGATTATAAACCAAAAACATTTAATTATTATTAATTAAAAATAATAAGATTTTTTAATGAAAAATACACATGAATATTTATGAATTATAACTTTTATTCAATAATTTTGATGCGTTTAAAAAATATTCTTATTATTTGACGAGAACACTCCCTAACATGTTCGAAAGAATTTGTGCTCCATAGTCCATATATCCAAAACCTTATAATAGAACTATATTTGACCGGCCAGCACGTTCCATGATCAAACATACGTGCATGAATTTCTGATCATGGCAACTGTATTGCGTGATATTAATGGAAAACGCAAGCTCTCAACATGTTAAAAACACCCACCAAAACTCTATCTAGATGATAGTTCAGTGGTAAGAGTTTGGAATTAAAAGATTTATTTTCTCTATGGTCTCAAGTTCGAGCCATGTGGTTGCTCATATGATGGCTACTAGAGACTTACATGATCGTTAATTTCAGAACCTGTGGAATTAGTCGAGGTACGTGCAAACTGACCCGAACACTCATGTTAAACTAAAAAAAAAAAACACCCACGAGAAATACTTGAATGAATTTATTTGTGATTTTGTGTCCCAATTTAATTTTTTTCTTTTTAATTCGAAGAGAAATGAGTTAGTGTAGATTTCGATAATTACAACCCTATCGCATATATAAGCTTTTTGTATGTGTTCACACGATTACAAATCTTAAATACTAAAAACATTTACTGTAGATTCTTCTTTGGAAAAAAGTCAAAACTGGATTACTTGAAGGCACTAGCCGGCAAGGTGATGGCTAGGAAAGAAAAAAAGTCAACAGGGATATCACAAACAAACCAGAAATTCTGCATCCCTGTCCAGAGCCTGCTATTAGCTAGATTGTCATCAATGCCATTTCCTTCTCTAAGAAAACGAACAAAGGAAACTGATCTAAAACCTTTACACGTAGAAAAGATAGCATTGAAGCACTCATGATGCCGTTCATGGTGATAGATATTGGTAGAATATAATTAATCACATATAACTCTATTAAGGGAGGTGTACATTTATAGTTAAGTTCAATGGAAATACATAGAGAAATACAACTTTTATCAAGATTGCAATACAGACATGGAGATTGGACCCAAGCTCTTTACTTCATTTTATTCTTTTATTCTAGGAACAGCCCACAATTCCACAGCATTCCTTTAACACTTATCACAAGAATATATCGCAGTTTTTGGATCTTAACCAATTACAGGGACTATATAAACAATGCCATCTTTATCAACCCAGACCCGGACCCTATCGCACCGAAAATTCGCGAGGATCGATGATCCTTCTGGCACAATTATAGCTTCAACCAGAGGATTTTCTCTCTCGATCGTTGCGACAGCGCACTTCCCGTCTACTCCAAGAAGCTCTGGCCATGAACTCTTACCTGCATGCACACAAGTTAAATATTGTTTGTCAAAACAAACTATGGACATGACGTTTTCATTTACTGCTTAATTTCAGCTAGAAAGAATATTCATTACCTTGACAAATAGATGCCATTTTTTCTCCTTGATCACCGTTTAGTATTTTTTCCTTGTTCTGAATTTAGTTTTGTTGAAATTGAGGTGGGCTGTGGGCATATTTATAGCGTAGCATTCATAATTGGTGGCCATTGGTTGGTGATCATTGACTTTTATTCTAGCAGCC
Organism: Populus nigra; assembly: GCF_951802175.1. NCBI lineage: Eukaryota > Viridiplantae > Streptophyta > Magnoliopsida > Malpighiales > Salicaceae > Populus > Populus nigra. Next base: position 12,260,065 of record NC_084857.1, read on the forward strand.
AGCCAATAAACTAATAATTAAGTTCGAAAGTTGATTGCTTTGGCAGAGATAAGGATAACAAGGCTGCATGCATGTTTTCGTATGAACATATAGCTAGCTAGTTGCCCACCCTTTATTTCTTTAAAGTCTTCTTATGGAGCATTTGACGAGAACACCCCTCTTGTACTATCTTTCAAAAAAAAAAAAAACACCCCTCTTGTACTAATATTCATGTTTGAAAGATTTTCTGCTCCGTGTATATCCAAAACCTTACGTGAAAATTCTGTACTCGAAATTATAGGATTGCCTTATATTTACATATATTTACCTTGTATAAAATTATAATTCTGTGTATTTTATACTATGTTTATTATTATATTCAACCCTACATATATAAATACAAGAGGAGGGAACTGAATTGCATAACATTAATGGGAGACACAATCTCTTAACACAAACACATATATATTGAAAAAGAGTACTTTCTTAACATATCAAAAAATTCTTGTGAAATGCTTCAATGAATTTGTGATTTCGTGTCATAATTTACATTATTTCTTAGTTAGAAGGATAACGCCATATATAGTATATATAGATTTCGATAATTACAACCCAAGCTCTTAAGCTTTTCGTATTTGAGTTTTAATAATTACAAATATTAACATATTAAAAACATCTAATGTAGATTTTTTATTGTCAAGAAATTGAAAAGCAATTATATAATTATGAAAACAATCCAAAAATCTCTTTGTTCAATTAACATGAAAAAGTTCAAACTTTTGTCTAGAATATCTTTACAAGCCATTGAAAAAAATTATATAATTATTTACTCATTTGAACTAGTTCAAACTAAATTCGATCCCTTGCAACACAACTAATTTATATTGAAAATATGTTTATTTCCTGTGTAGTTTCATGTTTCATAATATCTTTTCAAATAAAAACCTAGCTAGAGAGCATGTTCAAATTAATTAGTTGTTTGCCATTGCCTCAAGAGGAACTTCGACAAAAAGCCTAGAGTTTCCTAGACATTACGTCTATCTTCTTCTTCTTCTCTTTTTGTTAATAAGTGGGGGTTTCATTATTCTAAGTACGCTCTTCATCCACAGACAGGTAACATATATTCTTTCACATTGATATCATGCAATTTGTACAAGTGAAGAATGCAATTACCATTATTCTAATTTGGGTCAATAACTTCGGATAGAATTTGAAGAAACGAAAATGGCGAACACAGTTGGCATGATCTTGAATTCAGGTACATGTCTTTGATCGTGTGATTGAGGGTCAAATATATTAAAGTTGAGCTCTGATATTAGTTTTTCGTCGAAGGAGGCATATGTGAATAATATGCATCAAATAAATCTTTCTAACATATACATTAGTCAAATAAGAACATTTTCAAACAAATCAAGCTTGCGTGAATGCGAAACTAGATATATATGTTCTTACGCAAACAAATGCTACAGTCAACAATGACCAACCAATAGCTACCACACGCTACACTATAAATAACCATCTCGACTTCAACAAAATCATATCTCAAATACAAGGAAACATTACAAGAGAGTTAAAGAGGGGAAAAAAAATGTCATCTGATAGTACATGCCAAGGTACGTAATGAACATTTTCTGTGCTAAAAATATAGTGCAACTTAATCTGATAAATATGCTTGGTTGTGACACAATTATATAATTTGTGTGCATGCAGGTAAGAGTTCATGGCCAGAGCTTCTTGGAGCAGAGGGGAAGGTCGCTGCTGCGACGATTGAGAGAGAAAATCCTCTTGTTGAAGCTATAATTGTGCCGGAAGGATCAATGGTCATTCTGGACTTTCGCTGTGATAGGGTTTGGGTTTGGGTTGATAAAAGGGGCATTGTTTTTCAAGTCCCTGGAATTGGTTAAGATGCAAAAATACTGATGCTTCTAAAGGAAATAAGGAGGTTTAATCTCCATGCATGTGTTGGGTACTAGATAAAAGTTGCTATTAATTCTCGTCCATTTACTATATCATCAATAAAGTTATACTACGTGATTTTAATGCTCCTCCCTCCCTCTCTCTCTCTCTCTCTCTCTCTATATATATATATATATATATATATATATATATTCTGGGCATGGAGTTCCACTTTTTGTTCTTCTGGTTCGAGTATATATAGAGTTCCTTTATGTAGTTAAGAATTATTTGTGATATATGGGCTCCCTGGTCTTGATGTTTCTTTTTAAGAATTATTTGTGATATATGGGCTCCCTGGTCTTGATGTTTCTTTCAATTGTTGTATGTTTGGTTCCTGCAGATTTGTATTCTGTTTCCTTTGCCTTTCTTTGGTGCTTTAACGATATATATTCTTGCTCATAAAAAAAAAAAAACTAAATTAAACTACTACGGATGAAAATCCAAATTCTTTTAAAAAAAATCGAACTCTTAGCTTAAATTGAAGCACCGATTTGATTGCTGTTTAATAACTACTACAGAGAGGAGTTAGCCGGCAGAGTCCCCTCTTCGTTTATCTCTCTGAGTTTCTACTGCTAACTAGCATTTTCGCTATTCAATCATAGAACTGATTCCGATGAGGCTGAAAAGGCCCTATATCATTAGGAAGCTAGTGCCCAGCAATCTTAAAGCTAATGTCCCTCCACCCTCTTCCCTGTTTTCTCCCCTCGCAAGGTAGTTCAAGCATCTCCGAACCAGTTCCCTAGATGGAACAAATCTTCCTAAGCCTAAATGTGCCATGAAAGGAAAGAAATTCCCGAAGTCTTGTCCAGACCCTCAACTTCATTTGTTAGTTTTATTTATTCATGCCATGTGACATATATTTAATGATTCATCTTGGGTTTTTCTCTATTTATCGTGTCTTAATGACTCCGTTGTTACACTGAATTAGATAATTTAGTCGAGAATTCAATCCAAAAGACTTAACTCTTGTACTCAATTTTATATATTAAATTTATTTTTTTATCCATTCCATGTGATATATGTTTCAATTATTAAACTGAAAGTAATTTTTCTTTTTTAATTTTTACCGTCAAAGATATAATTTCATTGATGTAAAAAGACAGAGAGGCTTCTTTCTTAGATCATCATGATTAATTTAAACCAATTTATACTGGTATTTTATACGAATCGAGAATAAAAATTAAAGGGCTTTAATTTAATGCCATCCACAGACAGACGCCTTAAAGCATCCAAAAACAATTTATAAAAAAAATTGAAATTCAATGTCAGATGCGGAGAAAACAATTTCTTCATCATTGAAAAACTATACTAAGAGAGATTGAACATGTGTTTTTACTCCAAAAATCCACCACTATTTCTGTTAATTATAGGTTCGGGTTTGAATTGGTAAAAATATCATGGTTTATAAAATATAATTTATATTATTTTGCATAGATCCACATGTTTAATTTTTATAAAATAAATAGAAATGATTAGATTCGAACTCGTAACCACTTAATCATCAAGACTCTGATACCCATCAAAAAACTAATTTAACCAAAAAATTTAAGTTGTTAGGTAAAATTTTAAAATTTATTTTATATTATTCTGTAACATCTCCATATAACCTAGTATAAGATAAAAAAAAAAAACCATCATGTGCTTCTTAATTATAATTGTTAAGGAATTAATGGATGTTATAGCGTTATGGATCAGGAGCTCTAATCTCCATTCCGGAGATTTCCTCATATACATAAACTTATTAAAAAAAAAAAACTTTAAGGTAACCATAAAAAAACTCAATTTATGTGTGAAATCTTTTCACAAATTCTTCTGCATCCATGCTAGCTAGTTTATAGGTGGCCCGTGGCCTTATCCACGGACCAGCAAAACTTCTTTCCTGTGCTTCATAATTTTACTGTATTATGGGCTCTCTTTATCTGTGTGTGTGTGCGTTTTTTTTTTACGGAAAACACAGCTACATGGGTAATCAAGTCCTTGTACTAGAAAATGAGGCAATCAAGAAGCCTTTTAAACAATTCCTACTGGTGCTTGTGAGATTAACAACAATAACGAAGCCAAGATCCATTAATGCGCGTAGCATAGCACAGTATATGAAAAATGTCTCTTTCTTTTATTTTCCAAATTAACAAAAAAAATTAAAAGATATCATTAAATTAGCAGCATGCAAGGGATTCACTGTGAATTCAAGCATTATAATGATAATTTTGTCATTTAGAGATATTAACAATTACTTTTGTATTAGGGCATAATCATGTTTTTCATGGGATTCAAATGTTATTTGAGAATTGATTGGAAGCAAAGTTGTTGTTATATGTATTTTATGTACAGTGAAAATATTGTATTTGTTAAAGAATAATATAAATCTTATTTTGGAACCTCATTAAACAATTTAAGCTATTAAGTTGAGATAACTCTTTAATATGATATCAGAGTTTTGATGAATCTCACCATCTTTATAGTTTAAACTTTTAGGTTGAATTGGTTCTTTGACATGGTATCAGAGTCTTGATGACCAAGCAGTCACGAGTTCGAGTTTCAAGCCCAAATGGCTTTCACTTGAGGGGGTGTGTTAGAAAATAATATAAATCAAATCTTGAGACCTCACCTAACAGTTTAAACTATTAGGCTGAGATGATTATTTGACATAGTATTAGAGTCTTGATGACCAAGTGATCACGAGTTCGAATCTCATCATCTTTATTTATTTGATAAAAAAAATATTAAGCACAAGGTAGCATGGGCATGTGCAAGTTTCAAGCTCAAAGGACTTTCACTTGAGGGGGTGTGTTAGAGAATAATATAAATCATATCTTGCGATCTTACCTAACAGTTTAAGCTATTGGGTTGAAATGGTTCTTTGACAATATTGCTCTTGGGAGATCAAAGAATTGGCCTCTAGTCCAGGAGCTTTTGCATCTTCGCATGTTTATTTGGAAAGTTAAATATCGTTTGTGCCCTTCAAACTTAAAAAAAATATTAACCTTTGAAGGTGGGGCTGTTATGTCTTTGCACATTTTATGTATGATAAAATTTCATGTTTGCTCTTTGACTTCAAAAAATTAAAGGCTGCCTTGGGAGGGTATGTTTGTATTTGCAGCAAGGTTTTTTCATAATATTTGTATGCTTTTAGGATTACAAATATAAAATTGGTAAAATAGGCCTCCTCATGCCACATATGCATAGGCACGTCATCTCCCCCTACATTATTATGGTGGCACATGAGGGCACATACGGTGACCAAAAAAGATCGATCGCCTACACACTCGACGCGGAAGGTGGCTGCGCATTTTTTATGGTGGCACATTTTGTCATTTGAGAGGCAGTTCGGTGATGATTGGTTTTTTTCCTCCCCTTCTTTTCTCTCTCCCAAGCCTCAGATACGTGCAGAGCTTTAACAAATTCAATTGTGTACTCCAGTTTGTATTTGTTTTGGATTTAGTCCTCATTCTTTTGATTTTTATTTTTTTTAGATTTGATGCTTCTTTAAGTTTGTTTTATTCTTAATTTTGTCCCATATCATTTAATCTCATTTGATTTTTTTTTATCTAATCTGATCCTTGTTCTTTTGATTGCTATTTTTTTATTATTTTCATTATTATTTTTTTGATTTTGTTCTTGGGAGTTTGATTTAATTTTATTTGGTTTTCAATTTTGGTCTTCATTTTTTATTACTCTTTTTTTTTTATCCTTTTCTTCATTTATTTTGTTTTTCAACTTAGTTCCTTATTAGTTTCTTTTAATTATTTTTGTGCATTGTTTAGTCCTCATTGTTTTAATTTTTGTTATTTTAAATTTTAATTTTTTTATGGTTTGAAATTTTTTTGTGGTTTTTTCATATCTGCCTTTTATAGGGTAATCTCAGACTCATAACCCGGTCAACCAGTTTTGACGATGAAATCGGTTTAAGTTTGATCTTTTTAGGGTCTTTTTTAATTTTTTTTTTATTTTCATTATTTGACATTGAATTATTGAGTCTTGAGCTTCTTGATTTGTTATGCTTTCTTTTTTGTTGGGTTATCCTTGCCTCATATTTTTGAGTTAACTTGGGTTGACTTGAGTTTTTTTTAAAAAAATTATTTTTTTATTTTATCCTTTACCATTTAATTATTGATCCTTGAGTGTGTTTTTTTCAATATTATTTAAAAACAAATACACATGTCAACGCGTGATGGATTATCCCGAGTGCGAGGTGGCAAAGTTAACTCGAGTTAGCTTGCATTTTCTTACTAAGTTTTTTTTATTTAACTTTGGTATTTTTTTGATAAGTGCTTCTTTTGAAAGTCTTATTTCCCCCCCTGATTATTTATGAGTTTGTTTTTTTAATTTCATTGTATTGCATGAAATAATTTGTCATTAGGCTTTGCCATTTTTTAATTTTTTTCTTTTTGGTTATTACAATGGTTTGTTGGTAAAGTTAATCCGAGTTAGCTCAGGGTTTTTTTGTGTTGAACTTTGTTTTTTTTGCTAGGTGCTTTTATTAAAAAAAAATTTATTCCGATCTCATATCACGTGTTGTGAGTTTATTAAGTTAGGCTGAGTTGACTCGGGTTTGCTTCTTCGACATTATATTTTTTGAATTTATTTATCTTTGATATTAATTAGGTTAATTATCAGATCTTGAATTTTATGATTTTTTTATGTTTTTTTTAAATGGGTTATTTTATTTTTATATTATAAATCATGTTTTAATAAAGTTAAGGCAGTTTATCTCATATTATATAATTTGAATATTAAATTTTTGCATTAAAATATTTTTTAAACAGCCGACATAGTAGCAGTAGACACCTATATTGTCAGCAACATGTTTTCTACAAATATATCCTTTATGCTCATCTTTTTGCATACAGCGAATCATTACATCGGCCTTTGCTATGTATGGGTCCGTCTAATGTTGGATTCAATGACCGCATATTTGCTTTAAGGATGTTCCTTTCTTTTTATTTACCAAATAATTCATAATTTATAATTGAGACACACATTGACTCGGATATATATATATATAATAAGAATTCACATAGCTCAATTAACAAGAAATTATTAAATATATATAGAGTCTTTTAGACGTGGGATTTATCTTAATTTCTTTTCATAAATTTCACATTTATATATATAAAAAAACACAACTTCAAGTGTACTAAATAATTTCTTCACTGGCTACATTATTCTGGTCGTGAGAAATTAAAAACCATGAAAACATGGGTCGGATAGGCTTGCAAAGGAAGCCACGTGCATACACAGAGTAAACAATCCAGAATTTGTAATTAATTATAATTAACCGGTTAATCATAAGAAGATTCTTATATAATTGCTTGAGAGTTAAACACAAACAAAACCAACTGAAGAATTATAACGTACAATAATTTCTTTCACCGTTGTTTCTCAAGGGAAGAAATAATAAGTACACCTTTTAACAAGTGTTATCATGAAAACTAATTCAAGAGTGTATGTTTGTTCTTGAAACATTGAAGCATGTTTCTATTCTTTCGGCCAGATTAGATCTAGTTTAAAATTAAATGTATTAAATTAGATTTGATTTAGTAAAAAAAATTATTTTATTTGTTATTTTTAATTATGTTTTATTGATGACGTGATATTTGTAAAATTTGATCGCGATTCTAATTTTATTCCTGATTATATTTTACCTGATGTTGTTGCGCGCTTAAAAAACCAAAGAAACTGTAGTCCTTATCGGATGTATTTCATACGTGATGGAATTGTAGATAGTTTAATTGAACAATAAAAAATATTTTATATAAAATATTATTTATTTCATGATGTAATAATAATAGTTAAATTTATAATATTTAAATTAAAAACCATTAATATTAATATATATATTTTAATTATTTTATAACCTTAATTTGAAAAGCAATTTTTTAACCAAACACATTAAACAACTTTTTGTTCAATCACAGTTTTAATCAAACATATATAAATACTAAACTAGTGAAATATATTTTTTATAAAATATTTTTTTTCAAATTACAAAAAAAAAAAAAACTTCAACAAAACTAAACTAGTGAAATAATTTTCTGAAGTAGTGAATTAATGGCCTTACAAAAACCACGTAAGATCGATCTCTTTGAGTCAGTCTCGAGGTGTAGACTTGAAGAATTTCCCTTTCAGAATATGAAATAGGGAGTACAAACTAAAATTTGTTTTCTTTAATGGTGACAAAATCAAGACTTTATTCCAGTACTGTTATTATATGATCTGGTGTCGTTTAGACCTGCGTTTAAAATTTGTTTTCTTTAATGGTGACAAAATCAAGACTTTATTCCAGTACTGTTATTATATGATCTAGCTGGTGTCGTTTAGCCCTGCGATTTAAGGATTCTTTCGGCCGGCCAATAAATTCTTTATGAATACTGAAAGTGATATATCATGAAGTCTAAATTAAGAACACTGAAAGTGATTGGTTTAACAACATCAAATCAAGGCCTCGACTGATCCTTCAATCCTAATGCCTTTTTCTCTGATCTATATGTGTTGCCCTTTTTTTTGCCTTCTCTGCATGTTTTCCTCTTTATTTTATCTTTCTTATCTCTTGTTTTTAGTGATCTTATGAGTTATGACGACCTAAAAAAAACTCGGGCGGCCTAAATGAAATAAAGCAAAAACAAAAGCGGATAGCACTTTTCACCCTCTTTTAACACAAAGCAACGCTAAAGAATTTCAAAGTCTTGCAAAAATATTTATATAAATACCCCATGCTAGTAGCACCTCTCTCTCCCCCTCTCTCTATCTATCTATCGCACAGAAACGTCCATACCCAGTTCAAATGATGAATATCAACGCAAGGTTAAATCTTCTTAAGATTGCTCATATGATCATCCTAATCATGTTCATATTTTTCAGTTCAAATCCACACCATGCAATCGGGAAGTCTCTGAAAAGTCCTAAACTACTGTTTGTGTCACACACCAAAGGTCCTGTGGCACCTTCTGCTCCCTCGGCGTGCACTTACATTCCTGGAAATAAGGGTGGACATTGTTGAATGCAACTGCGCGCGAGAGCAAGCAACACGTACCTTCAGTGCTGCCCAGCCCTGCTCCTGCAATGAATATTCAGTCTTAAGTAGTTCAATACCTGTATGCAGGCTCCAAAACTATTTGTGCTCTTGCCGGCAACTTTCTTTAACTTGTAATACAGATCAAAAGGGAAGTTGTAGATCATGCAAGTATCTGTAGACTAGAAGTTCATGTAACTCTATCGATAAATCATGGATGGTAACTAAACTGTGTTTAAATGATTTCTTTCTCATTGAAATGAATTCATGTACGTAAGAAGTGTTATTATTGCATGAGAAAGAAAGATCCACAAGATCCTCCTCAAATCATGCTCTACCTTTTTATCAAAATCCTGTCCCATGATTCTCCCTTGATAATTATATATCAGCTATAGATGATCAATATGTTGACTTTCTATGTAAATTCTCTTGCTGTAATATTGCTCTGTACATACTATGGATGAGATGTGCACCAGTACCAGAAAACTTCACGGTGGTTTCAAACGTTATCAGTTATATTCTCATATCGCATGCATATAGAACTTGAAAAATAATGCAGCTTTTACTAAAAAGAAAAAACTAGAGTTTTTCAAATTTTAAAGTACAGAGGAAAACTTTGATATACTTTGAAAATTCAATAACTTATAAGATTTTGCTAAGAAACCAACACAAAAACTGATCTATATATATAAAAAACTAACTAGAAAGATGAGTAAAATCCAAAAATAATATTTAAAATAATAAAAAACTCAAAAACAACATCTCATCTTGTGACTAATTTGAGGGCTTTCCCGATCGCGGTAGGCATTGCTAGGCTGGCCTCATAAGAAATAGGGTCTGTAAAACAATATTGTTATTAAATATTCTCTCTTGGATCCAATAATTAAATCTAAATTTACGATTGTTTTTATCGAACCGATTGTTTTGTGTTCAGAAACTGTTTCTTATCATATTTAACTGGTTCATAATCACATTCATAAAACATTGCATGTAAGGAAAAAACCCATGATTTTAGATCGTCATTTTGCTTTGCATGTAAACGACACCCAAATAAAGACAGGCGGTGCAACGTTGAGATTGGCTTGTTTATTCGACTAGAGATCAAGCACTCCAGTTACAGGTTTCTTTTATGGTCCCATCTCACTAATCACTTTGTCGATGCAAAATCCAGCGGGCGCCATCAATTCTATGTAGCTTCCCCGATCCACTGGCCAAAGATTATATGGTTTAATGGCTTGTATATTATATTGTATTGAACTGTGCACGTCAAGTACCATGAATCTTTTAAAAAATAATATTTCTTGAGCTTTCTCAGATCATGTTCAAAAGAGGAAAGAAAAGAAATCAGATCTGCTGTAAAAAAAGAAACGAAAATTATATTTTTCGTATGTGAAATATGAAAGAGGTTTCAATTCACTGTGCGTGAGAAAAAAAAGAAACAGGAATAGGTTGTTAGACAAAAGAGAAGAGACAGGGAGAGGCAGCTGGAGGTTTGGGTATGTTTTAGGGTTTTATAGCACGGCCCGTGCACAAAGTTAGTGGGCCGGGACTCAACCCGGATTGATGCTATTATGGGCCGAGCATGGAACCGAAAATCCCTGACCAAGCCCGTCCTTTTTAATTTGGTCCTTAACGGGCCAGTCTAGTAGTACGGCCCATGAACAGGCTTACTCAACCATGCCATCAAGATGCTGAATCTTTTGTCTTAAAAGGCCACTCTCTCTGCATATAAGTCCATGCATGAGGCTAGGTGTTCGACTCTCAGGTTTAGCATGTTTTATTCGCTTTTCAAGCAGTGGACATGACAACACGGCGTGCGTGTGGGCGTGTGAACCAAAAGCTAGGAAGGATAGAGATTGTTGGATAGTTTATTAATAATTATTTATTAAAGTATTTTTTATTTTAAAAAAATATTATTTTACTCCTCATATTTCACTTTTTTTTTATTGTTTCTAAAGAAAAAAAAGTAACTCTTGGTTATATAATAAATTAAAACATATCAACATTTTACTATTATTAAGCTATTCATCTCCTCATATTTTATTGTTTATAACTACTATTTTCCTTCAAGTTCTCTAATTTTTATTTCACTTTCATGATTGAGTTTTTGTTTTTTTAAATAGTTCTTAGCTTTTTTTTAATTAAAGAAATAGAATAAGATTCTATTTAAATGAATTTGTTAAAATAATATTATAAGAATTATCCAAGATTATAGTTTTTTTTAGTAATATTAACAATTACTTTGTGAAATATTATACATTAACCTAATGTGCTGACTTTTTAATAAAGTTGCTTATTGATATTCAATAAAAATAAAATTTCTATTTTGTTAAAAAAATTTATATATAATTTTTTTCATATTTATTATTCTTATATTTTTCATATAGGTGCATGAAAATAATTGATTCATGTTTTTTTTTTTTGACATTAGCTCTTACAATCATAAGAGGTTCTTATTTGAAAAAACAATACTTTTGATAGAAAAAAGGTATTTTTTTCATTAAAAAAAGTAATAAATAAATAAGAAAAGATAATCTTAATTTAAAAAAAAAATTTCTCTTTTACTTAAATCATTAGAGTTTTTATGAATTTTTTTAAAATTTCCATTAGTTTTTATTCAATAAATCATAGTATCAAAAAAATGATATGTTATTTTTTTTTAAAAAAAAGAAGCTTACATGAATAAAAAATGATAATCTTAACTCAAAGAATACATTTTTTTCTCTAAGATTTTAATCGTTATTTTTTTTTATAAATTATCTTTTAATTATTATATAATTAAATAAAAATAAATTTTGAAAAATGTTCCCGCGGTGGATTCTAGAACTAGTGATACTATTAAAGACGCGGCTTTTCAAGTTGGCTGAGAGATAATATATTATAGTCAGAGGTTTTGAGGCGTGTTTGACCATTTTGGAGTCGCTAATTTGCGCGATCAAAGTCAATCACCGTTTAGCACAAGGTACAAGATGACCCTTTTTTCCACCTTTCGGACCCGGACCCGGACCCGGACCCGTCTCGCGGATCTCGTGGCATTAATTCAAGCAAGCCCCTGTTCTCTTGAGCATGAGCAATCATCGGTGCTTGATACAGCGGTTTTCTTTTAACGATTGAGGTCATCGCACTGTCAATATTTTTTTTAATATTAATCTATATTAATTAAAATTAAATATTTATTTATATAAATTTAAACTTTAAAGTATAGTCAGATTATCACATTAATATAACTTATTTAAAAAAGCTAATAAATTCATCAAAACTCAACTTACAAATTACAATATTGACTTTGAATTACCAGGGTTGTTTCTTGCATTTTCCACATAAAATAATTTATTAGGACAAGATTGAAAGACACAGAATTACCAACATTTGATGTTGATGGATAAAAGTAGTTACTGCTTGTTATTGAATCTTGTTTGAGAGTGTTGTTGTAGTTAAGGCTTTATTGAAATCTAATCTCTAACATAAACTGTTTAACATAAAATATTAACATATTTTAAATTAATTATAGATAAATAAGAAATTCATTTTAAAGAGTTCTTAGTTGATATATTTTGGTAAAATTTTCTAATATATAGATAAATAAAGTGAATTATAATAATAATAAAAAATTAAATGATATATATTTTATCACTGGTCAAATAATTTCTATCCACACTAATTAATTACAACAAGAAAAATCACAAATCATGATGATTTCCATGGGCATGCATCTTCATGGCCTTGTTAGTTTACAAGTCTAATCATACTATAATCAAGCCTTTGAATTGAAAATGGATAATTTTTAATCGACTTGTTGGTTTACAAGTCTAGACGTCGCACTATCATCATATCTTATAGAAACCGTCAATTACTTGTCTCATACATTAGTAGCCTGCTTTCATGGATATTGGAAAAACTGCGCCATTCAAGGCTCCGTGTGGTTCATATTTTAGAATTTAGACCATATTATATTTCAAACTTTTCAGCCCATGGTCAAGTCAATTATAAGAATCCATGCATTTTCCGCACATCTTAATTAACCAATTGATGGGACAAGCGGAAGTCCTCCCTCGTACGTAAGACATGGATATGTCACATGTCTATATATACGTGTAAGAAATATCAATTCTCTACTCATTCGTTCTTTTTCCAGTCCCCGATTTGTGTATCTCATACTCATAGCCAGAATACTGCAACAGAGTCCTCAAATACCTTCAAAAAAAAAAAAACAAATGGCCATTAACAGAAAAGGTCACGCCACAATCTTTTTCACAATATTGTTCACCATTTTGGTCACCCTAAGCACAATACAATTCGGTGCAGCCATGAGGCCCATGCATGGAGAGCAATGGCTGAAAAAACATTTTCCACGTATTGAGTCCCTCCAACGGGGCCCGGTGACACCATCTGCAGGGTCCCCTTGCACGCACAACACAGTCGGAAGTGGCCACTGCACGATGAATGAAATGAACTTCGTTGGCCGTGCCAATCATCAACCACCACCTCCATTCCCTAGCTCAGTTATTGATCATTCCAAGGCCTCTAACTAGTCCCTGATCACAATAATAAGAGTGCAACCTGCAGGATATGACAGTACGTAGGATTAATTACTTTTGCCCTAAACAAACAGAAAGTGCGGCTGGGACATAGCTTGAATATTATTAATCCTATTTTTTGTTCTTTTCATATGCCAAGTTCTCCTTTTTTTTCTTGCATATATCGAAACTATCAATAACAACATGTAAGAAGCGATCAGAGTTCTTCTTCTTCTTGTTTTTTTTTTCCTCGGTGAATTTACTCCTGTTAATCTTCAATAAATGTCGAGGTGCGCGCATGGTTATTATTCGGTGTAGGATTTCTTGAATTCTCTGAGCTTTCGAATACATAAGAGGACACTTCATTCTATATATATATATATACCTAGTGCTTGGTATTGCATGAATAATCGATCGATCTTTTTTTATTTGGTTAATATTCAACATAGATATTTATATTAAAATTCCAGATGAAACTATATATATAACGAGGACGATTTCATGCTGTTGGATTTATTAATATACGCTCTACACGCACGCGTCTTATAACATTATCATATAATATTCTACTAAATGAGCACTAATAAAGTCGGATTATACAAGTGTCAGTGATTAATCCCAGAAGTATATGCATATAAAGAATATAAAATGACAGCTAATTAAGTTATAATGATAATATCTGACGGCTAGGATAATTTTATTTTTTTCCTTGTAGGAGCTACATATATAAAATATGAATATAAAACTAGAAAATGTTTTTTTTCCCAGGCCGTTGTTTTATAGTTATCAGATCTAATTTGAAGTTAATTCAGTTAAAGAATCGAGTCTCAGGTTACACGGATTGATCCAGGTCAACTTGAAAAAATTTAAAAAATATTTGAAATTTTAATATTTCATATGAAAAAAATTAAAAAATATAATTTTTTTCTTGTGAATATAGAGTATATATATTAAAGGATTTCGAATCTCACATTGAAAAAATAATTTTTTTTTGTGAACATAGAGTATATATTAAAAGGTTTTAAATTTCACATTGAAAAAATAAAACATTCTTCTAATATTTATATAGTGAACTTTGAAAAGGATTAATAACCAATTAAAAAATATATATATAAAAAAAATTATCTAGAAAAAAAAACATATTTAAAAAAAAATCAATTAGATTTTACCGAATTTTTACTCATTTTAATCTTTTATCTTATTCAAAATCCAGTCATTAAATCGATTAAATTCCAAGTCAACCCACCATATTAATCCGTCTAATCCAAGCTTAATAACTATGTGTTCTTCTTGACCAAATCGGTTAAGTTACCCGAGGAGGGTGCAAAGTGGGATGCTATGACCAGAGAGAATATTGTTCTCTTCTGGGTCTCAGGGGACAGCGCACAGAGTATGATAGCTATTCTGTATGATATGTCAACCATTATGCTGGTCTGTCAAGCGTCTCAAGCCCCAGATTAGACAACTCCAATCAGTCTAATATTTGAAATTAATAGCCACCGACTTATAGTTTACCTAATTCAGCTACTAAAAAACATTAGGCTGTTCAAAGTTCCACGTTTTACTTGAGGAATTGAATATCTGACGGTGTATTTGGTACATGTTTTCGATATGGTTTCGGTTTTGGACTTGTAGGTTTGTAGCTATATACTATTTTTTTATATTAAAATAATATATTAAATTTACTTGGCTTAATTTGAATTAGCAAATTAAATTCACGATTCAAGCTATGATTCAAGCTATGAGACTATAATAACCTCATAAAAAATAAATCAAAATAAAATATAAAGATTAATTCTCAATAAATTTAATATTGAAAGATAAAATTAAAAACAAATAATCAATTAAAAAACAACTTAAGTTAACCTCTTAAACTTATAACTTAGGTTATAAGATCAAGATAACCTTATGAAATTAAATCAAAACAAATTACGAATTTCAATCTCTAATCAGCCAATGTTAAAGGATGAGATTAAAAAAAATCAATTAAAAAAATTAAAAATGCCTATTTAATCTGTCAAACCTATGTTTCAAATCATCAGACTGAAATAATCTTATATAAAAAAAATGATGCGATTTAATTCGAGTTGATTTGCTAAATTTATGATTTTGGTTATGAGACCGAGCTATAACCCATTGAAAATAAATCAAAATAAATTATGAAATTTAATATTCCATCACCCCTATTGGATCCAATATTAATCAATAAAATTTATAAAGAGTTTTATGAAAAAAATGACACAAAAAATAATCTAAGTCAACTCAGGTTATCCCATTAAACACTATTCTCAGATCATAAAATCAAAATAATCTAATAAAAAACAAATCAAAATAAATTATAAAGTCTAATTTATAATTAAATCCGTATAAGTTTTTTTATAAGTATATATTTCTATAAGAAAACGAGAATGAAAACCTTAAAATAGTATTTTGATTGCAATCTAGCCTGATACTTTCCTTCCAATTTTTATTTATTTATTTACTCCCACTAAATTAATGCCCTTAATTTTTATCTGCATTTAAAAAAAAAATACTATTTTACCTTGTCCTTTTAGTGGTAGTTTATTACAGTAATTTATGATATCGATGAAATTAAAAATAGGAAGCAAGTTGTTGCTATTTGAAACGAAAAAAAGCTAAATAAATAGTTATTGATTGAAAATAGGTAGTTAAAAAATTAAATAAGTATGAAAGCGGGAATTATTTTACTTATGTGATATATATATATATATATATATATACACACACACACTGTTAATTGTTTTTTAAATTTCTAAATTATCCTTTCTGAACTTATTTTTAATTTACTGTAGCGGTGATGTTGAGAATTTTGATTAGAGGTAAATAACATTTTAGGGGGCAAAAACAATTAAATTGTCACGTAAAATCAATGGAATTACGAAGTTACAAACAAATATAAAAATTAATTAGGAATCAATATTGGGTTTTTAAATAAAAAAGAATTAATTAATTAATTATTATTTCACTAAGACTACAGGAACCAACTAATAATTTACTCTAAAATTGAAACTAATAGAAGCTTGGTTGCTAGCTAGCTAGCTCTCCACGCATCCCTACTTCTACAAGCAACTTGATATTAATAAAGCCTTCAATACAGAGTCGCCACACCAGATATTCAAGCACCTAGTTTCAATTTATATACTGATCATGATAGCCACCAAAAAAACAAAAAATTATAGTAAGCATTTTACTGCTATATAATAATAATACATTGTTTTTTCTAGAATTTGAACTGGCTCCGGTCAAAGACGAGCTTAATTTAAAATATAGCTTATTTTCCTCTCTTTTCCAATTTCCAACCTCAATTTCAATACGTAATTTTTGGTTGATCCAAAAGGCCATCTTTTGAGTCAGTATCCACTAGAGGAACTTCAAAGAAGCACCATGGCATCATCCACGGCACACGTTAACTAGTCACTCTAAGAGGTTGTTTGTTTGCGTGGTTGCTTCTACGTTTGAAGTTACCACAGCAAACATAATATTTGGTTCCATTAAAAACACACTTTAATTTTAGTGGGTCCCATATAATTTCATGTTTTGGACGTGAATTGCAAAATTCTGTGTTTACGTGCACAGTGCAATTCATTTGCACTGTTTGCGTGAACAGTGCAAGTGAATTGCACTGTTCGGTTTTTTTTTCAGTATGTTTAGTTTTTGTATTTAAAAAAAAAACTAGTTTAGAATGAATTAAATTTACTCGCATTGTCATGTAAATAATATTTTTTCCCGAAAAACTAGTGTAGAGTGAATTAAATTCACTCGCACTGTAATATCAAATCAATTTTATTCCTGATAATATTTTATCTAATTTTATTGCACGCTCAAAAAATAATAGAAACTGTAATTTTTGTCGAATGAATTTTGTATGTAATGGAATTGTAGATGGTTTAATAGCATAATAAAAAATATTTTATATAAAGTATTATTTATTTCATGAAGTAATAACAATAGTTAAATCTACAACATTTAAATTAAAAACCATCAATTTTTTAATATATATATATATATATATATATATATATATTAAAATTATTTTATAACTTTAATTTTAAAAACATTATTAACCAAACATATTAAACTACTTTTTATTCAACCTTAATTTCAACCACAGTTTTAACCAAATACCTATTTTTTCAAACCAATCTCAATTAAAAGTACTTTTTATAAAACAACTTTTTTCAAACCATAACTACAACAGCTACCGCAGTACCAAACATACTCTAAATGGCAGCAAACCTCGTTAATTTGACTGGTCATATGATTGTAAAGTCTCTCTTTCCTCTGTTTTATTGCTTACGTGAAACAGTGACCGAGTTACATGATTCATGGGGAGATATTCATATGTTCTGGTGAGTTGGTTTCGTATTTCCGGCAGGGAAGAATGGTTGGCCTCTAAAGTCTAAACCATTGATGATAGAGAAACTGGTCTGTATTCAGAATTTCAGATGACATGGCGCCGATTGATAAAGCCACTCTGCCATAAAGGCTATACGTAGTTTCAATATGATAAAGTCAACCCATTTATGGAAGAAAAAAACATGATAAAGTTTCAATTAGGATTGCCCAGAGGGATTTATTTTTCAAACATTCACAATTCTCTCTTTACAAAAAATAAAAATAAAAATAAAAATATGTGTGTGTATTTATACAAAATAGTACAAATTGCAGACACTGTTACAAAAATGAAAGAATGGAAGAGGCCATGATGATTCGAGTGTTTCAGGACCTGTGATTTGGTCTAGCATCGCTGATCCTCCGAAACAACTTCAACAGGCACAAAGAAACCCTTAGCTTCAAGTTCTGAGTCCAGGGAAATATATAGGAGATCTTCAACTTTGATTAGTAGCCACGCCAAACTGGACAGTAAGACGAGGGAAAGCAGCATCACTAGGCAAACCGTTGCCGGCGTAGTGCATTTCATTTACTTGTGGGCAGCTCGGTCCGTTCCTACCAGGAATGTTGGTGCATCCTGAACCTGCAGAAGGGGGGACAGGGCCTTTCTGAAGAGACTGCAATGAAAGGTCTTTATTCAGCTCTTCAGGCAATATCCTACTAGCTTTGTATAGTTGAACATGTAAAGAAAGCAGCAGAAGCACCGCCAAAATAAGGTTTAGGATCCTCATGATTTCTGGATGACAATTTCAAAACAAGCATGAATAATTTCTTGTAGTAGTGAGGAGTATTTATACTGATAAAGGTTGAAGGGTTCGGTGATTTTTTTATTTGTTGAAAGATTTCGACTCTTGACTGCTAGTTTTTTTTTTTTAAAAAAAAAACTATCAAGAAATTGAACAGGTCTAAACAAGAAAAGGAGATTTTCTTGAACTTGAATACCAAGTTTTTTCGTTTTTCCACCTGCTTACATGCATAAACATTTGTTTTCTTTTGCTGGATAAGATTTTTCCCGTCAAATTTATCGTGTTGAGTTTTGACCTGTGAGGAAATTTCTTGGAACTGCAGTTGCTCTGACCTTTGAATGCTTGATCACAATGTGCTTGTTTCTATCAATGTTGACATACGTGGCTTGAAATAAGAAATGTTTCAAGTGAAAACATCGTCTGTGTCATCGAATTAGAGGCCTTTTCTTTATTATCCCGGTGGATTAAGTACTCTCTACAAAGGGAACACATTTCATCCTTGCCGTGTTCTTCATGAACAGTTCATCACAACCATTATAAAACATGGTTAGCAATTTTGTCTGTCCCTTTCATGCTATGGAGAGACTCCACACTGATGGTTGCAGAAAAAAAATGTCTGCTCCTAAGCAACTGGTAATGGCCTCAAACCCAGATGGAATCAATCTCTACATAACCATAAAAACTTTGATACGGGCGTCCACTTTCAAGAAACCAAACTCAGATCTCAATAATCAGAAGGGACTTAATTCAAGATTGTAGTTTAGAGTCGTCTTGATCCACTGTGTGGTTTCTCATTGGATAATTGATGTGGTTCAAATTTTAGTCAGTAACGATGGGTTATATTCCATCAGATGCTCATTCAAATATTAATCAAACCCAAAAAACACATCAAACCCTCGTTATAACTAAAAAGCTGGAGGCAGAGAAGGCAGAAACACTCTTTACAAAATGTTTTCTTATGAAAAGATTACAACCTCACTCCAATTCTAAGACCCAATACATTATTACAACGGGCAATCACCCACCAACTTGCAGGCAAGCTCCCTCTGAGAGATTCCTTCAATGTCCATTTGAAGGTCGAAATACTGTGTAGCCATTGACCCCGCATGCCATATTTGAATACTCTGGATTAAAATATGGGGAACTATCACCATCGGCATTTCTCATGCCCATCAAGGAAATATCAGAGCCAGCCATCTGCCACTGGTTTGAAATCAACCCATCAACATGCCCATTTGCATAAGGCATTGAGCTAGCTTGTGGAATATATTCCCTCGGAGTGTCAAAATGGGTTCCAGAAGAGCTATAGCTTCGCTGAAATCCACCATCATGGTAACTCCTGGTGCGCTCGAACCTGCAAGGGCTATTGGTTGAGGAACCCAAATCACCTGATACACCCAAGTCATTTGGAAAAGAGAACTGCCGATTCAATAGGTGTGGCCCATTGCTACGGAAGATTCTGCTTGCCTCGGCTGCCTTCCCTACAGCATGTTCCTCATCAAGCAAATCATTGATGATATCAAGATGTGGGAACTCATCTGTCAGCCCACTTTGGGTCTGATGCCCAGATGTACAGGCTGGGAACTCACTGGAGTAGTGCTCCCGTGATCCACTGCGTACAGGATTGTACAAGTCAATGTTTTGTATGCCATTTATCAGGGAAGAACGGTCACCACTCATGCTTCTACTAGCATCCCTTTGAGAGCTCTCCATCCACTGGCGTCCATCTTGTAAGACATCTCGAGTTACCATACCAAAAGGAAAGCCACATTGGTGAGTGTTTGGGTCTACCCTATCAGAGTTCAATGGTGGTAAAAACATCGGTGCAGATACCAATGTAGATGGCTGCACGTGCACTGGTGATAGGTTCACTCCTGTACTTGGAGAGCTGGCATGGGTGAAACCAGATGAGCTGGAACCAACAGCATTACCAATAATGGCATTTCGATAGGACTGCGGAACATAACTATGAGTAGCTGGTGAAGGGTCAGGACCCAGCCGGCCAGCTGCACTAACAGAACGAGAAAGTAAAGGAGTTGTTTGGACTACAGAAATGGGAGCAGCAGCTGGCCTGGGACCAGGCACCAGAGGAGCACTGGAGGGCCTTGACATGGCAGGCACTTGTTTTAGAGTTGGTTTGTCAGACTGTTTTGCAGTTGGCGCATTCTGGATCTCAGGTTTCGGAATACCAGCATTTTGGGGGGAGGTAGCTGAAGTTGCAGCTTTATCAGCCTGCTGTGAGCAATTTGAAGATGCTTTCTTAACTTGACTGAGATCCATGGTAGCTGAACTCTTGCTTTCTGACTTCAATTGAACAGTGGATGGGACATTTTTAGGAGGACTTGGCGGAGGGCTTCTGGGAAAAGATGGTACAGCTGCTGTCTTTTCTTTAGGTCTTTCTACCTCAACCAGGTCTTTGTTACTCGTCTGCTTTTGCATAGAAACAACCGCGTCTTCCTATTTCATAGAAAAGAAATGTCCATCAAGACATACTCAAGTAGAACAGATTAAATGTATTCACAGAAATAAAGCAGCATTCAGAAACAGGAAGCCAAAAGATTTAAGGGATTCAACTGGAATTGAAAAGAACACAAAGGCATAAAATCGCATGGTGGCCAAACCTTCAAGAATTGCCTTTGAACTTGTTGGAATAAAAAGTGATAAAGGGTAAGGAAGAAAGAACAGTCTCATAGCAAAGACAGCAAAAAACTCCTTTGCATTGATTAATTCCTAAAATATTCTATGAACCTAGTAGAAGAAAAATTCATCTTCCCCGAATGAAGAAGAGACAAACCAGGATTAAACAAACACAATAAAAGCAAAATAATAAGATGAAAATGGAAGAAAAAAAATCTAAAAACACTTGTGCTGTAGGAACCACGATGCTAAATAAGACAACAGAGAAGACCCTTCATACCCAAGAAGCTGATGCAACGAAAACATGTAGCCAACCATGCTATTAGGCGTCAAAAAAAGAAAGCTACAAAAGATAAGCAGCCCGCCAAAATAGGATTTGAACATTTGATGCTTGTTATACAGTTTTATATTGTTTGATGGTTTAAACATTATTGAAAGAGTAGAAATTTGAGATCAAGGCAAAAGATTAGCAACTTCACCTTTCCTGTCTTAATTACATGCTGTTCAAGCTTCACCATCCTATCCTGCAAATCATGAACAACAGCCTCAAGCTCGCAATCAGCTGCCTTGCTACTTCTTGTGACATCGCTAAGATCACCAGTATCTGATGCAGGCTCAGGAGGCTGATTATCCATTTCAGTTGTCCAACTTCCATCATGTACCATCTTACCTCGCTGATTCTTCCCTCTGCAGATATGAAATGCAAAATGAATGCCACATAATCAAGTCCTGCAGTGGAAAAAGCACGCGTAGGCCACATGTTTACCACATACCTGCTAGGCAATTTTTCAAATTGATAATTCAAGTACGAGTTTCCCTTATATGGGTCATTCATTACTACTGAAGGGACTGAATCAGTAGAGCATGTTGAGGAACTATCATCCATTGCATATGTGCTCCTTTTATCACTTGTCCCGTTTGGCACAGATGACAAGCCACTAACTCCACTGCTACTGCCTTCGGTGGGAGGATGAACTTCTGAGGTGTCAGTATCCCAATTGACCGGGCTTGCATCTCTGTCTTCTGAATCATGCTGAAGCACTTCAGCAACACCATCCACTGAATCAGACACATCAGAGACATCTTCCAGAACCTCAGGCTTTTCCATCACAGGCCGCACCTCCTCAACAGCAAACTCCTTATTCTCATTACTAAGATTTGACTCTTGGTACTTGTCTACCACAGCAACACCAGACCTATCCTCTCTACCTTTATCCTTCTCTTTGCGATTGTTCCGTTTTTGTTTAGCCTGTATTTATAAGAAGCATCAGCATTCAAACAAATTAAACCTTGAAAATGGTGGATTGGGGGGGGGGGGGGGGGGGACGCGGCTTTGAAGTTTTTTTCCCAAAAAGGAAAATCTAGCCATCCATCATGCATTTTAGATAAATTTGCATAATGATTATGGCCCTCAAAAAATCCAAGCAACACTGGAAGGAATTCCAAAGGGCTTCAACAAGTGAATTTTCTAAATCAAAGTTTTAGAATCCTAATCGTATGGTGACACTGTAATCTGACACTACCTGAATTCAATAGGGGAGTTCAGACTACGTTTTACTCAATTCTTATTAAGAAATAAAAATAAGCCACCTGTTTTTTCTTTAATTTCTTTTCCTTTTCAGTTGCTCCACGTTTAGCCTTCTGCTCACTTTCTGCAAGCCATGCTGCCTCTTCTTCACGAATTAGCTCTTCTTGCCTCTTCAAAGCAACCGCTTCCTGGTAGGAAACTTCAATTTTATGGCTACACGTGAAGCAGACAAAAAATCAGGGCATGCATGGATAACAATGAGGAATACTTGTCATGCCACAAAGAATCAGAAAATTGCTATGCCAAGATAAGCAGTGCTCGTTATGCCAATTAATTGTTATTAGTGTTTACTAATTGGTATTTAATTTCATCATTCATTAATATTTGCAATGTATTTACTGCTTCAGCATTGAGCAGATGAAAAAATAGCATAATGGAAGAATGCGCTCCAAATAAAAGTAAAATGACAACAAGAGGACTTCCATTAGATTAAATTCCAGAAGGTTATCCTCATAGAAAAAAGGACTTCCAAATCAGTGGATTACTCCAAAAAAATTGATTTAGGCAAAATAAAAGGTGCATGTGGCTGAAATATGGTTCCAGTTAAGTCTGAAATGGAAGAGTCCTAGCAGCATGAAGAAACTAACAAACGTTTTTACAGCAAAAAAAAATTAAGTATTAGCGTATTACTTAAAAATATGAGCGAGTACAAATATTTCCACCGTCCTACGACCCAATTCTGTTAGACGCCTTTCATCACGCTCAATTGAATCCTTGTTGAAGTCCTCTCCAGAACTTCCATCCTGGGTATAAATGCAAAGAGTTTTCAAGACATCAGAAGCTTAATTAGTCAGAGTCATGAAGCATGCAGAATAATCAAGATATTGACAACCATCAAGCAAGGAAAAACAGCCAGCATTTTCATGCTCTTCAGAATATAATCCAGTGTACATAATAAAATCTATAATTATGTGATATCACCATCACTCCTATTACCATCAACATACAGCCACTTCCATCATTGTCCCCACCCTAATGCTGTCACCAACACTCTGAAACAATCATATGTAGCAGCCATTGTATACCTAAAATGTTCTATTCTTATTATGTACATGTGCTATTCCAGCAAACAAACTGTTTCTAGAGAGATGCAAGCTAATTAATGGCAGAAAATTGTTTGCATAACAAGTAAAATTAGCAACTGCATATGATTTTCTAACTTGTGGTTGAAGCTTAAGCCCAATAAGTTAAACCCAATGCCACCAACAAAGTTTCTCTAGGATACCAAACACATGAGACAATTTGTGAAATCGCAAAATCCACCATTCAAATATTCAAGTGCTCCAAAAAGAGACCTCAGGAGTAATGACAATACAAGCCATCAATGATTTAAAACAAACTACTAAAATGATTCAACTGCTTAAAATTCCCCACAGTAATTTTTCATATTGACTGCCTATATGCATAGCTGAATTCAGAAAAGATTCGACGATTAAAAAATGGTTTCAGCAACCCTACCCACCTTTGTACGATTCTGAGGGCCCTTCTCATCTTTTGGAGGCAATGGTTCCATGGCAGCCCTCTCAAGTAGTAGCAGCACATCATCCACCAACACAAACATATCTTTTTCAACACAAACAATTGGAGCTGGCATTTCTTCAGCATCCAATAATTTTGCCCTTCCCTTCTTGCTCTTAGTTTGGCCTTCAAGAGCCTTCAATCCGCTATACAAGGAATCCATTACCAATGTAGATGTGACTTCCTTCTCGATAAAGAAATGCTTTACAACTACTTTCAGAATTACATCTGTTTTCTCCCTGGACATTCGGCGCCGGGCATTTTGATCCATTCCCAACCAAAAAGCACAAAAGCTGCAACAGTTGCAAACATTATCATCACAAAACTATACTGACCAGAAACACAGTAAAATAAGCTATAATTGCCACCAAAAAATGATATCACAAAAAGAAAACTGTTAATAAAGGCAATAAATTAATGATATTATGCAGGCTTGTAGGACTACCAAAACAACACACTTTTCATAAAGCAGCACGTTGAGAAGTTAAAACTACTGACAACCATTCTATTCTAATGTGTAAAGTAACAATCATTTTCATTGATTGAGATACAATACCTTGACCACCTATTTTTGTCCTCTAATAACTTCCCAAGTTTTCCCCGTCTCTCTTCCACAAAACGCCGACAAATCTGCTCTACATTTGTCAAATATACTCTAACAAGTTCTCTCCTATACTGGCAATCGAGGCAACGAAAAGGCCGATCTGCTTTCTCCCTACACATGAAAAGCAGTCTTACAATGAGTGGTTAACAATGAGAAACACCCAGAGCATTTTCTTGCAGAAAAATTAATACAACAGTTCCACGCAATCAACAGATGAACAGTACAACAGACATACTCAAGTCACGACTCTTGATGCCAGAACTTCAAATTGGTAAATACAGCCTCCATTATCAAAGTTCATTTACAAAGGACCCCGACCATAAACTCATTGTGATAGCCTCATGAGGTTTGACATGACATTATTGCAACAACAATAATACCATAAAATGAGTTCTGTTTTTTTATTCAGTGAAACTCACCCCTTTAGAACAAAAGTTATGGTGACAACTTTTTACAATTTGCCTGTTTTCACATAGGAATATCTCATTTACATACCCCATGGAGCCAACATTGATGAGAATGTAATTATAATTCATTATAGGAAACATGGTATGCTCAGCTCACTTTAAAATTGAAACACTAAAGATAATCATATCGAATTGCCAAAAAGTATATGTAGACACATAGATGGACCAACTGAAATGCCAGATAATTAACTGTCCACTTTCCAGCTCATGTAAAATAATATTTTTGGGACGCAGTGATAAAAATATATACTTTGGGGCGGGATTACAGCTCAGTTAACATAATTTATAACAAACAGATAACTAAAAACTTAAAGATCCAACAAGAATAACTTCATTATCGAGACAACTTCAGATTTGATTAGAAATTTATATAAATGAGCCATAACTACTCTTAAAACATCTAAATTTAGATTCTGACGCAACTTAAAAATATTAAACTTGGAATGGACAAGCAAGAAAAACATGCAAGACAATTATACTGCCATCACAAAATACTTTACGAATAGTGGACCATAGGGTTAAGTAATAGAATAACATGAACAGCATGACGGTGCAAAATGCAGCACAATCACTGATAGACATCAAACATATATAAACCAGTAACTTATCAGAAACCTGATGACTTGCACTTGAGCCTTTATAATAAGAGTGTCAGTTGCATCTAAAAACCCATCTGACACTTTTGATAACTCCATAAATTTCTTCCATCCCCAGTCATGTTCTTTCTTCCAAAATCGATGTAATGTATCTGCAAATTTTTCTTTTGGTTAATAGTAAATCAACAGTTCCATTACTGACTTCAGACAATATTTAATCAACTAACCAGAATATTTAGATTTTTTTGGATCTTTATTCACCACAGCAATCGTAAACTGTGCAAAATGACTCCAACCTGGTTCACAGATAAATAACATTACACTGTTACAGGCACAGAAAAAAAAACAAAGAGCAGTGACTATAACTGCAATTTCAAGTCAGTAGCACCAAACCTGGAAGAAGTTTGTCATGGTTGGCAACACAGAGAAATAGTGAAAGATGATTGCAGACATCACAACCTTGGGGATATATTAAAATGTACCTGTCACCAGAAGCAAAAGAATTAAATCAATAATAGCATTGAAAGTTGCACTGATTTTCTGCAGGTCAGTAGCATCAATGCAACAAAACTTGAGAAAACCTATATAATTGAGATGTCAACATAATCATCAAAATTCATGCTCAATAATGTGAAAGTTGGCCTCTTTAAAATGAAAAGGTGGATTATAAATCAGCCAATATGATACATTTTACTAGTTTTTTTTTTAATTTTTTATTAAAGTGCATGATGATTTATTTTACTTGTTCTTTATGAGAAGAACATCCATCAGTGAGATTCAAGATATTACCAATTGGCTACACCAAACATATGGAAAACCAATAAACCAATATTCAAGAACATTCATTCGCTTTATTGCAAAGCTTATAGCAGAAGTGTAAGAAAAATATTGCATTTATCTCTGGATAATAAGCTTTACCAAACGACAAGGGTGTTTGGGAGTGTAGTTGTGGTTGCTTTTCAAAGTGTTTTTTACTCAAATGCATCAAAATAATGTTTTTTTATTTAAAAAAATTATTTTTGACATCAGCGCATCAAAATGATCCGAAAACACCAAAAAACTATTAATTTGAAGTAAAGAAAAAAATAAAAATAAAATTAATTTTTTTTAAAGTACTTTTGAAACGCAAAATCAAACAGGGACTTGGTAACACGCAGTAGAACACGTAAGTCATCTCATGTAAATCTCTCTCTATCATAAGCACAGGTTAAAAAAATGTATGCATGAGGAGTTATATAACAAATTCAATATTAGCTGCAAATAACTAGTGAAGGTTTATGCATAGAGAAAAGATTCATATGATGCAGTGATACAATCGATTTTAGCAAGGTACATCACATCGCTCATATCATGTTGCATCACATGTTTTGGACTTGCATACGTGAGAAATAATGAAGTTTGAGAATTGGGGGGGGGGGAATTGCAATTGTTTCCTCCTAATGGAGAACCCTCTTTTAATTGAAGAGAGATTAATAAAGAATGAGACCAGTGTATGATCCCAAAAATCATATATAATGGTTTCATATTCCCATCCAGAGTAAAGTGAAACATTTTTGGTGAAAAGCACAATTTAAGAAAGCTCTAGCTTCCAAAATGATATTACATATGCAAATATTTTTTACTCATGGTGGGCGAGTGCATGCAGGCAGGAAACTTAGAAAATATACATTTATAGTAGTATAATATGGGTATAAAGTACAAACTAAAAAAATACATACATTGTTGACAAATTTGTCTGCATGACTTGAATGTACATGTGTGCATGTAATGTATATAGATAAAAAAAATTACAGAGGTGAAATTGTGAGAGTAAAACAAAATGGGACAGGGGGACATATGAAAGAACGATATGCAAAGCTCTTTACCATTTGTAGCCACCAACTTCAAATGCATTGCTTCGAAGTTCTCTTTTATTAATCTGTGAGAATTTCTCTATCTTCCATGTGTATTTTCCAAATAACTCAGAAGGTTTTGGCCCTATAAAAGAACAAAATCAGTAAGCAAAGAGTTGCCCACATAACAGCTTGTAGAGAGGGATAAGAAACAAAAGAAGCAATCACAAAATCTAAGAGTTAGGAGTGTTCTGCTATAGAAGTGGAAACTAATGTTAGTTAGCTAACATCTATTTAATCAAGTTTTCTTGCAGCTATTTATACTGAATTTTGTCAATTTCACATGATACAACAGAGTAAAAAGATAGAACAAACCAATCTGATCCTTGATGCACTGCTACCATATCCATTTGAGATCACGTAATTAACAAAAGAAACTTTACTGTTGCACTTCTTTCCACAAAGTGCGTGGGAAATTGATTGCTAAATGAAAAACTCAAACAGCAGTAAGTCAAAAAAATTCATTTTAGTTAGTGAATGTGCCTCTCTAGGAACCATTCTTGACATGTAGAGGAGTGGGAGAGAAGGGATTTCATGATTGAGGTTTGGATAAGAGAGATTCTTCACAAAATTCATTTTATCTTGTACTGAGAATATAACTAGAACATTGGGGCTAATCTTCGAGCATCTTGGTGTCAAGCTACTTTTTGCAGAACCTCCATGCAATAAGTCCAGTGCAATAGAGTTCAACCACCAAATGAAGGAGAATAGAACCAGTTCATTTTTCCCTTAATACTTCCAACAGCTTTTACACTCTAGCTTCCAACATTGAATTTCGAAGAGCCTTATTGTGCTCACTGGCAAAAAGAATACACACACTAAAACCAAAAAACAAAGGAGAACCAGAACGAAAATACAAATACAATAAATTATATGGAGAACCAGCACATACCTCCATCATCGTCATCGTCAGTGTCCCAATAAGGCGGCGAAGTTGATGGGGTTCCGTTTTCCACCTGCTCAGAGGACCGCCATTCCGCCAGCAATTCACCTGACTGGCAACGCTGCCCACTTGAAATGCCCTCCGTGGACCTTCCAACTCCAGCTTCCTCACCCACAATCCCAGCCATTTCCCACTCCAAAACTCCTTCCCCCACGATCCTTCAACTTTCCTCACTACATAACAAATAAAATCAATAAGAAAAAACAGGAATACAGCCCCCAAGCATACAATTTTTATGCCAGCACACGAACATTAAATAAATCAATTCAGTTCACATAACTACAAGCTTTAAAAGAACGACTCATTACTCGATACCTACAAAACCAGAAACTATATATATACAAAAAATAATTCTTTGATATCACGGGGAGTGGAAATTTAAAAAAAAAAAATATTAAGGTTGCTGACAAGTCTAAGAAACAGAAAACAACATGGATTTTGAATATTGAATTCTGCATCAATTGCGGCCTCATAAAACACAAACCTCCACTCAGTCATTATCTCGAAGAAATTGTTTAGCTAACTTATATTTATTTTTTAATTTCCACACAAAAATAAACAGCAAGAAAAACATTCATAGCAACTAAGTCTTTGTTAGTTTGAATTCAATCCCTTAATTATACTGGAAATCAAAAACCCATCATCAAGAAATTACAATCAGCAACAAACCCTTATCTCTTTTAATAAATAAAAAACCAATTGACTGAAGCTCAATAATAATCGAAAGGATTATAAAAAATAAAAACCCAGATAAATAAAACTAAAACTAATTGTGAAAACCCAATTGCATGAAACACACGCAAATTAAGATAGTTTAGAATCTGAGACCAGAAAACAAAGATCCAATACAAGATTCCCAAATAAAACCCGATCAAAAAATAAGCTGAAAAACGGGATTAAATATAGAGAATTAGAAACCACATCGTGCAGATCGATGTGGATACAAACCTGAGCTTTGACAATTGGGGTTATGAGCAAAGCTATAAGAGATTCTAGAGAGAGAGATAGAAAGAGAAAGAGAGGTTCAAAGGAGCAGCAGAAGAACGAAGGAAGAAACCAAAGGCGGAGGCCGAGAAAGAAAATTTGTAATTTCTTTGTTTTTTTTTTTTATGTTACTAGTACTACTATTATTATTAATTTTTGTTTTTATTTTATTTTTAAAAAACCAATTTGTTTATTTATTTACATTTGGGTAGACTGTATACCGTAGCATGAGCTGTGAGGTCTTGAAAAAATAAATTAAAAATGAGTGGTCAAATTGGATAAATATAGAAAAGAAAATGAAATAATGAAGAGGACTCGGTGCTGTTTGTGCGTGGAAGAGGCGGTGGATTAATGTGGGAGAGCAGAGCAAGACATGGTGGCTCTTCTTTTTTGGTTTTGCTTGCCTCTTTTTTTTTTCTTTTTTTTTATGTGCCTAAAGTTTTTTTTATTTGAGAGAGTGATAAAATAAAATTAAAATTCTACGATTGGCTAGACAAGTTGTGGAGTCCACTCTCACTAGGAGAGTATAATTTTTATTATTATTATTATTATTTATTTCGTTCTTTGCACCTGGGAGTGTTTTCTTGTTTAGGGTTTGTGTGGTGGTGGTGGTGGTGGTGGTGGGCGGTGGGCTGTAGGAGGCTGTGGAGAAAGGGTTGGTTTGGGCTTTGGGCTAGTATAAGTATTCATGGGCTGAACTTGGAACGTTGGGTTTGATATTTTAAATGGCCGTTGGAGTTTGGGCTTAACCCATTTGTAACTTTGCATGGAAGATATTTTTTTCCCCCCCTGTCTTGGGCAGATTGAATATAGCATACCAACAGGACGTTTAAAAAAATCAGAATCGACGCTGAAGCTTTTTTTTTTAGTTTAACGTGGGTGTTCGGGCCAGTTTACGCGTACCTCGACTAATCTCACGGGCCCTGAAGTTAACGATCATGTAAGCCTCCAATGACTATCATATGAGCAACCACATGACTCGAACCTGAGACCACAGAGGGAGCAAACCTCTTGGTCTCAAGCTTTTACCACTGGGCCACCACCTAGATGGTTACAGGAGTGATGTGTTACACAAGAGTATGATCAAACATTAGCGTGTGTGTATTCTAAGAGAGTGTTTGTCTATGTTGTTGAGACTGTGTTTTACTTAAAATATAGATGCAACAATATTTAATAATAAAATAAAAATATAAAATATTATTTATGAATTTCATCTAATTTCACATTTGAAATGCTGAAAAATAAAAGCAAGTTCTATATGCTTTTTGCTGCTGCACTATGCAGCATCCCTCCACATTGTTCGCTAAAGTGAACAGTGTGCGTGCACTGTTCTGTTCACTAAAGTGAACAATATTTGTTTTTTAATTTATTTTTTTAAAAAAATCAGCATCCCGCCACATTATTCACTTGAATCATGTGGAGGGATGCTGATTTTTTAAATAGTATTTTTTAAAAAAAATAAAAAAAAATTAGTTAACATTTTTCTTTTCAAAAAATAATAATTTTTTTTAAAAAAATTAGTTTAAGGTGAATTAAATTTATTCGTATTGTAATCTCAGTTTTATTCCTGATAATATTTTACCTAATTTTATTGCACGCTCAAAAAATCATGAAAACTGTAGTTTTTGTTAGATGAATTTTATATGTAATAGAATTGTAGATAGTTTAATGGAACAATAATTTTATATATATATATATATAAAGTATGATTTATTTCACGATGTAATAACAATAGTTAAATTTACAATATTTAAATTAAAAACCATAAATATTAATATATATTTTTTAAATTATTTTATAACTTCAATTTCAAAAACGCTCATAACCAAACACATTAAACTACTTTTTGTTTAACTCAATTTCAACCACAATTTTAATCAAATATTTATTTTTTCAAAACCAACCTTAACTAAAAATATTTTTTATAAAATATTTTTTTTAAAATTATAACCATAATAGCTACAACCATACTAAATACACCGTAAAAAAAGCACGCATCACGAACATCATAAAACCCATCATTCTGCTTTAAGTGAGGTACATGCGCTACATTGGCAGCATAGCCACCAAGCCAATGCCCACTAGCATCACAAAATATCTCCTTTAGCTGCCAGTCTCAGATTAACTCGACTTGACATATTATATCTGATATGAATCCAGTATTTTTTTTAAAAAAAAAAGTTTGAATTGTATCAAAAATACATTTTAAAAAATAAAAAATATTTTTTTTCATGTAGAGATACATGTGATTGTCAATCTCATCTTAAATTTTTTTTACTAAAATAAAATAAACCTAGGAAGAGACCTCGTTGCCGCCCAGTTACCTTTCAAAAATTTTGATTTAGCGGCAAACCAAGTAATTTAACGACAGAACCAAGTCCTTCTCCATTTTCAAATTAATTTCAGCACTCTGAATCCTGTTCCTACTCCACTTCAAAACGACGTTTCAAGCATCCGAATCGTTTCTCTCTACCAATGGAACCCCCAATACTGAAATTGACAATGGTGCGAGGTCCTAGAGAAGGCGAAACCCTAGAATTCAGACCCGGATCCACTGTCCGAATCGGCCGGGTTGTACGCGGCAACAACGTCCCTATCAAAGACGCCGGAATCTCCTCAAAGCACCTCGCAATCGTATCCGAATCAGGAAAATGGAATCTCCAAGACCTTGATTCCTCCAACGGCACCACTCTCAACTCCACTACCCTCTCTCCCTACAAATCCTTCGATCTCCGCGACGGCGACACCATCAAACTCGGGGAGTTAACTTCGATCCTCGTCCAATTCAACGTTCACGAGGAAACCTCGCAGTTGAGACGCAATCCGAGGAGACGTGCTAAAGAATCAAGTAAAGTAGGATCTGTCGCAGAGAATCGGAGCCGCAGAGGAAATGAAGAGGAGAGAGAGAATGCTGAAAATTTGGAGGAAGAGAATGTTGAGAAATTGGAGGTAAAAAGTGAGGTGATAGTTCCGGAGAACAGGGGAAGAGGGAGACCGAGGAGTGCTAAGGCTTTGGAGAAGGAATTGGATAGTGTGGTTCCTGCTGAGGCAAAGAGGGTGAATTTGAGGAGTACTAGAAGTAGAAAGAACGAGGATTGTGTTGCTTTGGAGAATTTGGGAGTCGATTGTGGTGAATTGGGTAAAAAAGTGCGTGGAGGTAGGGGGAGGAAAAAGAATTTACAGGAAGTGCCAGCGGAGAATGTTCAATGTGATGTTGTGGATGTTAAGGAGAATGTTGATTTAGCGATGAATGCACAAGAAGAGGTGAAAGAGGTTGCTAATGAGGAGAAAGTTGAGACCGTGGAAGATGTCCACGAGGAGATCGCGGAAAAGGAAACGAGTTTTGGAGAAAAGTGTAATGACACAGCCAAGGGGAATGATGCTAAGGACGGTGATGTTAGTGAGGCACAAGTTAGTGCCAACGAGAATTTGGAGAAGGGGAAGGAATTACCGGATTTGGAGAAGATGACACTGGAGGAGTGGTTTAATTCTATGGAGGTGGATTTGCCAAAGCAGATATTAGAGGTCACGGAGGAGATGGTTGAAGGGATGATAAGGAAGGCAGAGCGAGTTCGGGAGTATATGATAGAGCAGAAGAAAAAACAGGGTGTAGGGACTGTGGGCTAGAGAAGGTAGCCAGTTTTAATTTCTCTCCCTCTCTTTTTTCCCCCCATCTTTTGTTATGATTGAGATATGCATATCATATGTTTCAATTCCTATTAATATGGTGGAGCTTTGTGTGCATGTTTCTATAATGTACATGTTCTTCTTCTGAAAACTATGGTAATTTTTATGGCGAGTTATTCCTGCTAAGAGGAGCTAATAGTGTTTTGACGAGAGGCTACTGTTTGCAGTGCAAGCAGTTGAAGTGAGTGGATTTTTCTTTTCAGCTTAGTGTAGGGGGACACCATGTTCCATAAGATGTGTATTAAATTGGTCTTTTTGTAACCGAGATTATGATTCAAAAGAACTTGCTGTTTTCTTCAAGTTGTAATTGGTGGATAGAGCTGCAGGCTTCTTGGCTCTGATATGACTTATATTAGCAGTCCTGGATGTTTGAGATAGGATATTGATTTGTGCTGGTTCTGAGGTATTGGGGGCTTGGAATGATGGCAAGCTTCTGATGGCTTTTCCAAATGCGGTTTCTATTTCATCAGCACAGTGTTCCTAATCAGCAGGATGTCCAGCTCTTATTTACCAATTTTCCCTTGTCACACGTGGTCTTTATGTGTTTCTTGTTGTTTCTGCTTTCTGATTGCACTAATTCTTCGAATGATACTGGGCCTTTGTGCCTCCGGGAAACAAGGATGAATTTACTTGATGGCTGTTTTTCTTAATGATTAGATACATAAATGTGTTCATCTCCATCAAATTCTCCATGTTATATGAAAATAAATAGTGGCATATACATATTGGTAACAATTAGATACTTGGGTCTGTATTAGAGGCGTGCTGTTAGCAATAGATGATGACAATGTAATGCTTTATTACTGAAGTAACATCAGATTTGCGCAAGTGAACTAGTATGTAGAACACAGAATGACAATCCTCTTTGCTTACCGTTTATCCTCTTTTCCACCTGGTCATGATTATTTATATCTAGTGGCATATTTTCTATTAGCAATTGGGTTTCTTATGTGATTGCGCTGAATGCAAGCTCCCCTAGCTGTTCTTTAGTACTTCTACTCACGGTATTCACTATAGGGAAAGATTGTCAAGATTGCATAGTTACTCAAATTTCCAAGTTGACCAATTGACTTGAAACAAAATAAATCTTCACAACACCAGGTCATTACTATCCCATGGCAGCTTTGGAATGAAAATATTGACGTTATAAGTGAATCTACCAGTCATTTGTTCAACTTACTTCCCACTTCTGATTTTGTTGGGGTATAACAAAAATTGTGTTAGTTTCTAGGTTTCATTTTGTAATGTTATTTGTTTTTCTAAGGGTATATAACTGGTGGACCAAGTGAGGTGTGTTCACGGTTCTAGTGAATCTCAGAATAGCATGAATTTCCCTCAAATTGTTAGCTTATGGACAATTTCATCTTTTTTTCAAATGCGTTCAATCTGTCTTTTTTATATCTAACAGCTTGAGGTTTTCCTTTCAGATTATCCAATGTTTATGTGGAGATGAGTTTAAGGATGCAATGCTGAATTTTGGAGTTTGAGCTCCTTTTGAACCGTCTCATTCGATGCAAATTGGTGTTGTGGAATGGAACTGCATAGAGCTGAGGATGCAGCTAAGTGTATTGAGTCAGCTGTGCTTTGAGGATAACCTCATGGTGGTATTTTGCAACATTTTATTAACATTATTAACTCACTCTACATCATGGTGAAATGCCCTAGCTTTTCTGATAGTATTTTTACTAAGCAGTAACATGCCATCTCCTTTTGATCTCTGCCCTCATGTAGCAGCATCCTTCAAACTGATATGAAAATCAAGTTGATTCTAGAATTAGGTTTTACCTGCTTCTATTGTTAGTTGGGTTTATTTGATTGGATGTGGTATCCCATTGATGGTAGTGGGTGCAGTTCATGCCCTTGTGCTGCAGCACTAATAGAGTGATTTGCCCGGTTTATAGTGTTATGTCAAGACTCAAGATTGCAATCAAGGATTGTCCTATCTTGCTGATTTATGTGCCGGCATGTAAATTGGTGAGCTAGTGTTCATCTTAGTTTATGTGTTTCCTATTATCAGACAGTTCGATGTTCAGGAAGCTAATGGTAATTGCTAGTTTTTTCCTTTCTGTGGCCTTGACATTAGTTTTTTTTTTAATGTCAAATCTTGCAATTATCGCAAGCTTTTCTAATTTTCCAAAATTCGCTAACTGTATTAAGTTTTCCAAAATCACCAGCCATCCTAAGTGAAAGAGCTATACTAAACTAGCAAGATCTGATGAAATTGTGTACTTGCAGCATGTCCTCTTTTTACCATGAGGAAGAGACGGAAGAGGCTAATGAACTTTAACTTGCAATTAATCTCCGTCATATTTTAATCAAGCTGTGCTGTAATATGTTCATGTTTATTCTTTTTTTGCGATAACAAAAGACGATGCTTTGTTTTTGGCTGATTTCTATTAAAAAAAAAAATGAAAATTACCTTAGATTTGTTATTTAACGAAAGGTCACTCTCAGTCCAAGCTAGATGACTTGAAAGTTGAGAGCCTGCAGAAGACGATTGCATAGCAAGTTAAAACTGATGACTTCCCGATTTATCTCGTCGGCTTGAAGTCCGGGCAATAGGATAAAATCATTAATTTTTTGATTTTGACATTTTAATCTATTTTTCAAATGATGAAAGTGTCGGTAAAATATTTTTTATCCAACATGAGGCGTCTGGTTTATCACTCGGCTGAGTTTAAAAATAACGAGTTTGACAATTCACTATTTAGACTCAGTACTCCACTGAAAAAATTAAAAAACAATAGATTATAAAATATTTTTTTTGAAGAGCAGTTTCAAACATACAAATAAAAAATAACAAATGTCAATGTAGATGTTTTGTTTGTTTTTATGTTTTAAAAATGTTTTTTAATTTTTTTATTTAGTTTAAATTAATATTTTTCTGATATTTTTAAATTATTTTGATGCGTTGATTTCAAAAATAATTTTTAAAAAATAAAAAATATTATTTTAATATATTTATAAATAAAAATACTTTAAAAAATAACTGAATATATTCTATATGCAACAAACATTTATTTGAATAGGTATTTGAAAATATAATAATAATTATTTTTTAAAATATATTTTTTCTTGAAAAACGTAAAGCCTCGGATTGACGTTGATGAGTCGACCTAGACCATGTTGGTTGCCCTCCTGGTTAGTTTTCAGCTGAATCTTATGCGTTGATGTGCCTTTTTGTTTTCGTTTGTGTTTTGAGATGCTAATAATGCTTTCCATGAAAGGACGAAGTGCAATTTTCTCCGTAATATCTTTAAGGTTGTCAATTTTATCTTGATAAATATTTTATTTTTTTTAATTAGAATAAATTATTTTAGTTTTGAAGTGTTTTAATGTGTCGTTTTAAAATTGTACTATTTATTATATATATATATTTAACAAACATAATTTAAATTCAAGAAATTAATTATAAATTATACAATACAAATACAATGCCAAACAAATATAATTTAAAATATTTCTAAATAGTCAATATTAAATAGATCTTTAACTTAAAGTAATTTAACTTAAACAAAATATCAAAATATTATGAAAGTAAAATGTTTTAACACAAATATTTTAAATATAAAATTAGGTCAATGTTATTAAGGCTAATGAAATCTAAAGCATTTCTTATTTTGCTCAAATTTTTACAAAGTATAAACATGAAAAAAACAACATGAATATAAACCATATATATATTAGTGATGAATCTAATTTTAAAAAATTAATATTATTGTTAAAGAAAATAGTAATAATAATTTTCAATATTATTATTAATATCATTGTTATTAAAAATAGTAATGAGAAAAAGTTTTTTTTTTAATATTTGAATGGTTTAATTAATTAAATTGAACAAGGTACAATTTGATTCAATGACTTTTCAAGAGCGGAACGGAACATGTGGAATGAAACCGGAACGTTCCAGCTGAAATTTAGCTGAAAAATCTGGAATGGATCAAGATTTAAAATGAGATAAAAATTATTCTACTTTATTTTATTTTTTAAATTAGTATAAAATATTTTGATCATTTTGAAAAAAACGAAACGAAATTAATAACTGTGGATATCACTGTCTACAGTGTGCCCACTTGGAAAAAAAGGTTGAATTTTCCTCTATGGTTATAAGAGAACACCTAGAACATGTGGTCTCTGTATTATTTGATGTGGCGGTTTTGTGAAAAATCAAAGCTGAAAAAACTTTATATATTTACAAAAACACCCTTCAACCCTAAATAGAGTTCATTTTACAAAGACATCCCTGATACTGCTTTATTCAGTCAAAATTGACGGCTTTGTAAATACGTTGATTTGTTCTAAATGTACATATATATACATACATATATACATATATATATATATATATACACAAAATGGACGGCTTCGTAAATACGTTGATTTGTTCTATATATATATATATATATATATATATATATATATATGTACATTTAACAAACACGTGCTTACCTGAGACTAGTCATATTTTAAATCAGGTTTTTTATAAAACCTTTGGTTTAGTTTTTATAAAAAAAATAATTAAATCAGGTTATTTTAAAAAAGTTTAAATTAGTTTAAACCGATCAATTTCGATTCAGTTATTTTAAAATAAAAACCAATTTTTTTAATTTGACTTAGTTTTTTTCTGATTTAACTTGGTTTTTTTTGTTTGATTTTTTCAGTTTTAGACTTATAAAATCGAAACCAAATCGGTTAGTTTTTTAAAAATTCTAATATGTTTAATCGATTTTTTTTACAGTTTAGTTTTTTTAATTATTTTATTTATTTAATTAATTAAATTTTCGGTTTTTTTATTCCTGATTGATGATAGTGACGCTAGAAATTTCGAAAATTAAGACAATATATAATTAGAGCCGTTGGTGCATATAATTACGCTAACCAAAACATTCATCTGACCTGCAGCAGCTGAGAAACTAATGGAGATCTCTCCACCCCTCCATTTATGCCATGTCTCAAAGACATCAATTTTCATCAACAGATTACATGGACTCCTCCACTCTATTGCTATTGCTTTCTTGATCTACTACAGAGCTTCCTTTCTCTTCCAAGAGCCCCAAACCAAAGCCACAGTTCCCATGTTACTATGGCTTCTAGTTTTTGTCGCTGAGCTGCTTCTCTCCTTTATATGGCTGATTGGCCAAGCCTATCACTGGCATCCCGTTTCTCGCACAGTTTTCCCTGAAAGACTGCCTGAGGATGATAAACTCCCGGCCATTGATGTATTTATATGTACTGTGGATCCTGAAAAGGAGCCACCCTTAGACGTAATGAACACTGTTCTATCGGCCATGGCATTGGACTATCCGGCAGAGAAGCTTAATTTGTATTTATCGGATGACGGTGGCGCAGCTGTTACTTTGCATGGTATGAAAGAAGCTTGGAGGTTTGCCAAATCTTGGCTACCATTTTGTAAGAAGTATGGAATCAAGACAAGATGTCCCAAGGCTTACTTTTCAGCAACATCCAAGGATGATGATAATGATGATAGCTTTGGAAGCTCTCATGAGTTCATGGCAGACAGGCAAATAATTCAGGTACTTTTGAGTTTATAATTGTCAGCGGCCATTCATCACTTGCCTCTAGTTTTTTTACTGGTCATGTTCAAATCATTTGCTGGTGAGATCCTCCATATTTAAGTTCAAGTTTATCAAATTGTTTTATATGTGGTTCATCGATCATATAAATTGATTATGGCACAGGAAAAATACGAGGATTTTAAGGAACGTGTGATGAGGTTTCGAGAAGATTTCGTCTTGGAAGAGACGAAAAGTGATATTACAGGTCGAGATCATCCTGCTCTTATTGAGGTATACCTCAATTCACAAAACCTTTTCATTTATTCCTTGTAATGAAAGATTTTACTCTTTGAGAGAGTAGAAACATCGAGACGTTTTTTGTTTAGTAAATTGATCTTTGGTCCTTATCTTTTGAACTCCTTTATAAATCAGCAGCCCTTCCTTTTCGATAACCTATTCGTCCAGCTCATCAAGGGAATGTTTGGGAACAAGTTGTGGTTGCATTTTTAAAAAATTTAAATTTTTTTATTAAAATTTAATATAGTTTGTATGTTTTGAATCGTTTTAATGTGCTGATGTTAAAAATAATTTTTAAAAAATAAAAAAATATCATTAACATGTATTTTAATATAAAAAATTATTTGAAAAACATTCACAATCACACTACCAAACACACTCTAACTCTTGTCGGCCATGGCTCATCGTTTTATTAAAACATATATTAGTTTAGTTCCTAGAAAAAGCAAATATTGGTTTTCCTAAATCGCAAGTGTTCCTTCATGAGATGAGATAGCAGCAGAGGCTTACAGTTGGCGGGTGCTTAGAGGTCAGCAAGAGATAAAGGATTAAATTATAATTTCTTATTAAAAAATAATATAAATTATATTTTAAGTATCACTTAATAGTTTAATCTATTTAATTGAAATAATTCTTTAATATTGTATCAAAATCTTAATGACTAAATAGTTACAAATTGAATTTTATTTATTTTATTTATTTAATAAAAATTAAGCATAAAATAATATAAATTTATATAAATTTCAAGTTTAAAAAATTTTATTTAAAAAAATATATTAAAAAATAATATAAATTACATTTTAAAATCTCATTATACTTAAATTTTGGTTTGAAACATAAAAAAAAAAAAAATAAGCGGAGAACGAAGAGTAATTTAATTTTTTTTTCCAATTGGAAAGTCTATGAACCAGAAGCTATGGTCCTATGGGAGGCCTTTCTCAAGAAAAAAGAGCTGAGCCCCAACTGGAGCCTAGTCATAGGGAAAGGGAAAGGAGGGTTGACAGATGCAGAGCATAAAGCAGACACAGTGAATCAATTTTAAGGAAAAACAGAGAGCATGCATGGAACAAAGGCAAACACTCTGAGAAACCACGCTTGAGCGAACAGACACACTGAATCAATTTTTAGTGATATGCCCAATCTACAAACCACACTTGAGCGGCACACCCAATACAAAACAAAATCATTTAGAGCATATCCTCAGACAATTGGAATGCAAGAAATATTCCTGCGAAATTAAGCAAAAAATGCAAAATACTTGGACCAATCCAACATTCATGTAATCTTGTTTTAATCTTGGCAGGTGATACAAGATAATTCGAATGAGGAAGCTCCAAAAGATGAAGCTAATGAGATGCCCCTTCTTGTTTACGTTTCTCGTGAGAAGAGGCCTTCTCATCCTCACCATTTCAAGGCTGGAGCCCTTAATGTTCTTGTATGACATTCCCTCTTTCTCACTTTGTTGCATTCACTAAATTGCATCTTTAATCATAATAAATAAATGGCGACTTGCAGTAACCACTATTGATTTTGGGTTGCAGCTTAGGGTCTCTGGGGTGATAAGCAATTCTCCTCATATACTAGTGCTGGACTGTGACATGTATTGCAACGACCCAACTTCGGCTAGGCAAGCGATGTGCTTCTACTTTGATCCTAATATCTCTTCCTCGCTGGCATTTGTTCAGTTCCCTCAGAGGTTTCATAACATTAGCAAACATGATATCTATGACAGTCAGCTAAGATCCACTTTCGGGGTACGTATGTTATTATAACAAGATAAAGGATAATTCATGTAACAATTTTTTATCTCTTTTTTTTTGTTCTTTATCAAGGTTTGGTATTTATTGATTTCACACTCTTAAATCAGATACTATGGCAAGGTTTAGATGGGCTGAAGGGACCAGTCTTGTCTGGCACTGGCTTTTATATCAAGAGGAACTCACTCTATGGCGATTCTATGCAAAAAGGTAATAATGATTAGTAAATCACAAATTATGGCGCCATAATCTGAGAGACTAGTAATCCTATAAGTAATTTCTTTTTTGTTTTGATGGATGAAAACATTTCATCAATCATAAAAACCAAACCTAGCAGGAGCTCACCCTGCTACAAAGCCATACACTCGAGAAGAACCAAAACTGAAGGAAAAGGAAAAAAGGAAAAGTTTAGACCCCATTTTCCAGATATTAGCGAGAATTGGCGTTTGTAACTCAATCCCGAAAACTGCAGTTCTACACACTTACATCATACTGAATCTTACAATAGATTAGACTTTTAATCACAGCTTGTTTTGTCTTTCCTTTAAGATAGGGTGGGGGGTAGGCATAGCTGCACCAGGTGGTTCTGAATAAAGTAGACGAAGGCTGATTTTTTCTGTAGGTTTGGTTTTGTCCAATCCAAATCATGCTGCTAGCTCCCAACATGCACTAGGTGATCCTAAAAGTAATTTCAGCCAATACTTAATTTTTGAGCAATGAATCCATGATATCGTAAAGGGCATTGATGTTGTCTTTACTCAACTTCCACGTAGTTTTGGAGGCAAGTGTGC
The DNA here is from genome assembly GCF_951802175.1 of Populus nigra. NCBI lineage: Eukaryota > Viridiplantae > Streptophyta > Magnoliopsida > Malpighiales > Salicaceae > Populus > Populus nigra. The sequence goes on from NC_084857.1 coordinate 12,301,965, forward strand.
CTTGTGTCTCCCACTTGCATCTGACTAGTTAAAACAGAAGAATTGAACAGAACAACCATAATTTAACAGGTTATTGTTTTAAAATAATTCAGGCTAAATTTGATATTGTAACAGGTTATAACCTTCGTGAACTTAGAGACGCTTTCGGCTTATCAAATGAACTCGTAAATTCCATTCGACAAAACTACAAGGCTAATCCGAGGAGTTATGGGATTGTTTCCAGCATGTTGCTTCAAGAGACTAGAATTTTAGCCTCATGTGACTATCCAAGACACACAAAATGGGGTGAAGAGGCATGTGATAACTTTTAGTAACTCATTTCTTGATCACTGAGTTATATTTACTCAACATTTTAAATTATGATGCTTTGTTTTCAGGTAGGTTTTTTGTACCATTCAGTCGCGGAAGATTTCTTCACAGGTTTCATTTTACACTGCAAAGGCTGGTTATCAGTCTATCTTAACCCATCGAGGCCGCAATTTTTGGGCACTTCTATCACAAGTTTAAATGACCTATTGATTCAAGGCACAAGATGGAGCTCTGGGTTGGTTGAAGTTGGTCTTTCAAGGTTTTGCCCTCTTATATATGGAACTTTGAGGATGTCTTTCCTTGAGAGCTTGTGCTATGCAGAAATTTCACTTTTCCCTCTTTTCTACTGTTTGCCTTTATGGTGTTTTGCTACCATCCCTCAACTTTGTCTGCTAAATGGAATCCCGTTGTACCCCAAGGTAATTAACACAAAAGTGCTGTTACGCATATTTTGCATTTCCCTCATGTCTCTTAAGTTTTCAGAAATTTTAGCTGATATTCTGCAATAACGCCTTGTCATATTCGTCTCTATTTTGTCACAGGTTTCGAGTTCATTCTTCATTGTATTTCCATTCATTTTCTTATCAGCCGTCTCCAAACATTTGTATGAGGTCCTCAAAAGTGGAGGGTCAATCAATACATTGGTATACGAACAAAGATTATGGATGATGAAGTCAGTTTCGACTCACACTTGTGGTAGTTTGGATGCTGTCATGAAAAGGATAGGAGTAAGGGAAGCCAGTTTCTTGCCGACCAATAAGGCTGCTGATGAAGAAAAGCTCAAGCTCTACCAAATGGGTAAATTTGATTTCAAAACATCATCAATGTTGCTTGTTCCTATGGTTACGGTTATAATCTTGAACATGGCATCATTTGTTCTGGGAGTGATCAGAATTATCATTGCTGGCAATTGGGACAGTATGGTTGTCCAAGTTTTCCTTTCATCTTACATCTTAGTTATGAATTCTGCAATTATTGAAGGAATGACTATAAGGAAGGACAAGGGATGCATTCCATTATCAGTTATTGTGCTCTCTACTGTATTTTCGATAATTTTCTTGTGTCTGGGATCTTTCTTTTTAATGTATTAAGCAATATACTCGCACCATGTTTTTCACATTATAACCACGTAAGAGCTGTAGGTCGATATGGAATCTTTGTTCGCATACACCTTAATGAAATAAAACTGCTTGTTCTGGTGAATCTTGGTTCTTTTCTTGTCCTTTTTTTTTTCTTTATCAACTGATCCTGCAGATTTTCATGGAGCATCTGTTGTGAATTTGTCACATAATTGACTTTTCAACTTTATCTACTTTTTGACAATTTAGAAAGCAAGCATTTATTTCAACATAGTAAGTGGCGTAAAGGCTCGCCTCAGATCGACCATGGTGGTTGCCCTACTTATAAGTTTTCAGCTGAATCTTATTTGTTCATATGCCTTTTGTTTGTGTTTGTGTTTTTGTCCCTATCGATGGATGTTGGTTTATATGTAAGGGATGCCAATGATGCTTTTCATGAAAGGATGGACTGCAAATTTCTCCGTAATATCACTGTCTACAGTGTGCCCACTTGGAAAAAAGGTTAACTTTTCCTCTATGATTATAAGAGATCACCTAGAATACATGGTCTCCGTCTCATTTGATGTGGTGGTTGCTTTTATAAATTGCAAAAAATCAAAGCAAAAAATAAATAAATTACAACAACACTTTTCAACCCTAAATAGAATCCATTTTACAAAGACATCCACTGCCAACTATGAATTGAAATGTAATCAATCCCTGATATTACTTTATTTAGTCAAAATGGACGGCTTCGTAAATACGTTGATTTGTTCTATATTTACTTCTTAATATTTTATGTTTAGCACATTGCTTGACGTTTCGATTTGAAATGGCGGTCTTACTAATCAGAGTGAAAAATCAAATAGCAAGACTTTAAAGAGTGTGACTAGTCTAAGCTATCTGACCGGCCATAAACAATGACTTGTAAAAGTGCAAACAGCTTTGCTTATGTAGCTTCATTGACTAAAAGGTAGATAACCAACTTAAAACCCTGTAGAAATGGAATTGATGAGTATATCTTGGAAGATTTCTCTTGCAGAAGAACACTAAACAACCAGTGACCAAAAATGAAGTCTCTTCCTCTCCATGCCTGCACTCCTAGCATATCCTCTGCCATAATCAACCGCTCATATTCACTCCTTCATTTCACAGCCTTAGTAGCCTTGTTCTATTACAGACTCTCTTCTTTTCTATCCTCAAAACCAAAACCTTCACTTCCTTATCTTCTAGTCTTTGCCTCTGAGATGCTGCTCTCTATCATATGGCTTTTTGACCAAGCTTATATGTGGAGGCCAGTTTCTCGAACAACTTTCCCGGAAAGATTGCCAGAGGATGAAGAGCTTCCTGGTATTGATGTGTTCATATGCACTGCAGACCACAAGAAGGAACCACCTCTGGAGGTAATGAACACTGTTTTGTCAGCTATGGCACTGGATTATCCACCCGATAAACTTTCTGTGTATCTTTCGGATGATGGGAGCTCATCTTTAACATTACAAGGTATGAGAGAGGCTTGGTTGTTTGCCAGGTCCTGGCTTCCTTTTTGTAGAAGGTTTGGAATCAAGATTAGGTGTCCTAAGGTTTATTTTTCAAGTTTGGAAGACAATTATTCTGGTCCCCTTCATTCTCTGGAATACGAGGAGGAAAAGGAGAAGATCAAGGTTTGAATATTTTTATCCTACTAAGTTAAGATCATCGATTTCATGTCTGTCCAATTATTTAATGTTTGTGAGAATTTGATTGAGTTCTATTTAAACTACTTAGTCATGGAAGTACTTGGTTTTGCAGGGAATATACGAGCTTTTTAAAGAACGTGTCAATAAAGCAGGAGAAATTATTGGAAGTGAAGAGGCCACAAGCAGCAAAGATCATCCTCCGGTAATCGAGGTATGAGTTCTCTTGTCACTGCCTATGAGTTCTACAAACTAATGTTTGGAGCGGTTGATCGAGAAAGCCAATTTTTCGATTCGTACTATCTGTTTCTTGTATTTCAAGGATTCATTACCATTCCTGTTCTGTTGCAGTTGTTGATGTGCAACAGTTGGCACTTTTCTGCAGGTGATAAATGATGAGCCTAAAAATGTTGCTGGAATAAGACAAGCTAAAATGCCTCTTCTTGTCTACGTTTCTCGTGAGAAAAGGCCTTCTCATTCTCATCATTTCAAAGCTGGAGCACTAAATGTTCTTGTACTTCCCTGTCTCTCCACTTCTCTTTCTTTCTTTCTTTTGTTTCCTTTAGTAACATGTTTGTGCGTGCAAGTACACATAAATATAATCACCAGATATCATTAATTTTTACAGCTTAGGGTCTCTGGTATCATGACCAACTCGCCTTACATATTGGTACTGGATTGTGACATGTACTGTAATGACCCAACATCTGCAAGGCAAGCAATGTGTTTCCACCTTGATCCAAAAATTTCTCCCTCGCTGGCTTTCATTCAATTCCCTCAGAAATTTCATAACATCAACAAGAATGACATCTATGATGGGCAGCTGAGAAAACTATTCGTGGTAAATAAATTAATCTCATTTTGCTTTTTCATGGACACTGCAGTACCTTGAAGAAATTGATTCCTGTCCACTGATGAGTCCTATCAAGTTTCCGGCATTGTTGGGAATTTTGATGCGTGACTTGCAGTGATTAGTGGTCTCTTATGTAGAGATGTTTTCATACTGTGTTTCAGATAAGGTGGCCAGGAATTGATGGGCTTCAAGGACCCGTTCTGTCTGGCACTGGATTTTACATGAAGAGAGAAGCATTGTATGGCAATCTTTCAGAGAAAGGTAAAACAATACTCCTTGACCAAAATAGGATTGAAACTTCCATTAAAAAATTTCGTTCCATAGCAAAGGATACTGAGTAAGTGGTCTGGTTCACTTATTAATCTGTCACTTGGCATGATGCAGATGTCATGCGTCTAAAACAATCTTTTGGACATTCGAATGAGTTTATCATGTCGATTCACAAAATCTATCAATATCGCGCCATCAAGAATACAGAATCATCAAGCAAACTCCAAGAAGAGGCCAAATTTTTATCCTCTTGCACCTATGAGAAAAACACTCTATGGGGTGAACAGGCAAGAGTGGCGTGATCAATTCCTGCCTTTCTTTTTTGCTCTAAATCCTTATGGATTATAAATTTATGTATTCTCTTCATGGTTGGAAAGCAGATGGGTTTCTTGTATCATTCTGTAGTCGAGGATTATTTTACTGGGTTCATCTTGCATTGCAAAGGGAAAACTTCTGTTTTTTGTAATCCTTCAAAGCCAGCATTCTTGGGCAGCTCTACCACAAATTTGAATGACTTGCTAGTTCAAGGAACGAGATGGAACTCTGGGTTGTTTGAAGTTACCCTCTCAAAGTTCTGCCCTTTCATTTATGGCCTATCGAGAATGCCATTACTTCAAACCATGTGCTATGGCTACCTTGCACTTCAGCCTCTCTATTTCTTGCCCTTGTGGTGTTTAGCTACGCTGCCTCAACTTTGTCTCCTTAATGGCATCCCCATATACCCTCAGGTAAGAATACCAACGCCCTTGTCTTCTATCTTAATTCTCCATTTTAAGTTTCTTTCATCTGCTCTCTCTCGTTTTGATAGTAGCAGTCATTTACATGAAATTTTATATTAACGGCGAATGTTGTGGGAGATTGGTGATATTTAGACGAAAAAAAGTCTCTGGTGGAGTGACACTTCTGGCTTTTCACCATTGGCTGTGGAAACAGTGCAATGGAAGGCCAGTATTTCTTCATTTCTGAGTGAAATATAGCTGTTTTGCTGGATCGAGGTCCAAGTTTTAGCTATTAAATTTCTAAAGAAGCCTTTCATTTGTATCTTTTTAACCTGTTTCGGCACTTTAACGAGTTTGTTCGCTTAATAGCTGTAGGCTCTAAAATTCGTTTGTCTTCTGAAACAGGTTTCATCTTCATGGTTTATGGTCTTTTCGTTCATTTTTCTAGCTTCTCTCTTGAAACATTTAGAAGAGATTCTATCCACAGGAGCCTCGATCCAGACCTTGTTAAATGAGCAGCGCGTTTGGATGATGAAGTCAGTTACCGCCTACACATTTGGTAGTTTAGATGCTATCATGAAATGCTTTGGCATGAGAGAAGCCAGTTTCCTGCCAACAAACAAAGTAGCCGATGATGAACAAGTTGCATTATATCAAATGGGAAAACTGAATTTCCAAGCATCAACAATGATACTTACGCCAATTATTACATTAATCATTCTGAACATGGTTTCCTTTATTGGAGGAGTCGCTAGGATGTTCATTGCAGGAAGTTGGAATGAAACATTTGGGCAGGTATTCCTATCACTTTACATATTGATGGTAAACTACCCTGTAATTGAAGGAATGTTACTGAGGAAGGATAAAGGATGTGTTCCCACTCCAGTCACCTTATTGTCTCTTGTAATCACCATTTTTTTGTTGTGCTTGGGACATATGACTCTGAGTTGGTAAAATGGCATGGAATCTCGTTCATCCTGTTCCAATATAAATCAGCCTTTATGATCTCTTGTACTATACTCACCTTGTAAGGCAGCAAAAACTGAGATTACTGGCAGCTGGGCACAACATCATATTCACTCATGTCCTCCGTAGATAACAGTCTATTAATTTTAGTCCTTGAGCGGGGCATTTTCTGGGGATGCAGGGCATCCTCTGGTTTGATGCTATACTAATTAGTTGCTACTTATTGCACAAGACTTTTATCTGTTTAGGATTTTATGAATTTATTATTCTAGCTCTGTACAAAATTAAATTGCAAGTCATTGGTGGTCCAAGATCCAAGCTACATTGAGCGATTTGTAGAAAAGTGAGCATATGAAAAGCAGTCCTGTGTTCACATGCATCCTCTGGCTCTTTTTTCATTACATTATGATCGATCAACGCTCTAACTGCGTCTCTCCCTTTCAAACCCGAAACACCACTACAAAACCGCCTGCAAAATACCTACGTTCTTCCCTTTTTCCCCTTGTCTATCTTCCCCAACATAAACTCTCCTTATTGTCAAGCTCCCTAAGACTCCACACCTAATTCAACAAACAAAAAAGATTCTCTCTCGACTCATTCATGACAAAACCATAGCGGGCTTCATGGCTCACGTACAAGACCAAATATCCAAAAGGGTTCAATACTCGACTCAAACGCATACAGTATCTTGGACGGGATTGGTGTTCGTTTTAGTGCCACAGTTTACAAAGCAACATGTGTCCCCATGAACTCAACTCTTGTTGCTATCAAATGCTTTGATCTGGATTAATCTCGAGTCGATTTGGATGGTCTAAGACGTGAAACCAAGACCATGTCACTTCTTTCACACCCTAACATTCTTGAATCTCCTTGTTCTTTCACTGTTGATTTATGCCTTTGATGTCTGCAGGTTCTCTTCAATCCACAATCTACTGTTCTTTCCCTGATGGGCTTCCAGAGTCATGCATTGCTATATAGTGCTCAAGGAAACCCTAAACGCATTGTCTTGTCTTCATAATCAAGGCCACTTGCACACAGATGTCAAGGCCGGGAACATTCTTATATAATCGAACGGTAAAGTAGAGCTCGCAAATTTTGGCGTATCAGCCTCATTTTCGAATTGAACACCTGTGAAAGACCATACTCTTTGTCTTGCTCATCAAGCATGAGGTTAAAAATGATGTTGCAGGGACCCCGTATTGGATGGCACCAGTGGTTATACACTCACATACAGGATATAGTATCAAAGCTGATATATGGTCTTTTTGTATTATTGCATTGGAATTAGCCCATTATCGCCCTCCTTTGTCTCACCTGCCTCCTTCGAGGTGTTCGATCATGAAGATAACACAGAGGTTTCGATTCTCTGATTATCATGATGAAAAGCACAAGAAGAATTGCAGGAACAAGAAGTTTTCTAAGGCTTTGAAGGTGATGTACGAGACACTGATGCAGAAGATTCTGCAGCAATTAAGCTGTCAGATATGAGGTTGATGTTGCTGGATTACCATGAAAGGGCAGACCAGCGCAAGGATAGTAGAAAATAGTAGTCTAGGTTCGGTTTGAGATATTTTGCACACATTTAGTATTGTGGTCATAATTTTTGCTACGGGTGTTAGAATGACACAAATCACCCAATTTCGAAAAGCTTGTTTCGGGTACTCGCACGAACTAGCCATGCTTGCTAGATGTTGTTTTGGACCCCAAATTCTATCATTTAATTAGGCCTCCATTTTTCTAGATTTGTGTTTTTTTTTTTTCCAGCTTTCGACAACTTAGAGACATTATTTTGTGATGATTTTTATTTTTGTTTTTCTAAAATTTTATCAACTTACCGTATTTTTATTTCACTAAATAATTGAAATTTATCATGATTAGTAATTTTCCGGCCCCTGCTTATGAGTTATTTCAATATAGATTTGATTATTCAGAATGTTATTCAGTTTTGCTCTTTTATTGTAAAACTTTTTATAGCATCATGGATATCTATCAGCCCTTTTCATCTCAATATCATTTTCCTTTCAGCCTCAATTTTCATAGTTTCGGCCGTGTCATATAGTTGCTTCTTTTCTTGATCAAGGCCCTTGAAACAGACCTTGAACTGATAAGCTCTTAAAGCATTCTCTCTTCAAAAACTGTAAAGGATTAGACTTTTTGGTCAAGAATGTTTTCCATGGGTTGCCAAGTGTTAAGGCTTTGTATGGGATGTCAAGCCCTAGTGGTACTGATATTGAAGAACAAGAGGATCACGAGGATATAGAGGGTGACTCTGTTGTTCAAAATGTGAAGTATAGAAGGATAAGTGGCTGGAACTTCAATGAAGAAGTATTCGAGCTTGACCCAGTATGCCCTACTGACCCAAAATATATATTATTCGGTTTTGAAACAGGTTCGTTTTGGAGGTGAATCCATCATTCCAGAAAACAAATCCAATTGCAAGTTAGTGAAAAAGATGGAGAGGAACAGCGAAGGCATGTGGGAATTATAATTGGTCTCTTAGGAGCGGAGACTGATGGAGAGGAACGAATGGTGCAAACGGAGAAGCAAGAGAACTTGATTTCTGATGCAGTTAAAGCCACCGCTTCATTTACCAATGGCGAGATTTTCATCAGTATATTGACTTTTTTGTGGAAGATGGAATTCTGGCATCTCAAGCTTCCGATTTCTGTTGCATAAAATGTTCGGTTTCTTAATTAGTATTGATATAAAAAGTAAAACAGTGCTGCTATATATTTTGTGTTTTGCGTGTCGAGATGTGGCTCAGCTCTCAGAGGGATCTAAGTTCGAATCTGAAAGCAAAACTAGAAAGTGTTGCTTTATGTCAGTATGCCTTTTGTTCTGCTGGTAGAGTTTCCAGTCAGGTTCATGCTAGCTATCACGTATATATTATAGTGATAGCTTTCGACAAAACTGAAAATGATCCTGTTTTGTTTCAATCGGTTCCTTTTCTTTTTATAAATATTTAATTGATGACATCAAGTCGATCAAGTTTAGCTGGGGACATTTGGTAATCCTAGTCCTGCCCCTACCAAATTCGATGTGTAGCTCAGACATGGGGGCTTGGTAGTCTAAGCCGCTAGGCACCTAGCTAGCCACTCTTACCCTCATTTTCTTTTATATTTTAAAATAAAATTATATTAATTAAATAAATAATTACAATAATGTTTCAAAAATAATTCTATTATTCTATATTTTTTTAATAAGATTAGATATTTTTGTGGTTGTATTTGCAAATTTTTAAAATTATATATGAAAATTGCACATGAGTATTCAATTAGAATAATATATATATATATATATATATTGTTTTTAAAATTAATTTTTTTTTATACAGGCTCATAAAAAATAATCAAGATAGTTATTTGTTATTTTGTTTGTTGAAAATTAGTTAAATTAAATAAATGAATAATAAAAAGGGAGTTTTGATTAAAGAAATACATTTTTCCTCCTAAATTTAAATAATTTAAATTATTATGAATTGTTATTTTAATTGCTTTAAGTTTTTATTCAAAAAACCATGTTGTTGAAAAAAAAAAGTCATGATTTTGTAAAACAAAAAAAATACATATTTAGAAAAGGAGAAAAAATTGATTGAAGAAATACATTTTTTTACTCTAGAACCTAAATTATTAAAAAACAATTGGGAATTTTTTACAATCTCAATAACATTAAATAAAAAAAAAACTATTAGCAACTAAATTAAATACAGTATCTATTTGGTCTAGCACTGGACCAGTCTTTCTTCTCCTCCCTTTTTTTTTTCTCATTGATAAACATGGAAACTAAATCATTAGAGCTGGTTGATCATATTAAAACACAAAAAAACCTTTTTGGTGTGGCGCTCGATCTTTAATTATGAGTGGAGCAGACGGCACCGGATTACACTGCGGGTAAACCCTGCAATTTCGGCTGTTGAACCTCACAACATCACAACTATATATAGCATACCACAGGCTCCCTTACTGGCCACTAGTCTTTCAAGAAAGCTATGCTAAATGTGGCACAATCTTTTGTCCATATGGGTTCTCTGAAAAAACTCCAACTCCTTTTCACTTGAAAATGGAAAACAAATCTTGCTGCACTGAGATAACCTGTCTTTGAAGTAGATGGAGTTGTGCAAATCAAAGCTTTTTGGAATGAAATGAAACTGGTTAGCTTGCAGTACTCGTGAACACTGTAGCAACTATACCTCCAACTATTGCCCATGAATATGCAAAAGATAAACAAATTGCAAAGGTCCAGCAAAAAGAAAACTAGATGAATAAATAAAATGCAAGGAAAGAGAAATTGTAGCAAATACTGCATAAATTCATGAATGAATTAGGCAAAAGTCGGGCTGCGTGAAAATTTAGTTTCCATTAATTAACGTAGTCCCATCATCGGGGGTGGAAAAAGATGCTCTTGTAGGAGCATCCATCACCCCTCCTTTTGCTATCATTTTCTGCAGCATATTTTACCCTGGATCTTGAAAATCTTAAGGTCCATGAAGAATATTTATCATGCTCTGCTATGGTTATTGAATTATTATTATTTATTTCTTACTTTGTTGATGAGCTATGGTAGTATCCGCTGCGCGCAGGTTATATATAATTAACAAGGTTCAAGCAATAGGTGGCTACTAATAAGAGATGACTTTTAATTGAAGGATATATATGTGTGTGTGTGTCTATATATATATATATATATATATATATATATATATATATCATGCCCTTAATATTTGTTTCAATTTTATATAGTTTTGAAAAAAATCAATATATTGATCCCGAACGATTATATTATATTTAAAGAAAAGAAATTAAAAATTGTATTGTTTCAATCTCAATATTTTCTTTGGAAAATATCAATATATTAGATGGTAGTGAATAAAAATAAAAGGATCTGTACATACGAGAAGGTTTGAATTTATGAAAAAGACACATTTTTCTTCAAAAAAAAAAAAAACCCCAAAAGCAATTGTTTTGAACAAGGGGTAAATGCTTAGGGAGGAAAAAGAGAGGGGGGGGGGGTAATTAATTAATTAGGATCTCGTGAAGTAGTAGTAGCCTTGGGATACGTACATCGACAAACAGAATTTTGTCTTCCTCGCTATTAGGGTACCCATTTTGGTGGTGATGAGCAAACAACAGGGCCTCCTCTCTCTCTTCCTAGCTAGTTTCATTTAAATTAAATTCAACCAATTATATCCAGACAAGTCATTGGGCATGTTGAGTTGTGCCCATCTACACATGATCACTCTTCAGTTTTCATTACACTTGTTGCACAAAAATTAGACTCGTATCAGTCGTATGTACTTTAGTAAAATTTAATGACAAGTGAAGAGCATCCAATAACTCGAGCTAGATTCGGCATAAAGATAATAACCTGGCAGGCCGAGGTTCTAGTACATATAGCAAGCAGTGGCCAAAACATGTGGAGCAGGAGCACTTTTCTGGGGATGAGTACCTTCAATGGGATTTTCAGCTTCTGGTTCAGAATTTGATGTGCCCTTTGCTCCAACTTTATTAATCACTCCGCTTTCCTCTCCCTCTCTCTCAAACCCAAAACCCAAGTCTAGATCATCTCCATAGACTACATCTTTTGGTCAGTTTTGTTTCCCTCTTTTCTTTTGTACTCTTAACTTTTGAGAGAAGGGTTTTTTACTTTCGTGATTTGCTTTTATAAATTGACTTGATTTGAGCTAGAATGCTGTTGTCTTTTTTATCTTGCTAGGTCTGACTGAACCGTAAAGAACTCATGGAGAGGAACAGTTTTAGCAGCAACTTGAAAGATCATAGTATTGGCAGTGAAGCGTGCAACAACACTAACAGCAACAAGAAGCTCAGAGATTCATGGAACCTTAGCAGCTGCCAAAGCTTTGGAGAAGATTATCTTGATAGTCTTTCATGGCCTCCAAGATCGTACACGTGTAGCTTCTGCAGAAGGGAATTTAAATCTGCTCAAGCTCTTGGCGGTCACATGAATGTTCATAGGAGAGATAGAGCCAGGTTAAGAAGGTCACCTCCAAGGGACGCTCAGTGTCCTGTTCCGAACCTTAACCCTAACCCTAGTTTACGTCCTCCATTCACTCGCACATTACCATCCTTGGTGTCTCCTCCTCTTTCTGCACTATCTACACCACTTTTAGCTTCTGAAGTCAAGAAATGGACCATTGATGGTACCCCTCTTGACCCTTCAAGCTCTGAACTTTCTGATTTAACAACAACGGGAACCAGAAAATCCTTCTTCACAACTGAAAACTTTGGTGGTTTCACACAACAAGATGGATTCAAGATCTGGAAGAAGGCTGAGACTGTGAGGTTAGATTTGGAGATTGGTCTTGTTCGTGACTCCAAGGATGAATTGGATTTGGAACTTCGACTGGGATCTCTTAATTAGGTGATCAACTTGTGCAGCCTTATCAACACAAATTAACACGTTTGATCTTGGAAGCTTGCAATTGGCTTGTTGCACCAGTTGTGATCATGTATTATAAGATGCATTATGTTTAGTAGCTAATCCAGAAGTTTTCTTGAAGAAGTTCAGAAGATGTTAGATTCCAAAGCAAATTAATATTCTCCCCGATCTAGAAACGCATTTTCCTGCTACTTTTCACATGTTATTTTCTGTTATCAAGTTTCTTTTTTCTCTTAATCATGGCTCTTATTATGTTATCTAGATTTGCTGTCAGCATATTGTATGGTTTAAGCTAGTATAACTTTTTGTCTTAGTAGCCATTAGCCATTCTCTTACTGGCTGGTACTTTTTCTAATACTATTATCGACTTTCATGGAAAAAGAAAATTCTCGTTTTTTTATATTGTATATAATTATAGCTTCAGTTTAGATTTCTGATCGATATCTCCTATTTCTTTAGAGAGAGAGAGAGAGAGAGAGAAAAGGTGGGTGTTTGACTGAGAATTTTGATGATTCATCCAGTAAAAAATGTTAGATTTTTTTCATTTCTTCTTTTTATATATTGTTTCTATTTCGTTTTTGTAATTTTTTATGTGGTTAATGTGGATTGTGGTTCTTGTTAGGTTAACTGTAACTTAACAACAAAAGGAGTTGATCTTATTAAAAATGGAAGATGGTAAAACTCTCCGGTACTGGATAGTATAATATTTTGTGATTATTCTAAATAGATCAAAGACCGATCACGCTGTTTAGTACTCATGGAAAAAGACGATATGAAAGAAGAACAAAATTAAGAGGTGGATGACAAATAAAATGACAGTAGGTCTTCCTGTTCTAGCGAAGGAGTTCTAAGCTGTTTAAGCTGCGAACGTCCAAAAGCAAGCGATTACTAGAAAATTAGTTACATGTTGGATGGTTGCAAACATCATTTTCTTTTCTGGTAACTAAAGGGGCCTTAGCACCATTATCAAGCCACTCCCAACTGAATCTTGAGTTAACATATCAGCAGCTCCAGGAGGAACAGGAGGGGGGGGGGGGGGGGGGGAATGAACCCCCGGCATAATATTAAGCTCAAATCCTTTATTAGGTAGCCAAATACCACTGCCATCCCGAACAATACAACCAGCAGTGGGTTGCCCCTACTAGCCCCACCTGTATTAACTTTGATCCAATCTCCAGGAGTTTGCCAACATCATCAAACATTATTATTTATATTGTATAGTACTAAAGTCAGATTGCATGATGTTGCATGAATTATGGTGCATGCGTGTGTGTGTAAAAAGATGTCCAATAAAAAAACTCAAATTGTCAGGTGAGATTAGAGAATGTTTTCATTTCTTAATTAAGATGCCACTATATATAAGGCTTTAAGTTTGTGCTGAAATTTATTTGAAAATAAATGAGGTTTGCTAAGACTCAAGTTCTTGTCTTTAGAATCAAAACTCTTTAATATCAAATTACAAATCGCACATGTAAGCAGATCCCTCTCTTCTTCTTCTTTTTCTATTTGGGTGGGCGCGCGGGGGCTGAAATTAGTCGTTCTTTAAGCAGCTCAGATCCAATAGGCAGCACTGCTCCTATATACTTCTGTTGAATATATGTGGGGAATTAGAGGTTATGTCGAAGAAAAAGCTCCGAGCTTCTGTTTGGATCTATGAATAAGATATATGATGGGAATTGACATCGTTAACTTTTTGAGAAGAAAATGTGACTAATGCTTTGTTATTTCAATCATGATGGATGGCATGTTTACATGATATCATATACACAAATGAGAGGTGAGAGAGCGAGCCATTGGATACGAACGACGCTCTTTTCCCAAAATCTGATGGTTTGCATGTTCCCGACATTGTCTGGGTGTCAAATGGCATGATGTTTTTCCTTAAACAGAATGTAAGGTTTTGGTCCGTGCAAAGCAATTCAGACAACTAAAACACTAAAACGCTTTCCATATTTGGCCATCGGTCAAGGCATGCAGACACCACACCGCTACCTATCCCCACATCCAACCTCATGCCGACGTCCTTGGCATAATTTTCTTCTACTGTATAAAAATACATCTCTCATTTTTATTCTTATTTTTTCTTATATTTATCTCTTTTGTGCTATAAATATTGGTAATTATAGCCTGAACATACTAGAATTTTTTCTTTTTACCTTAATTCCCTTTTTATTAATTAGTTGACAATTTGTTTTAATTGGAATCCTTGATGGGATAAACAAACTATTCTTTCCTGCTATAATATTTGAGTGCAGTTGCAACCTGTTAATTAGTGTGTTCAACTTAAATTTGAACAGTGCTTAGGTTAACACAGCCAAAATAAACGACAAACATCCTTAAGACGACGCGTTGAGTGGGTGGTCGCTTAATTATTTTATAGCTATCGTCATTTGTTATCATAATATACAGCAATGATCAAATTTCACCTATAATATTAATGGCCCAATTTTGCATTGCCCATTTTCTAATCTCGGCTAAAATCCAATTAGTTTTTTTTTTATATCATAATAGGAAAAGAAATTGATTTAATATATGGTTTAAATAATAATCAAAGAGATGATTCATTATTATGAGATCCCAAATCAAATCCAGCCATTGATCTCTTGTTAAGTTGATTTATCTATGTATACAATTAGCATCCTAGATTTTGACGTTGACAAACATATAACAGGAGAACCTCAATTTGTATAATATATAATTAAAAATATGATATTTTTGTTAATTGTATGATAAATTCATCCAAACACCCATTTTCTCACAACTAAAATGTATTATAAGATTTTTCTCAAAAGTCTAATTAACTATATTAATTTATAAAGATTAATTAATAATAATTAATATGGTTTAATTAGAAGAATGAGCACAAAAGGGAGCTCGTCCAATAAAACTTTTTTTTATTTTATTTTCACACTTGTAAGTGGAACTTTACTACCACACGGGCCAGCCCTAATCATTCTGAAAGAAACCTGAAAGACGCAAAGAAATGAAGCCAACCACATGTTTGCAACTATGTACCTTGTGCATACTCTACCTCGGTTCAGTAAGATACTCAAATGTGATTGAGGATCCTCCTGATGGTAGTACCACGCGTCATGTCTTATCATTACACCTCCAAAGAGCCTATTTATTTTTATATTTTCCAAATATTAAATTATTTTATTTTTTAAAATTAATATTTTTTAATATTTTCATATCATTTTAATATATTAATATCAAAAATAATTTTAAAAAAATAAAAAATATTATTTTAATTTATTTTCAAACAAAAAATACTTTGAAATACAACCATAACTACACTTTCAAACATGCTTATATATGTTGTTCGGATCGTGATAATAATTAATTTTTAAAATGTTTTTTATTTTAAAATATATTAAAATAATATTTTTTGTTTTTTAAAATTATTTTTTGTTAATCATACATTAAAATAATAAAAAATATTTTAAAATAAAAAGAATTACAATTTTTTTTTGAAAGATATTTTTGAAATGTCAAAAAAAAGAAGAAGAAGCTGTTACTCTAGACTTCGGGGACAATTGTCGTTCCTGGTACAAAACATGCCTAGATACTGTGTTCGAAATCTTCCTTCGAGGAATCAAAATCCCTTTCATTAGACAACATCATGGCCGTTCATTTTGTTGATCAGTTCACCATTCCTTGCATCGGTCACTGAAATTCTTTTACTTACATCGGTCAGTATAATTTAACAGCTAGAAGACAACTGGACTAGTCATGATTGTGTGGAGAATGCAGCATTGAGCTGCTTCAACTTGCAAGCCCAATTATAGCTTAAAAAAACTGCGATCACAAATACACACTTGAATTTAGAGTTCTATAGAAATCAAAGTATTTTGATGATTAAAAATCGTCAATATCTAATATTTTCATAATTTAATATCTAGTATTTTGCCCATTATATCTCCACAATTGATGTTATTAATGATTGATTTAAATAAAATATGATTAATAGTGCTCCTAGACTGAAATAGCTAGCTATGGCGTTGGACCTCATCGAGTAGCTTTATGAGCAAGTGACTTCCCTGCGGTTCAAGTAGACCCCTCGTCATCACACCCGTCCCCGTCTTTGTCATGCTCCCATTTCTTTTAGATTATTGAATGGACCTTTTAGCTTAAATAAACCTGACATCTTACGGAAACAAAATCATAAATTTTCGACCATATAAATTTGAATCCATTATCATTTGCTTTACTGAAAACATTAAATCTTGTAAACATATCAAAGATCATATAATCACTTTATTCTTAGTTTGTCATTAATAGGATGTTTAAGAGTATGATATTGGTTGCTTTATAAAATGTTTTTTTTAATATTAAAATAATATATTTTTTACATAAATACATCAAAACAATCTAAAAAAACTAAAAAAAATAATTTGAAGTAAAAAAAATGAAATCTTAATGAGATATAAATTAAAATTCATTCTCAAACACTCTCTAAATATCTATTATATTAAACTTACAGAAATTATTTGTATATAGTTTTAGATTTATTAACTTGTCTGAATCGAGCTCAGCAAATAATAATTAATTGAAAAAAAAAATAATTAGGAGGAGAGAATATTTCTAGTTTGAATTTTCTTGTTTCTCCCCATCACATGCAAATATGCGGTCGACCATGGATTTTAAGTTGACGGGTTTATATATATATATATATATATATATGTTTTTTTAAAAAAACTTAACTGAATCTTTAGATCCGTCGTTGAACACAAGAAGAAGGAAAAAGGTAAGATGAAATTAAGTTAAAGTAGCACTGGTACTAATAATTTGACATCGGCTTTTAGAATGATTGTGGAGCATTATTGTTCTTGCAATTCTTTGTCCACATGGCCAGGGATGAAGAATGCATGCAATTGCTTTGCAAGAAACAATGTATGCGCAGTATTATATATGTCCAGCCCTGATACGGACGACCTTGAGCTAGCTACTGGATCGATTTGGCTTGTAGATTGGATGTAATTGTCTTCAGCTATCTTTTTTGTAATTAAAGAAGCTTTTCCATCAGTGAATGAGTCACGCACTTGTCTTCATTTTCTACTCCATGGATCTTCTCTTCGTTGATCTTGAGGCCAGCACGTATCAGTATATAGAAATTTATGGTAAGCAATATTCCTTTCTTTATAAAAATAGTAATCAACTTTCGTTTTTCTACAAACCAAATATATATAGTTTAGAGAGAACCTGTCATCGATCTTTCACTGGATGCGGCTCCGAAGGCTAAACTTTACCGAGTAAATTAAAGAGAGCTGATGCGTCAGACTTGATGTGCTGGTGGAGCCTTTTGAAGCTGAGATGGTTTCGTGTAGAAAAACTATATATTCATCAATGGATCGATGATGATACATGTAACTGTGAAATATAATTAAAATCACAGATGCATTGAATACTGTTTGGCAATCACTAGATGACTGCAAGGCTATAGCTGCAAAGGCTCAGCTTTACTGAGTTTTTTAAAGAGCGTTGACGCGTCAGCGTCATAGGTTTCAATAATTAGTTTACCTGCTCTTCACCGCAAGCCGGATCGATGAAATCTTTTTTAACTCATAAAAATAAATATGTGGATGTTATCAATTTATTTTTTTATACGAAAAAAATTTAATTATATATAAAAAAAATTACATACATGTAATAAAATAAATTGATAATTACATGTATTAATAATTATTAAAAATAAATTATTAACACTGCATCGCGGATAGAATTTTAAATTAATTTTTAACATAATAAAAAAAAAATATGCTAATATTAAAGAGGCGTTTCATTCCATCATCGTTTTCTTATTTGAAAACCATAAAAGAACCTTTTACATTGAATGGAATGAATTTAAAAATGTACAAGCTGATAAAATGAGAAAGAGTTGCTTAATATTAATTAAATACTAAAATAAAATGTTTATCTTTCTTTATAAAAGCAAGATACAAATAAGTATTCAAATACTTAACCTCAAATTTTCATTTTAAATTTTTTTTTAATCTTGGAGGTTATTAGAAACATAGTTTTATATTTATAAAATAAAAAAATAATAACAAAACTCCTCTCATCAAATGAAATCTATTAATACAAAAAACAACACTTTTTGTAATCAACCTATAATTTTCTGTATCTTCTCTTAAACATAGGAACCAGAAAATAAGTAAAATAAAGTTTTGAATCAAAACTAAAATTAAAAAGAGTAAAGATACCATGAAGAAATAAAAAAGAAAATAGAAGGACAAAAACCTTTTTCGAGTGAAGTTTAAAATTCTCATGAATAGTAGTTGTGTTTTACATTTTAATTCTTTATTTTTTTATAATTTTCTTATTTTATAATAAATTTTAAGCAATTGGTCATTGATTTTCGCACAAAGAATGCAATTGTAGACCCAAAAAAAAAGTATAATGAGCCCAAAAAATTAGCACCGCTTTAATCCACAATAAATTATGAAAAAATAAAGAGTGCCAAAGTATATAGTGAATTTCTTACATGTTTTAGTTTTTATTGTAATTGTAATGTAGTTTAGCATTTTGAAGCTAGGTTGCTTCCGTGTAGAAAAACTATATACCCATCAATATTGTTTGGTAATATGAAATCGCAGACTCATCAATAATGTAGTTTAGGATCCTCATTTTTATTCTAAAATTTATTTACGTATTGTTTAAAATAAGAATGAATTAAAGGTCCATGTCTAAGAGAGAGCAATTAATTTTAGGTTTTTGGTGAATAGCAATTAATTTCGGAAGACTTTTTTTAAAATATTATTGATTTTGATATTGTTAAAGATGAATTTCAAATCAAACAGGGTTAAAGTAGATTTTATATAATACAATAGACTGAGTAGGTCGGGATTTTGTCAAGCAAATCAAAATTAAATTTATTTTTTAAAAAAATTTAAAATTACAACTTTATAATTTTTTTTATATCAAAATAACAACTTTCTGAATTAACCCGTCTAATTCCTAATTCATATCATAAGCATGAATGGATTTAATAAACTTGTTTCTTGAAGTTTTTTATTATTTAGTTATATAATAATAAAAATATATATTAATTTTCATTGAATATTTATTAACAAATTTTTTCAACATTAGACATATAATAATTGAAAAATAAGTTGTTAACAATGCTATAAAAACTCATAAAATTATTTTAAACCCATAACAAACAATTTTTAGAAGAAAAAAAAACCCATGTTCTGTGCATGGCCCAAAGAGACCGGGCTGTTTAGCCCAATAGAGGAATGCCAGGCTCTCGCACCAATCACCCTTTATATATATTTATAAATATTTTTTTATTTTCGAGAGTGAAAAAATATGTCATCCATTCCTCTATTGACGAGGGCAAATTTTTTTACGCCAAAGTGAAAAAATGGAAGCATTTGATTGGTTGATGTTGGTCCTAATTGTTTTAATTTTTGAAAATTAATAAAATTAAATTCTAATTTATAAAGTCAAGAAGCAATCTAATGTTTCATGTCAATTAAAAAAAATCACATCCCGCAAACATAAACATAACGTAAGAGGATGTTATTGAAAAAAAATTCTAGAATTGAAATAAATAAAATTGACGAGGGCAAAATTTTTTTTAAAAAAAAAGCAGTGAAAAAATCTGTTCTTCTTTTAGTTTATTTTGTAATGTAATTGTTATGTAATGTTGGGAATTTTAAAAAGACTCTGTCCCCAACACTTGATTGATGACAATGGAGAGGAAAGAGCAGAGACAATTAAACAAGAGGAGAAGCTACCAGATTGCTTTTTTTAGTGAAAGTGAGGGGAGGGTGATGGCATAAAGCAAAGCCTTTTCCCAGTCGGCGCACATCACCATCTATCTCTGCTAATTTCCTTCCCAAATCCCAACCCCTTCTTTTTTTTCGATCCCCTGTGCATTGCTTTCAACAACATCTGCACTTCAATAATTTTCGTATTTAGGTCTATGATGGGCAAGAGAGAGATGTGTTTTTGTGTGATTTTAACCAAAGAGAAAAAGGAAAGACAAACCAGGCTTTAAAATTAACATGGTGTGAATGTACCCTTCATGCATCGTGCATTATTATCTTGATGGATAATGAGTTATTGCACTCTATACAGCAAGGTATTTTGCAAGTGCGTGTACGCCCTATATATATGACCACAACTATGTAGATTCTATACAAAGCATTCAGCTTTTCCATCAGCTGTTTCTAGCTAGACTCCTAGCTACTGTGTGCAATTTTGAAGACAATTAATTAGATGTGTTTCTGCTAGTTCTTGAAAAAGAAACGATCCCCAGGCTACAAAATTGAAGCGAAGCTTTCCATGGAGCAACGATTAATTTGCTCGGAATGCTTAATACCACATCTATGTATCATCCACTCCCTTTCTACCACCTAAAGCTGTTGAATCTATAGCTTTTACATTCGCGAGGTAGCAGGCGTATATCAGAGATTGAAGCTCTTACATTCGTAAATTACGTGATTGTCTGGCAATGATTTTTAAATTGTTTAACTTGTATATATATAGTTTGTTTATCATTAGCTCTAATATAATTCATGCTGATAATTGACCTTCCAATGACATAAAAGAACAAAGAACGTGTGGTTGTCTCTTGAAAGAACAATTTTATCCTGTCCCATTGCGACTTAAATATCTTAAAACATGGGCCTCTCCATTGGCAGTTGTGGCCCATATCACAGCAGGCTCATCTTCTTCGCACATTGGCGGTCAAAATTGTTGCTACCAAAGTTTTTTTTCTTGTTTTTTTTT
Source organism: Populus nigra (assembly GCF_951802175.1). Taxonomy (NCBI): domain Eukaryota; kingdom Viridiplantae; phylum Streptophyta; class Magnoliopsida; order Malpighiales; family Salicaceae; genus Populus; species Populus nigra. Next base: position 12,322,951 of record NC_084857.1, read on the forward strand.
TATATATATAATTACGAATGGAAACATATTCAAAGTACTTTTCGCAAAACGCCATGATAATTTTTAAAAAACAAGGTATAAAAAGAAAGTTATTATCTGAGAAGACAGTGGATATATTACTTATCAGATTTTATGGAGCAAAACGGAAAACTGAATTTCGCAGCTTTTGTTGTTCATGATGTTTGGGGTTTTAATTTTTTGACAACCTTATGAAAATAAAAGTTACCCTCAAACCTAGGCTCAAAACTTTCAGTCCGGATCTCATGTCGGAAAGAGTGTTACCTGCCTATAGTTTTTGAGAAAATATCGAAAAATATGACCTTCAAAACCTGGATTAGGAGATCGACTCCAATAACATATGAACACTGAATAAGTTAAGAAGATCGTGCCATATTAAAAGCGAAATTGTGAATATATCAATGTGTTGAAAACTTCACTTGTACATCTGCATCCGGTGGCAAATGACAATCTCATCATAATATACGAGAACGAGAGGCATCTAGATGATTTAGAATTGTTTATCATGCATGTAGCCAGAACCTTACTGTCATGTGCTTATCTGGCAATTCATGTTAATGGCTGTGACAGCAATGTTTTGTCCATTCCTCTCCTTGGTCACAGAGAAGAGAGATCATTCCTTTATAGACTAGCATATGGGGCATATGATCAAGCGGTAGATGTCAGAGAAACGACTGCTTGCACCTAGAGGTCTATGAATGGACATTCAAGAAATTCAAGCCATGAAAAACAAAAGGAAAAAAACGGGCGCCCCTTGCTAAGATCATACGAGTAAATCTTAAAAAAAAAAACAAAACAGAAAGAAAAGTGAAGGGCTGCGCAGTACGATTGGAATTCATGGTGGGATATGTTATTGGAGAATCATTCTTTCATGTCATTAGAAGAAAATCGGAAACTTTAAGTTCAAGATGAAATCATTTTCAAAATTTATCCTAAGCTTATGGTGAAATCCGGCTCAATAATTCACTGGAAAGTATTTTGATTAATTCTCTTCAGCTTAAAGATATCGTCCAATTTGATTTTCTTTGTCAAATCTAACTTATTACAAGCATCACATTTATAAATTAAACTTTTAAAAAATATCTAAAAAATAAATTATAGAGAGCAGGAAAGCATTTTTGGTATTTTAATAACAATTGTTTTACAAGGTATTTTTCGTTTGAAAACATATTAAAATAATATATTTTTATTTTTAAAAATATATTTTTATTATTAATGCGTCAAAACAATTAAAAAGCATCAACAAAATTAATTTAAAGAAGAAAAATTAAAAAAACACTTTAAAACACAAAAATAAACATAATATATATATATATATATATATATATATATATATATATATATATATATATATATATATATATATATATATGATAACGACCTGTTTGAGGTCAAATCAGTCAACTAATAAAGTTGTATGTTTAACCCACTCAGGGCCATTACTTTTTTGAAAAATCTGTGATTAAGCTCTGGAAAATAAGATTTTTCATCCAGCACTAACAATATCGTGTTGTACTGGTCCAGAAAGCTTTCAGAACCTTAGAATGAACTGGCACTAAAATTAACATTACAGCACTCGTGTTGTTGTCGTTGATGACCTTCTTCCATTTGTCATTTTAATGACTAGTTATTGCAGGTATATATAATCAATACAAACACATAAACATGAAAATTAAATTGTCAGCCATTTCTAGGCCATGGTCAAGTTTTCCTTGAAACACAAAAGGACATGGTCAAAGCTAGATGCTGTCACCGCGTTGTTCTTGCCGTCTCTCTATCCAAAAAGAACGAAACCAGCTACTTAAAAAGATGAAAAAAATAGCTATGGCGTCGATAAGAATTTCGATTGCTATGGATAAAATAACCAGTGAAGGCCCCCCCACGCCATGCATACATTGGGAAGTGAAGGGATAAGATTATATAATTGATTTAATGAAAAGGAGAGAGTCACAAAAAACTTAATTGATGTTCGTAGGTAGAATAACAAGACAGTGATTTGTAAGGTATAGACTTGTGTTTAGGATTATATCATATATTTAAATAGCAAAACCATAACCATTCTGAGAAACTCACAATTGCAGCCCATAGAACACCTAAAAGGATTTCTCTTCCAAGATTTCCAAGCGGTTTCATAACATTTCTTTTCGATATTGAATTCAATGTTAAATTTTAAATTTTAAATTGATAAATAAGATTTTAAAATATAATTTATATTCATTTTTAACATATATCTTTAAGTAAAAGTTTTTATTTTTAAAATTTACATAGACTTACATTATTTTTATTTTATACTTAATTTTTATTAAATAAATAAAGATAATGAGATCTGAATTTATAACTGCTTGACTATTAAAATTTTGATATCATATCAAATAACCAATTTAATCTTAAAATTTAAACTTTTAAATAAGATATATTATTTTTTAAAATAAGGTAAAGATTTTTGCATTACCATCTCCTCTTGGTTTTGCGATTAATATTGGCATTCATGTGTAATGTCAACCTGTGAGTCGACCATGGAAACAATCCGATGATGTCATAAGCTGGAAGGTTCATCTCATACCTTCAAATGCAAAGGGCACACAGTGGGAAACCACGTTGAAGGGTGGGGACAATAGCACCCAGATTTCAAATTTTACATTCTAGTCCTGAACTTTTGAATTTGCTTAATTATACCCTTAAACTTAAAGTTTATTTCACATGTTCTGCATCCTTAAAAATGATGTATTATCCAATTTGCACCCAATCCTTCTTTTTTTTTTTTTTTGCTTACGGCCCTGGTAGGAATTGAGGCCAAATTAACACATGTCTTGTGCATTGGCTGCTAGTAGCCACATGGTAAATTAAAATTACGTCCAAGAATCGTGAATGATATTGAACGTTTCATACATGTAAATGAAAAGAGTGAAGAGCATATTTTCATCAAAATTGGAAATCAAACCATGTGGAACTGATTTTCTTGTGCACTTAATTACTGAGAGTATCCTAATAGTGATTCTTGTAAATGTAAATGTTGATATAAGAGTAGTAAATAAAAACCGCGTTACTAAAAGAAATTCCCATATATAGCAGCAGATCAAAAGAGATAAGTAGTAAATTAATTTACTAGATATAAATGGATCCATCACAAAAGCCGACCAACAAGAAAAGTCCTAAAGCAAACGCCAAAATTGAATCTCCGTTCAATACAAAATACACAAAAGCCCCAATGGAAATGCCAATGACTTGTGTTGTCACTGTTTCACAACCACTTGCCTTTCCTTCTCTAGCTAGCCTTCTCTCTATTCCTCTCTAACCTAAATCAGCTCCACTAAAAGCCCATTTTCTTCGTTTCTCTAACCTTTATCTCGTATACTGATTCCAAACAAAAATCTGTGGGAAAATATTTACTATCGCAACAAGATTTTCAATTTCTTGGTGTGTACGTGTGTGTGTGTATGGAGTCGGCAAAACAACAAAGCTCGGAGACTTCAAGTACTGAAGAAAATTATGATCGTCAAGAACAAGTCAAAGAGGACTCATCAAGCCGTACAACAATCTCTGCTAAACGCTCATATGAATGTTCTTTTTGCAAGAGAGGCTTCACCAACGCGCAGGCCTTAGGGGGGCACATGAACATACACCGCAAAGATCGAGCTAATCGAACCAAAGACAAGCAACTTGCAAGTTCTTCGTCAGTATCAAGCAAAGCCAGCGAGGAAATCAAGAATCCTATATATATGGTACCAAATTCAAGTGAACCCACGAAGTACTATCCGGTTTCGGAGGCTCAAAGGAATTATGGAACGTATTTTCAGCAACCTGCAGGATCTAGCCCTAGAGAGCCATATAGTTACAAACATGGCAGTCATGATTTTCTTGTGCCGAGATCTCAATCCTTGAGCATGAATGACGAGCTTTGGGGTACAAGTATAGGCTTGCAAATTGGGTCTTCCAATATACAAGATAACGGAGGGAATAGGAGGGTTTCTGAAGATGATGAAGTCGATTTGGAGCTTAGACTTGGCCATGACCGCTAATGAGTCACACGGGTAAATCTCTCTTTAAAGAATGAAGAAAATGTATTGTACAAAGGTTACGTACTTATTTGCTGGTTCTGTTTGATAGGGGAGGGTATTTGTGGATTCCATGAAGATAGAAACATACATATATTTGCATATTACTGTTCCATTGGTGTAATATATAGATTATGCTGAGAGAACGAAAACGAATGATATTTGGTTCAGAATTGTACATCCTCGATAGATAAACCTATGAATCAAGTTCTCCTCTGCAGGAGGTAAGTGCATTGTCTTACTGGTTCGGTGTGGCTACGTTCATACAAAATTACAAGGCTAGCTTTATCATGTTCTACAGTTTCTATATCTCATTCAAACTCAAATAATCGATGTTTGGTGATTATTGAGAATTGAACTATTTCATAGTGAAAAACTCTCCTGTTTCCTTCGGGTGTTTCAAGCCTAAGTAGCACTCCATCCTCAAAACAAGCATGCCTGTTACAACTCTTGTATATATAACCCTGCTGCTTAATTTTATGTTTCTTCTTGTACTTGGAATATTAATCTCACACATATAATGTAACCATTTGTGAGAAAATATGAATGCATTTTTTTTTTAATTTTTTTCTAGCTTGATGACAGATTAATTATTTCCCTTGTGAACCACTAATAATTAATAAACAAGGGCGACCACACATTTTAGATTGAATATGTTTCTTCTGGTTTGCCATTTTCATGTAGCTTCAAAGTTTCATTCTTGATTTTTCTCTTATACAAGATTAATCAACATTTTATTTGTTACTGCATTTTCTCCTTCCATTATATGGACAAGAGGTAAGACCTCGATCAATCCTCTCTTTGTCAAATATATACATAATTGCCCAAAATTGTCTGATTGGATGGCACTGATGCTTATGAGGATTCTTCACAAAAACTACACAAACATGTGTGTGTGTGTGGATCGGAGTACTAGGGAAATATTTATGAGTTCGCGAGTTTCTCTGGTTTTTCTTTCTCGAATGTACTTAACGATCTCATAATTAATCCAATACTGCACTTAATTCATGTACAAATTATAATTAAATGTTTCAAGTATATATCACATTATTTGGTGTTAAAACGTAATGTATCTAGCAGTAGAAGGTAATTAATATACATACGGTGCTGGTGATTTTCCAAAATGTTTCAATTATAATTCCTATCTTGAAAGCTATAGTGTTTTAAACTAGGTCAGAAAACCGATTTCTTGTGTGCTTCCTCCCCCCCTCTATAACATGGATATTTTGCATCATGATGAGGGGCGGAGCAAGAAAAAAAATTTAGGGGACGAAGAAAAATTTAGGAGGGGTGAAGAAAAATTTTAATTAGTTTTATTATATATTTATAAGGGAGGGGTATTTTCTTGCAGGGGCCGGGGTCCCTGCCAGCCCCCCTCCCTCCACCACTGATCATGATCACTGGTAATAACTTCCCAGAAATTGTCCAAATATTATATTAATTTATCAAGCAATAAATCCAAAATCTTTAGCTTTTTCTGGTTGTTAATTTCGTGAATGTAAGAACTATATATATGCATGTGAATCGTTGCCAATTAATGACTATCAGAAGCTAGAATTACTCTTTATCAAAAAAAAAAAAAAAAAAACCATTACTATTACTAAAGAGAAAGGACAAAAGTTGTTGCAAGTGTACAAGTTTCATTTTAATATCTAGTTAACGTAAAACCATTTAAATCCTATGTATTTTTCTTCTCTTCTTCTTCGGTTTCTGCAGACTAAGCTTTGTCTTTGCTCTCTCCAAGTCGGTTGTTCTCCCCTCTTGGTGTAATAAATACCTAATGCTATCCATTGTAAGAAAGTCACACTGCTAATTGCACCTTCTTAACGATGATTTCGAAGATAAGAAAAACAGGCCTCCAAAGCCAAATGGATGATTTTATTATATGCAAGCATGGAATACTGCACTTTATATATGATCCATGTATACGCCTTCTTGCTTGATCGTTTGGATGCGAATGTGACAGCCAACGAATGTAGCGCATGGTGCATTGCCCCATTTATAGGATGCCAAACCATGCAAGTAATTTTGTATATAGAAGCCCAAGGATATTTTTCTCCATGAGCTAGCTCTCTCTCCCTGTAGCTAGTTTCCAATCTTATTATGGGCATGGGATTCATTATTTACCTAGCTAGCCACATATAAGGCAATGAAAAGAAACTGTATAATCAAGAGACTTTCCTTTTATAAATAAAATCCCGAAATCTTTTTAGATAAATCCATAGTTATTTTCATTGCATTGATATGATCTGTTGATAGAAATTCGAAATTCAAAACTGTGACAGTAAGATTTCCAGCAATTTGCAGTCCTCTATTCGTATCCTGTTTTGGGCTGTATGTAGGCCTGGGCTAGACCCAAGTGTTTATGAAATCATCCGAGCACTCTCTAACCCTGATCTAGAGAGAAAGAATTCATTTTTTATATACCCTCTTTGACCCTTTCAGGGCATTGAGCCTGGGCTAGTTCCAAAATGCCACAAGATTTTCTAAACACAGGCGGCCCCAGAGCGTCACAATATAAACACGGCCCATGCGCAGGTGCGGAATTAGGACAAAGAATTTTATTTTTTTTAAGCTCTCTTCTTCGATAAATTATAAATTTTATCTTTCTAAAAATAGATTTTCTCATTTTACCCTCCTGAACTAAAATTCCCGCCCATGCCGCACGGTCAGCTAAAATGATGTGAGGCCATAATTACCGGTCGCTATTAATCCAGTGGCTGAGGATTGGCCATCATGAACTGTTCGTACACCACATGAGCCTGCCATGGCGTGTAGACTGTAGCCTTTCCTTTCTTTTTTCCTCTGTAGTAAATTCGCTTGCAATATTCCATAGCAAGCAAGCATCTAGGTCGCCGACTAAATTAATTGGGCCAAGAAAGGCAAGGATATGACTCTAATGCTTTTGACACGTGGGGTGCATTGCCATGCATGTGACACATTTGGAAAAGGGCATGTGCATTTGTGCAGAGGACCCCTCCACCACCTTGGCTAAGCATGTAACATCTCTGTCCATGTAGCAGAGCACGTGGACGGATGCAAGTGCGGTTTTGGTGCCGTTGCTCGATTTAGGTTAAGTTTGTTGTAGTTTTTATAAATTAATTTAACTTTTTTAATATTTTATTTGAGTAAAAGTTATAAGTGTGTTTTGTTGGCAATAATTCTTAACTTTAACAATACTTTCTGTAAAATTGAGTTAAGATTTCACTTTTTGGAATTTTGAACTTTTAAATTATAAATTCTAACTTATATAACATTCCCTCTTTAAAAAAAAAATTTTATTTTAAATTATCTATGAAAAAATAATTTTTAGAAAAATATAATTCAATATGATTTTATTTATGAAATTTCTTTTATAAAAATCAATAAAACCTTCAGTAGTGTCAATAGTTGCTAGTATGGTATTGTGAAACATTTAATATATAGAACTGATAATTGAAGCAGGTGTTCTAATCGGAGGAGAGGAAATTAGCCAAAGGTATTAGGTGTACTTACAAAATAACTCAGTGCTTTAGAAGTGCATATCATTCAGTATTTCATCTATTTAAATTAAATCACATATAATAATTGACAATATTTTAAAATTGATATAATTAAAGTAATTTAATATTATACAAACAAACATTTCATAAAAATATATCACACAAATATATGTTGCAGTTACTTTCTAGATGGTATATCAGTCACTACACTATCAAATTGACACATTACCATTAACAATTTGACACCCAAGTGTGGGTAGAAATTTAATATGAAAAGTTTGTTTATAATTTTTTTTTTAAGAAGTGATGTATCAGAGCGTGTGTATAACTCATGTATCTAAACCTTGTAGAATGTAAAGCCCAAATTATATGGGTCTGGCTTACTTCCATACTCAACACCCTTGAAGTCAGTTATATGTTAAGCCCAAGTATATATAAATCTAAGGAGATGTCAAATCTAACACCTTTGAGTTCAACTACGTGTTGAACCCAAGTACAAGTTGATCTGGCAAGATATCAAACCAAGCACCCTTGGATTCAGCTACACGTTGAGCCCTAATACATACGGGTATAAAGAGATATTAAACCTAATATCATTGGGTTCAACTATGCGCATAACCCAAATATATATGAGTCTACCAAGCTGTCAGGCCTATATCATCCTCGGGTTTCAAATCATTTCAACTCCAAATATATATGGAGTTCATAATCCTTTTAGGCCCTGTATTGGTTTACGAGGATTTATTTACTTATTCTTATGTCTTTTAACATGAAGTGTTAAATATCAAGAATAATCTTCTTCTCACATCCCTATGTGCTTAAAAGTCTCTTAATGGTCTACCTTATTTCCATCAACATTAATATTATATAAGATATATTTATTCCATGTTGATATTATGTAAGAGATATATATCTCTTATTAGTATTATATACGAGATATTTATATCTTGTTAATGCTATCAGGAGGAGATGATGTTCAAACCCCTCTATTCAAGAACATGATAGAGTTCAGAAGCTATATATACCCTCTAAACCACTCAAATAAAGGGTTCATATTTTTTCTATTCTCTAAGTATCTATACTCTTATTCTCAGAGCATTTATCATACACAGTTAACAACAAACACTCTTGTTCTTAGAATTTAAAGCTCATTCTCTCTTAATTTGAGTGTTTTTTTTAATTGGTCATCGGTTTCTAACTTGTTCAATTCGACCCCTATCAACCATCAAACTTTCAATTCCTTTCAAATTCCTTAGCATGTTCTTGCTAACCAAGTCACTTGTCTTCCTGTATTTTTTTTTTATTTTGCAACCTTTTTTCTTTTTTCTTTTAATTTTTGTATAAAAGAAAAAGATAATTATGGGGAATCCAAAATAGGGTTATGACAAAGGTCACTGACTTTGTCAACGGAGGATCCCTAAATACCACTAAAATGGACTGTTTTGTGATTGTTAGGTCTTCTATCACCAAACATCAACTTTGTAAACTCTGAAGAAGAGAATATTGACGTGAATGTAATAACCTTGTCCTTTTAAGATTCCTTCACTATCAAGACAATGGTAGGCAACATCCTTATGGGATATATTGATTAAACAGATTGGAAATACGTAGCTTATTTAGATTCAAATGGCAATTTATTTGCTCACAGATTTTATAGATTGAAGCGAGGATCGAACACGGGTACAAGTTGTGTAGATGTTGCTTCTCCAGATCTAGATCTCAAGGCCTATTCGAGTAGACTAGAAAACCTTGTGACATCTTCTTTAAGACTTTCTAACTTCTTTTTTTAATGTTGGGCTTCCAACTGGGCTCTCTCTTCGTTCTCCATTTGTATTATTCTCAAGCGAGTGCTATAGGTGCAGCTTAATGGGGAACCTATATGTCAACGTGCTAAATGAAAATCATGTAATTATATAAAGTAAATATAAGATGTAAAAGTGGTGATATTATCAATAAGAAAAATGCATATTAAATATGGACTTACCCTTCATGAGGTGACAACAGTCGTCATCCATGAATTTTAGAAACCTAATATCATTATCAAGCCAACTAGAGAGTCCTTGTCTAGTCTTGCCTAAGTTCGAGCTTTTAATAGAATGCAATTCAAGACTGTTCCTTTTTGTCAACTGTAATAACTTAGATTCTTGTAAAATTCATATGTGGATGCCATTTATCACCTGATAGTCTTGGAACTCAAGATGTCACATGTTGGACTTACCAAAAGATACAACTTAATAGGTAAGTTCTAGTCATTTAATGCATCAAGGGGTAGGTTACTATCTAGTTTAAAAGGGTTGCTCACATGCTCAATGATCGTCCTTGAAAGGTCGATATAAGAAATACAAGGAGTGTGAAGATAGAGGCCCTGAATAATATCAAATTGGCAAACCAACCACTTCCAAATAAACAATCAAGTGAGAGTTGGATGATTTCACAAGTCTTGCTCACGCTAAAGCCATTGAGGTATAATTACTTCCTCAATTATCCTAAAGTTTAAAGTGTATGCTCAAAAGTGATACATGATGATATAAACATGAATGCATGTTAAAATAGTAAAAGCAAGAAAAAAAATAGCACAAAAATTATGGTAATAGAAAGACAAAAGGAAAAACTTAGTCCAAATATCCCAGTGGATTCGTGTTTCTATCACACCCAACATCGTGACGATCTTTAAAAAACTAGAAAAAAGAGATATCTGACATCTTGTTTTTAGAGAGAAAAAGTCATGTTTAAGGAGTTCCCATCTAGTATTATGGTTACTAGAAACCCTAACTAATCTTCAGAGATTCTATGTCAATGGACTGGTTATGTTAGAGGAAAGATATTATCACCCTAAAGTGTCTTACCTTAGGCAGACTGCATTGCAAGTTTTGTCTTAAATTGTTATGGGTTGTTGTGTTATGTTATCAATTATTTGTCTATAATATTTCTGACTTTGGCGTCAGTAAATATTGAAATTGATATTTTTTTTCTGGCATTAATAAATATTAAAGTTGATATTTCTGACACTAGTGTCAGTAAATACTGTGATTGATACTCATCGTGAATCTACATACCTTAAACATTTATGAATTAAGTTTTAAAATGATCACTGTCGCACCCTCCCGAGAGCTCGACGTCGCGGCGACCTATCCTCGTAGCGAGGATTGAAGTTGGGGTCTTTTTGTTGTGAAAAAGGGAGTCGCCACCTAGTATTATGGTCACTAGAAAACCTAACTGGTCTTTCAGAGATTCTAAGGCAAGCGACTGGTTGCGTAAAGGGAAGGTTTTAACACCCCTAGTACGCCCTACCTAAGGTAAGCTGCTTGGTGTTTGATTTGCCTTATAACTGTTATGGTGTTGATGTTCTCTAATCCCATCAGTTTCCTAGGATAAGTCTGCTCTGATGAACGAAATCTAGGGTGCTTTAAAAACCTATTTTTTTGTCTTAGTGTTTTATACTTTCACGGCTCGTAAACCGTGGAGTAAAAAAAATTGAAATGTCCTCGATTATAATCAAGGCTTTTTTCAAGGATGTGTGCGGATTCATTATTCCTAGAAAATTATTTTGGATATTTACCACTCCAGGTTTCTTTATCCAAATATTAACAGTGAATAATAACAAATTATTCCCAATAATATTTTGGATATTCGTCCTTTAAGGATTTCTTTATCCAAACATTAACGGTGAATAATAGATGAATTCCCCCCAAAATAAGATTTTTATATTTATTGGAATATTGGGCAATACCCTTTGGAGTTTTACAAACATTTTGTAAAATCCAGAAATGCAAGAAAAATGATTTTTGTTGTGTTTAAGAAATCCATGCGAAACACATTTTTGAAACTTCAAATATTTGTTTTTAAAAAAACATTAAAACATGTTAAGGTATCGGCCGTATGCATGAAAACAAAACGTTTTTTTATTTTATATTTTTTCGATGTCTTGACGAAAACCGGGTATTTTCATACCGGATTTGTATCTTTACAGTATAAAAATACAAGCAGATATTGATAAACAATGCATCAACAAACTTTCAGAAAATCACCTATTTAAATAATTCTTTTGAAGAAAATTTTCCGAACGGGCCAGACCCGGCCCACAAAGAGACTGGGCCGAAATCAGCCCAACATAAAATGGGCCTACTTTTCTACAGGGGTGGAGTCAGCCCAGCCCAGCCCAAAACCACATGACGGTATTGTTCACTGTACAGTAACCCATTACTTAATTAGCCGGTTACTGTGCACACAGTAACCGCGTAATTATTTTCTTGCTTGCAGAACGTGCACAATGCACGTTCTGCATACAAGACGATGAACAATAAACAGAGATAAGGGTCAGAGGGCTGACCTGTGGTGGCTCTGAAGGCGGTGCTGCTGGCGATTGCTGATCGGAGGATGGCAGGGCTGGTGGTCGACCTTTCTTCCTTTCTTCGCTACTATTTTTTCCTACTCTGTTCTCCTCTACTTCTCTTTTCTTCTTCTGTTTCTCACGGTGCTCTTCCTTCTCACGGTGGTTCTGCTGTTTTTTAGCAGTGCTGATGGTGCTGGTGGCAGTGGAGAGAATGCCCGATGACAGCAGCTGTTTTCTTCTTCTTCTTGCCCGTGCAGAGGCGTTGCTTCTTCTCTTGGTTTCCTTTGTTCCCTCTGTCAACGCTGTTCTTCCCTCTCTACAGCAACTTTATAGAGGTGCAGGTGGTAGGGAATGGCTGTGATAGGAGTTAGTTTGGTGTGGGAAGCCTTTCCTCTTCTTCTTCTCTGCGTTTTTCTTCAGCCCTGTTCTCCTCTGTTTTCATTTCTTCCTTCTGCTTTTTGCGGGGCTTTTGTTGACTGAGATGGCAATGACAGCTGGTGGCGGTGGAGAGGAAGTGCTCTGTTCCTGGTGGTGTTGCTACGGCTGGGAAGAAGATGGTGAGCGGTGGCTGAGGGAGCCCGGTGACAGCAGCTGTTCTTTCCTCTCTGCAGCGGCTCCCTCCCTTCTGTTTTTTGATTTCTTTCCTCTATCTCTGGTGTTTCCTTCTGTCAGTGGTTCAGGGGAGGTGGGAAGGTGAAGGTAACAAATCAATGGTGTTGGCAGTGTTGGTGTGTTTGTCTTTCCCTCCTGTTCGGTTTCAGAGCTTCCCCATTTTCTCCCCTTTTTTTTCTATCTCGTTTCCTCCCCTCCTACCCTCTCACAGTGGCTATCTTCATTTCAAACTTCCCTCCCCTTTCAGTTTCAAAAGAGCCCTCTCTCTCGTTCAAACTCCTCATCTCATTCAAAACTTCCTTTCTCTTCCTTCCATTCCCTCCCTTTTTCCTCTATTTCATCCAAAAAAAAACCCACCCTCCCTCTGCTGGTTGTTGGGCGCAGTATTTATAGGGCCAATCTCTGCTGTTGCGCGTGAGGAGCAGGGGAGCGGCTTGCTGTCGCGCATGGGAAGCAGGGGACGCCGAGTGAGGTCTCCAATGGGCGTGGCTTTGTAGGGCACGCCTGCGCTGTTTTCTAGTCATGGGGTTTTGGGTTTTTGCAGCAACATGCGGGGAGAGAGAGAGAGAGAGAGAGAGAGAGAGAGAGAGAGGAACAATGTTTCTTAAAACGACACTGTTTCCTTTCTTTTTTTTTTAATTATTATTTTTTTTATTTGTGGGGACCCAAAAATAGGCTACAACAATCACTAGACAAGAATGACAAAAGTAGGCTTTGGATCCTTTCAAAGAGATGAGTTTTTTGTATTTTGTATGTAAGCCCAATGAGTCATTTTATTTAGTCTAAGTTCTAATGGGTTTTATAAACTTGTTATAAAGTCCATATGCAAACAAAATATTTTTTTTTATCAAAAAGTGATAAAACAAAAAAAATTATAAAAATACTAAAACTTGCAAAAATATTTTAAGCTATTTTTTATGCTAAGAAATCACAAGTTAATGCAAATGCATTTTTCATATTTTTTTAGGACTTGACCATGATGCAAATTGTAAGTGTGTGAGTAGAAATTTTACTAATCTACTTATACATCTACTTTTACAATCCTCAAAAATACTCAAATCAAATACATATAATTAATTTGCAAAAATAAATCTCAACTCTAAATCAACCTTCAACGGTGTTGCTAAATAGGATAAGACTGCCAAAATAAAATCCAATGATGTAGTAATAGTGGGTTTCCCGTGGCGTGTGTTTGTCATGCGCCACCAAAGATAATGGTGCGTGGAATGATGCTCTAGAGTCCTAGATCGAACATGGCATAATAGATTGGGTAGCTTCCCCTTTCCTTTTCGTGTTTGTGCCTACGGTGAGAATCAATGTTACTTGCAAAAATAAAAAAACTTCACACAGCAAAATCAATTTAAACTCCTCATATCTTCACAAATTTGTTGTCGTTCTGGGAGGAAAGATAGTGGCATGCAAGCTACAGTAAGAAAAGTTATTGATTGCGTGACTCACAGTGCTAGTTAAGGGTTGATGTGACTCACAGTGCTGGTGTAGGCCGACTATTTTGAAGGCTAGTTCGGCTGAAACAATTAAGTGAAGAAAGGTGTTGCTGTGAGAGAAAGGTTATGGGTATCGCATGATGATGGGTTTGTCATAAGTGGTGGTGTTTAGGGACTATTGATGGTTGTCTTGGGTTTGTGGGTCTATGACGGAGAGGGAGGGAGGGAAGGAGGGAGAGCAACGTGGGTTTACTGCCAATGAAAGCTTCAGTTTTGGAAAGGGAGATGAAGACTGTTGTTATGACGCCTACCAATAATTGAAGGGAAGAGTTGGATCTAGGGAGGGAGGGAGAGCAACGCGGGTTTACTGCCAATGAAAGCTTCGATTTTGGAAAGGGAGATGGAGACAATTGTTATGAGGCCTGCCAATAATTGAAGGGAAGAGTTGGATCTACTATGGGTGTGTTGGCGTTGATGTGCTGGAATTAGTGGAGCTGTTGGTATGGTGGGTGGTTAGCAATTGGTGATTTTTTCTTCTTTTGTTTTTAAAGAGACAGTGACAAGAGAAAGAAAATAAGAGAGAAAGGGGGAGTGTTTTTTTACCGGATAATCTATGGAAGATTTTTGGGTTTTGTGTGAGAGTTCTGGCTTTATGCTTTGTTTTTTTTTTTTTATCTTTTAGGTCTACTCTCAAAGTAAATTTTTTTTTTATCTCCCTTCAGTATAAAGATTTTGATATGCTCCTCCCTTCATTTTCTATACACCAACATTTTTATTTATAATACAAAAGTCTAAGAGCATATAGAATTGAAAGCCCAAAAAAAATTCATCATCTTTTTTTAAATTTAAACTTGATTAGAGTTTAAAATCAAATTTAAAAATCAATAACTAAGATATTATGATTATTTTTTTCAAAACAGAGATTAGAAGAGAATGATAAAAACATATTATAATTTCTAATTTTTACACAAATTGACAAATCATTTTCAATTAAAATTAGTTTATGATATTTTAATTCCAAATTTAACCCTTTTAAAAAATTAAAATAAAAACAAATGGGATCAAATTTAGATTACAACATCCCAAAAACAAGTTTCTTCCAGTTAAAAAAAAAAGAGTCAACCCGACTGGGCCCTCAGTTGACGAAATTGTGGGGGGGGGGGGGGGGGGGGGTATGTCTCAAGTCCTTTCTACTGTACGATTCTGTCTTAAGTCTGCCTGTCTATTATTGTTCTCTTTAGCGTGGATTAGATTGGATTGGAAAGAAAGCAATGCTCTACATTAGTACATTGAACTGTGACGAGAATATTTTAAGTGGGTGTTTGTCATGTATCTGGACAGCAAAGACACCAATTAAAAGTTTTGTTAGATATTTTGATAGTCTTGACATTTTTATATTGGAAGTATTCAAGAACATTTAAGAATCATTATGTCTTTATGAAATTAATGAAAAAAGACTAAATTATAAATTAATCCCTGTGTTTTTAGTAAAATAATTAGCTATCCATTTGGTTTCAAAATACAATATTGAATCCTTATATTCTCATAATTGTTCCTAATTTAATTTTTTTCCCCTAAGAGATGTTCTTCGTTTCTAGTTAGATTCTTTAATCTAAAGAAAAAGAGTGAAAAATACATTTAAGAAAGTTAATTTAGGAGCCTCAGAAGGCATCGACAATCAATTTTGGTAAAAGGATGAATTTGTGATTTTCAAAAGTATAAGGATTAACTTACAGGATCATTAAAGATGCAAGGCCCACATTCAATTTACTCTAATGAAAGAAGGTTTCTTGGACGTCAATTGATCTCAAAGGCCACCAATTTGTAGGCCATATACAATGGACGTGGAAAATGTTGAGCCGCATTCGTTTTCAAGCATCATTCTCGATCATTGTCTCTTCAAAATTATTCAAGCTAGATTACCTCTGAAAGAAATAAAAAAATTATTGTTTTGGTTACTTAATCTTTCTTTCATAAAGTTTGAGGAAGACAGGCTTTTTTATATGTTTTAAAAGTCTTTTTAAAAAATTTTAATTTATTTTTTTATTTTAAATTATTTTTTTATAGTTTTATATTGTTTTCATGTGTTAATATGAAAAATAAATTTTAAAAAATTAAAAAATATATTATTTAAAAAAAAACTTTAAAAACAGCTGCTTCACCAAGGTTATGAGCAGACTTCACTTTTTCTCATACACAGGTCGAAAGAAAGAAAGAAAGAAGTGGGTAGTGGGTAGTGGGTACTGACTTTTTTTCAGTGGGGGAACATGAACAACATATACGTGTCACAATTCATATCCTGTCAATGAGCTTAATCTACATTTTGCCCTTGTTGTCTGCCACGCAGAATCTTCTACAGTGTTATTTTTAAATTTTGCATGAAGGTGGAAAAAATTATTTTAACTCTACTTCAGATAATGTGATGTAATAACCCAAATATATATTTTTTTAAAAAATAATATAAATTATATCTTGAAATCTCATATAACAATTTAAGCTATTGAGTTGGGATGATTCTTTAACATGGTATTAGAGCTTTAATGATCAAATGATTACGAGTTCGAATCTATTTGAGTTTTCACTTGAGGAGGTGTGTTAAAGAATAATATAAATTATATCTTGAAATCTTATCTAATAACTTAAATTATTGAGTTAAAATAATTTTTTATATTTTTAAAATTTTTTGATGATTTTTTCTTAATACGACTAATGATTAAGAAGATTTGTTCATTTAGTTGACTTTCTAGGTTTTAATTTTGGAGCTAGTATTAAAGAGAATTTATTAAGAATTCTGCCACTATGGAATGGAAGGGAAAGTTAGCTCGTGAAATTATAAAAATACATAAAAAAAATATGAATTTAATATTTTAAAAAACAAGTATATTTAAAAAGAAAAGTTACTGCTGCACTTTTTAAGGGTGATTTAAGATTCCAAGCTAGGATCCAAAGTCAAAAACAATGGGTGGGAATTCCCGTCCCCAGTTTTGAGAGAGACAGGGAGGGTTTCCTTTGAAGATGATGAAGTTTCAAAAGGCTTCATGAAATCATCTCCCACTAAACTTTCTCCCTCCAAATCCAATCAAATCAGGCAAAGTAATAATTCAGCTTTATGTATGGGTCCATCAGTGGTTACTTCTTGCATTTTCTGTGTACATGGTAATTATGCGGATGCAGGTTTTTTTTTCAAGTTAAAATTATATTAAAATAATATTTTTTTTGAATATTAATATATTAAAATCATAAAAAATATCTAAAAATACTAATTTTAAATAAAAAAAAATTTTAAAAAACAGACTATAAAAAAAGAAAAAACACTCCCGAAATGCTCTCTTATAGCTATGGAACGTCTAAATATCAGGTGGTAATTTTTAAGAACATCTAAAAACCGGAGATGATAGCAATCAATCCCTAAACCTCGTTTTACATCATTTGCTAAGAATTAAACCTCATGCTTAACACGACTAATTAATTAGCAGCCGTGTCCCTTCCTTCTTCACCAAATCCAAGGGAGAAAAAATCATGTGATATCAAGAACACTATTTGTATTATTTTCAGTAGCTAGGCAAAATGGTTACGCCAACCATGGAGATTTATCATGATAACCAACCGAAGTTTTACTTTTCTCCCCATGTTTGTCTCCCTTTTCAATGTTTCTTTCTTATGATTCTTGTTTTTGGTTCCTACTACCGTTTTGGTATATGGTGGCCGGTGAGAAGCGTTTCAGGCTTCCTTCTGGAAATAAAAGTAATTGTTATGACAGAAAAGTAAAATGAGTGGTTATCAAAGGATACTTCATGCTTTCAACTTCGTCATTTGCTCTTGTTTTGAAGAATCTTCTTTCTACTGTATGTATATATATAGGTGCTCTTTTAAATAAAATTCCTCCCATCAATTCACGACTTATAAAGAAACTACTCAAAAGAGCTCGAGAAGATTAATTTCTATTTATTAGTGTTTATGTTAAATTATGCCAATAAATAAATATAAAAGCTACCTAAATCCAAGAATTTGGATGACTTGTACAAGTGATGTTCAGTTGCGGATGATGAAAGTAGAGATAATTTCATGGTGGTTGCAACTTTTAACAAATCTTGGTATTCGATTCTTCACGAAAAAGAAGAACTTGAAACGTAACAAAAAAATTAAATAAATAAATTATTTTCTTTACATAGCTACGTACTATATTGCCAATTAGTTTTTACATTTTTTGTTATTCTAAATTATCATTTCTTCTTTTTAAAAATAATTCAAAGTACTGTGTGAAACAATGAATATAATGAATTTCTAACTCCTTTTGTTTTTATAAATTTAAGACCACGGATCGAACATGACAGTACTAAATTAGAGCCAGCACATGGATAATCCTGATTGTAAACATAATTAATTTAATAGAGGGACTCAGCCATCAAGTAATTAAGCAGAGGAGAGATTCGACGAGTAAAACTATATATCATGCGTGTAGTCAACCCGTTTACTCATCAAGATATCCGAAACTGAAGATTCTGCATGTAAAGTGGCATTTTCAAAACATGGAAAATGCTTGTCTTAAATTCTTATCCGGCTAACACTTCACAGAGAAGTCTGAGTTGAGTGCTAAGGGTATATACCATTACTAAAATCAGGTGCTAGCTAGCATGCAGCTTGCGACGCATCTATGGTAGGCTTTTTTACGTACAGAGAATGTGAAGCAGTATTAACACACAAGGAAAATGAGCAGAATATTATAGAGCAACAATGGTTCTGGGGTTCTTGAGTTTTGGAGAGGAAAATGTGGAACTACTCAGCAAATCAAATAACTATAGCTATCAACAAGAGGAAAATCAAGAAGAAGATTAGGAAGACTAACTGATCTGATCTACCTCACGTCTTCTGCTGAATTTCAAATGTTGATAAGATTTTCTATTAAGATTATTATGTTGTATTCAAACTCTATAAAGAGTAACCTTGTATCAGTAACATTAAGGTGTGAAAAATATATTTTCTACTTCACTGTTTTCTTTATTCTACATGGTATTAGAGCTACAAAAAGACTAGCGTCTCATTATGTCTTCATCTCCTTCCTTGTCCACTACAATCCTTAACTCCTCCTCTTTGACCCCCACAATAATTCCAATCTCTAATATTGTTTCACTCAAGTTGACTCCTGATAATTATCCTCTTTGGAAGACACAATTACTGCACTATTTTCGTGGACAAGACCTGTATGGCTACCTTGATGGTACATTCATTCTTCCTCCCCAAATGATTGATACTCTGCATCCTGATATAGGTGCACTCACCCAAGTTCCAAATCCTGCTTATTTTCAATGGTTGCGACAGGACAGTCTAATCCTTAGCACTCTCATGTCTTCAATGACAGAGGGTGTTTTAGCTCAAATAGTCTCTTATGCCACCTCTCATCAGGTTTGGCGAGCACTTGAAACAAACTTCTCCTCACAATCTCGGGCTCGTACCATCCAGGTTCGAACTCAACTTGCCAATGCAAAGAAGGGCAGTCAATCTGCCAATGATTATTTCTTATTGATCAAAAGATTAGCTGATGAACTTGCTATGGCTGGCCAACCTCTCAAATGTGATGACATCATTTCCTATGTTCTTGCTGGGTTAGGATATGAATATGACAGCTTTGTCTCCTCTATCTATGCCCGTAATGATCCAGTCACCCTTGAGGAAGTATACTCTCTTCTAATTGTTACAGAATCTCGTCTAACTCGCCATCATCTATCTACTCCTGCACCCCTTGCTGAAGCACATATTGCCCAGAGACAACCACCACCATCCAACAATAGAAGTAAAGTTAATTCTCGGGGTAGAGGCCGTCATAACAACTATCGTGGAGGGGGTGCTTTCTCTAGAAGTGACACATATAATTCTTCTACTATTGTGTGTCAAGTTTGTGGAAAACATGGCCATTCTGCTCGCAAGTGCTACCATCGTTTTGATCTCACTTATCAATATTCTTCTTCTCCTTCAAATAAACAGGCTTTTATTACAGCAAACAATGGCGGCTGGGAGAATGACTGGCATGCCGACACGGGTGCTACTCACCATATCACTCATGATATGGCGAATCTGAACCTAAAGAGTGATGACTATACTGGTACAGATCAACTTCAAGTTGGCAACGGTCAAGGTTTGCATATCTCTAAAACTGGCAATTCCTCTCTTCATACATCCTCTCATTCCTTTGTATTGAATCAAGTTCTTTTAGTCCCTCAAATTCGGAAAAACTTACTTTCTGTCCAAAAATTCTGCACTGACAATAATGTTTATTTCGAGTTTCATGATCAATATTTTCTTGTGAAGGATTACTTGGGGACCGTCCTTCATCGAGGCCATGTCAGTAATGGGTTGTACCATTTCTCACCCA
Source organism: Populus nigra (assembly GCF_951802175.1). Taxonomy (NCBI): domain Eukaryota; kingdom Viridiplantae; phylum Streptophyta; class Magnoliopsida; order Malpighiales; family Salicaceae; genus Populus; species Populus nigra. Next base: position 12,343,266 of record NC_084857.1, read on the forward strand.
ACTATGTTCCTCCTCGAGCCTTTTCCAGTGTTCGCATTTCATTTGATCAATGGCATCGTCGCCTTGGTCATGCTGCTTCTCAAGTTGTTCAACGTGTTTTGTCTTAAAATAAATTACCAGTTGATAAAATAAAAAGGCACTCTGTGTGTCCCGATTGTCAATTAGCAAAAAGTCATGCTTTGCCTTTTACTAATTCAACTTATGTTTCCAAATCTCCATTAGACTTAATTTTTACCGATGTCTGGGGTCCAGCATCTGTAGCCTCAACTACCGGTGCTCGATACTATGTTAGTTTTCTAGATAATTATTCTAAATTCTTATGGTTATTTCCTATTAAATTCAAATCTGATGTTGAGCGTGTTTTTCTTCAATTTCAATGTTATGTGGAAAAACAATTTAGTGGTAAAATCAAAGTCATACAATCAGATTGGGGTGGTGAATACCGTAGACTTCATAAATATTTTCAAGCCAATGGCATAGCTCATCGTATTGCATGCCCTCATACTCACCAACAAATTGGTTCAATTGAACGACGACATAGACAAATTGTTGAAGTAGGCCTTAGTTTATTAGCACACTCAAATTTGCCTCTACTTTATTGGGAAGATGCATTTACAACTGCAACCTTTTTAATTAATCGCCTTCCAACACCCATCCTCAATAATTTGTCACCGTTTGAAATGCTCTATAACCGGATCCCAGATTTTTCTTTCTTACGTGTCTTCGGATGTGCATGTTGGCCTAATCTTAGACCATATAATAAACATAAATTGGATTTTAGAAGCAAATCTTGTATTTTCATTGGCTATAGTGTTAATCATCATGGATACAAGTGCCTTGATTTATTAACTGGTCGTGTTTATGTGTCCCGTCATGTAATATTTGATGAAAATATGTTCCCTTACCAGAAAAATATTTCCTCTATACTGTCCTCAAATTCCAACTCATCCACACATGTTAACTTGCCTTTCCATCTTCCAGTACCACTACCTGCCAGCTTTAATGATATGCAAACTCAAAGTTTACCATTTGCAACTAATGATTCTGTTCCTTTAGTGTCTCACTCTGCAGGAACAAATGAAGAGCCACCAGTTAGGCATGCTACTTCTATCTCCTCGTCAGAGGTAGCTGCTGCTGAACAGCCCATCTCCTCCAGTTTATTAGAGACACCTCTTCAACCCACCTTAAATCCTGCAGTAATGCAAGGCACTACCAGCACCCATGCCATGATTACCAGATCAAGAAACAATATTTTTAAACCAAAAGCTCACTCTGATGCTTTTGTACGGTATCCTCTACCTAAAGCATTACTTACCTCTTTTCACTCTTCTGATGTAGAACCAACATGTTATAGTGATGCAGTCAAGTCACCCCAATGGCGCACAACAATGAATGCAGAGTTTGATGCTCTTCTACGCAATGGGACTTGGTCATTAGTTGCTCCTCCTCCTAAAGCCAATATTGTTGGTTGCCGCTGGATATATAAAATAAAAAAAAATGCTGATGGTTCCATAGAGAGGTTTAAGGCCAGGTTAGTTGCCAAAGGCTTTCATCAACAAGAAGGAATTGATTTTAATGAGACATTTAGTCCTGTTGTCAAGCATGTTACAATTCGGATAGTCTTGTCCTTGGCTGTTTCTTATAATTGGCAGATTAAACAAATTGATATCCAAAATGCATTTCTACATGGTGAACTGGAAGAGGAAGTTTATATGGCCCAACCTCAAGGCTATATCCATCCCCAATATCCTAATCATCTTTGCAGACTACATAAGTCAATCTACGGCTTGAAACAAGCTCCTAGAGCTTGGTTCTCTCGTCTAACAGATAAACTACGGGCGATTGGATTTCGTGCTAGCAAGGCAAACCCTTCTTTGTTTATTTGGAACAAAAATAATGTTCTGGTTGTGATTCTTATTTATGTTGATGATATTATCATCACAAGCAGTTCTAGTACTGCCATCCATCATGTGCTTCAAGACTTACATTCAGATTTTGCAGTGAAAGAGCTTGGTGATCTTAGCTACTTTTTAGGGGTGGAGGTCTTGCGCTCAACTGATGGTATGTATCTCACTCAAAGAAAGTATGTGGCTGAACTCCTAAAATGCACTCACATGGCAGAAGCAAAACCATGTACAAGTCCTATGTCAACTACCTGTCACCTATCTGCAACTGAAGGAGCTAAGTTTTCGGATCCTTCTCTCTACAGACAGGTTGTTGGTAGCCTGCAATATTTGGCATTTACGCGACCTGATCTTTCATTCTCAATTCACAAAGTAAGCAAGTTCATGCATAACCCAGCCACATTGGCAAGCAGTAAAAAGAATACTACGTTATCTTAAACATACCATATCAACGGGACTATTTCTTAGTCAGTCTCCTAACTCTGCAATTCAAGCTTTTTCAGATTCTGATTGGGCAGGTGATCGTGATGATCGACGGTCCATAGGTGCTTATTGTATTTTCATGGGCAGCAATCTTATCTCATGGCGCTGCAAGCAACAATTTACAGTTGCTCGTAGTAGCACAGAAGCTGAATATAAGTCTCTTGCAGACACTGCCTCTGAACTCCAATGGTTGCAATCAATTTTATCTGAAATTGGCTTCAAAATTCCAAACCCCCCAGTATTATGGTGTGATAATATTGGAGCCACATACTTGACTGCTAATCCTATGTTTCATGCCCGTACTAAGCACATCGAAATTGATTTTCATTATGTGCGTGATCAAGTTCAAAGAAAGCAACTTACGGTTCAATTCATTTCTACTAAAGATCAACTTGCTGATTCACTGACAAAACCAGTGTCTCCACGCAAGTTTCAAAATACTTTGACCAATCTGAATGTCCGAGCTCTTCCCTTCAGATTGAGGGGGCGTGTAGAGGAAAATGTGGAACTACTCAGCAAATCAAATAACTATAGCTATCAACAAGAGGAAAATCAGGAGGAAGATTAGGAAGACTAACTGATCTGATCTACCTCACGTCTTCTGCTGAATTTCAAATGTTGATAAGATTTTCTATTAAGATTATTATGCTGTATTCAAACTCTATAAAGAGTAACCTTGTATCTGTAACATTAAGGTGTGAAAAATATATTTTTTACTTCACTGTTTTCTTTATTCTACACATCCTTAGCATGTTTTTTTTCCTTCCATGTGATTTGGAGTTGCGAAAATTCTCTTCATATCTGCTCGAAGTTATTCTAAAACACCTAACATTTTCATCATAGCTTACGTCTTAAACCTGAAAAGGCGTAGGAACAAAGGCATCACCTGCCAGCTATTTTTCCCGGCTGCTGTAATTGTCATCTTTAGAAAGCTTTAAGATCTTGGGATGTGATTGGGACTGCTAAAGGTGCACTGCAATCTCAAAGGGGACGACTATATTTGATCGAGAGCTTCATGTTTTTGGAATTTCTATTTTTTTTTAAAAAAAATGCAGGGAGGAATCTTGATCTCAAGTGAGCAGAAAATGCATGGTAATCGAAAATAAATTTGTGTTGCATGTAATTGTATCACTTTCAAAAGATTATTTACCAAGACGACATTTCTTTTTCCGTTTTCAGCAATATCAAGTTCTTTTAATTGCGTAATGTGGTAGTTGTCTGCCCAAAAATTCGATGGAAGCTTGAAAACTCGATCTCTTTCTGACGCAAGTAACAGGAGACTTTCGGTCCTCTTTGCTTTCGACCTTTCAGCATGATCCTCACATTCTTCATAATAAATAAAAGGTGCAGATAATTTCCTTTTTTAAGTATTCTAGAATATTAATTTGCATGACTTAATTAAAAGGCCCATCATTTTAATGTTAATCTACACTTTATAAATACATTATTAATTTTTAAATAAAATATAGTACAAATACTTGATTGATCAATAAAAATAAGACATTTTTATCTATAGATATACTTGATTCATCCGTTTTTTTTTATTTGATTATCAGGTATTTTTTTAAAATTTATGAAAGGATTTTTATAATTTTTTTAGAGTAATACGGATTATCTCATGTTTTTTTTATATCTTTACTAGATTTACCTCTATTAAAATGAGTTTTTCTAAAACATATTCACTTCAATAAAAAAAAAATTGGAAGTATAATCACTCAATTACAAAAAACAAAACACTAGTAGAAGCATTAATTTTATAATTAACTCACCTTCTTATCAAAGCTATCTTCAAACTTTTGCAATTAATCTCTTGTATTCAGCCTTTTCTTCAATCTCCAGGTGTGCGTGTAGATCACCCGTCCAATTATTCAATTTTTTTTAAAAAAAAACTTTATTCTATAACTAAGATTAAATTAGCATCGGTTTGGATGATGAGTAGTCTTAAGACATTTGTTAAAAATCAACTGCAATTTCTAATTAATATTCACTTTATTGTTTTGTAATAAAATTACGGCTAACACAGTACTTTAAATTATTGATCAAGATATAATTAGTCTCCGAACATTATCATTCAATAATTGTTTAATTTATTCAACTACACATTATTGTAACTTGAAGTCAAGCCACAAATAGCATTCACTTTTTTTTATTTTAAAGAAAATAGCATTTAAGTTTTTTAGGTGAAGAGTTTTTTTCCCCTCCCTTTTTAGGAGTTAATGAAAGAGATGCTAGAAGGCATTGTTGTTTTATGTATTTACATATTTAAAAAAAAAAACAAGTATTTTTCCTTACATTGAGTATTGAGATTAAATATAATATAACAAATTTACATATTTAAAAAAAATTAGGTATTTATTTTTTTGACATTGAATGTTAAAATTAATAATAATATAATGATCTTAGTTATAAAACTCAAATCAACCTAACAAGTTGACTCAGGATCTAGACAACTTGGAGCCTTAATCGATCTGTATTTAAAAAATATATAGAAAAGATTGTCGTGATCTAATTTGGTCAAAAACTCAGGTTAATCCAGTACTCAGACAACCTGAGATAAAACTCAAGTAAAAATTTATTGACTTTTTTAAAATAAAAAATTTGATTAAAACAATATCATTTTGTTCATTTAAAAAAAATGGAGTTAGCTTGAATTAACTTTGTTTGACATTCTTGACTCGTGACTTGAGCCTTGTCCTTGATCAACCTCGGGTTAGATTTTAAAACTATAATAGTAATTACTTTTATCCTTACATACTAAGAAATTTTATTATATTAGGGAGTAACTAATGATAAGTTATTCCCTAGACTGACTTTAAAAAAAAGATAGATATAACTAAAAAGGAAGAATTTTAGGTGGAGATATTCTTATTCTTTTTTATGGGTCGTGGGTTTCATCTTTTTTTTTTTATATGTCTGTCTCTTTCTTTAAGATAGGTTTTGTAAGTAATTAATAAGATACTATTAATTATTCTTTCATCACCATAAAATTTTTTATTGGCATAAATAAGTTTAATTTGAATTAATAATATTTTATATTGACATTTTATGAATAAAAAATAATAAATATCATTTTTTAAATTAAATATATTTTTATCTCTATTGTTTTTTATATTCACTATATAAATCTCTTACTAGCATTGTTTATATCATTGTCCCCGTGTCTGTTATCTCTTACTTTTTCTTTTTCTTTTTCTTTAGGCCATGTTTGTTTCCCGGAATTCATTTTTCGGGAAACCACTTTCCAAACTTTCCTGTGTTTGTTTGTCACTAGGAAAGTTGGTCAACGAAAAACACTTTCCGGTCAACGGAAAACACTTTCTGGTCAACGAAAACATTTTTCGGTCAACGAAAAACACTTTCCAGTCAAAGAAAAATTTGGTTTGGTTTCTAGGAAAGTGTTTTCTCTTTTGGCTGTGTTTGTTTTCCGGAAAATGGTTTCTGGGAAACCACTTTCCAAACTTTCTTGTGTTTGTTTGCCATTGGAAAAATTGGTCAACGGAAAACACTTTCCAGTCAAAGGAAAATTTGGTTTGGTTTTCAGGAAAGTGTTTTCTTGAAAAATTTGGGCGGAAAACACTTTCCGGAAGTTGTGAAAAATTTAGAAATGTCATTATTTGCTGATTATATCAAATTTGATCCTCAAACTTTTGATTTCTATATATAATTTGTTTTGAATATTTATTTTTCAATTTCATCTCTTAAAATTTAATTTTTATATTAATTTTGGTCATTATTTTTATAATTGCTATTTGCTTTTTCCTTATCATTTTTTTATTGAAATTTTTTTCTATCAAATTTGGTCCTCATTCTTTTGATTTTTACTTACTTTATTTGAAATAATTTATGAAATGTTAATTATTATTATTTTAATTTCTTCACCTTTCATTTTTTTTAATTTTTTAGATTTGATCTCTATTATTTTGATTATTATTTATTTTATTTGAGATAATTTATGAAATTATTTTTTTTTCAATTTCATTCTTATTCAACTTTTTAATTTGTAAGATTTGTTTCTCATTATTTTAATACACTTGAAAAAATAAAACATTAATAAGTTATTTTCCAGCTCATTTTCCAAAACATAACCAAACACTGGAAAATGTTTTCCAACTTAATTACGTTTGAGACTTTCTTTCTTTTCACCTTTCCCACCGTTACATCTAAACACATTTCAATTAATTTCCACACGAACACACGTGTACTTTATCTTCCATCCAATCACATGGTAGATGATTATTCAATGATTTTTTTTTATTACTCTGCCTATTTGTTATTGTCATACTTTTAAATCAAATTCACTTTTCATTCAAAAACAGTTTTCAGAGGTTGTTTGTGAGAATGATAATGGTTATTTTTTAAAGTGTTTTTTTAATATATTAAAATAATATTTTATTATTATTTTTAAAATTTTAATTTTGATATCAACACATCAAAATAATTCAAAAATATAAAAAATTAATTTTAAACAAAAAAAATGAATTTTAACCCATCTTTATTTGGACTGTAATTCTAAACAAATCCTTAATCAATACTTATTTTTCTTTGAAATTAAATTAAGTGTGGCTTTTAAAATAAAATTATTTTGGTTTTGAAACAAAATAGGGTATTCCAAGCTTTGAACCAAAAGAATAACTACTTGTTGTCATATTATTTTTTAATTAAAATGATATTTTTTAAAAAAATATTACATGTACCAAAGATGCTAGTATTCTACACTATTTTGCTTTGAAAAAAAAAGATATATCACTAACTGTAGCGAAATGATGTGTTTATATATATATATATATATATATATATATATTAAAAAATATTTTTAAAAAAATAATGTATATTATAATCTTAAACACACTCTAATTATAAATAAAAATATGTGACGGTGCAACATACAATTTTAGTGGGATTTCAAGAGGGTGGATCACTTGGGATCGAGCTATTACATGTAAAATTACTTGGCCTAATTCCATGTAAAGTTAGTTCTTTAAACTAAAATCCAAGTTTTATTGAGGGAGATGGACATTGATGCGAGTTATTTTTCATATAAAAAATTAGTTGAAGCATAGGTTTTATAATAAATGAAAGAAAAAGGTCCATTCATAGACTTTTTGAAAGAAGAGGACATGGATAAAGATTTTCATAGAGATAATATGTGGAGGCAGAAAAGATTACTTAAAATTTAATAGGTTTTATATATGTTAAAAAACGTTTTCTTTTATAATTTATTTAAATATAGAATCCTGCAACTCATAATCATATATAAAACTTGTTTTTCTTATCATAAATAAGTCTTATGATCTTGATAAGGTTCGAGTTTATTTCAAGGGCTTGTGGGTCAAGTTGGTATCTGAGATATCTGGTTAATCTCCTGATTTTGATATTCTTATCTATTTTTTCTTAGAAAGGTCACTGGCTGATCATGCTTAACACTTGTAAAAGATCCATTTTTATATATTTGAGGACTCTTTAATAATTAATGAGTATAATTTGAGAGAAAAGGTGGTCATAATTTAGAAAAAAAACCTTAAAATAGATATGCTATTTTATTTTTGGAGCAAAATTGAACCCTCTATGAAGGATATCGCCTTTTTTTTATACCCCCCTTCTCGCACTCTTTATTGAAGATAAAGAATTAAAATATCAGCAAAATATCTGTAACTTTTCAAGGTAAAATATCTCTAACTCATCATGATAAAATATTTCTGGCATTAAAAAAGCATGGGCTCAGCCCACATATATCAAGGCTTAACGTTTGACTGAGTTCAGATATGGTAGGTTTGGCAACTTGTTAGGCTTACATATGCCTAGGCTAAATGCTTGGCTGAGCCTAGAGATGGTGGGCTTGGCAGCCCGTCAGAACTACATATACTTGGGTTCAACACTTAGCTAAACTCAGAGATTGTGGGTTTAGTAGCTCGCCAAAACCATATATGTAAATGGTGGGTCTGACAAGTTATCAAATCTACATATACATGGGTTCAGTGATTGGTTGGGCTCAAAGATGACAAGTATTACCCTTTCTTTGATCATTCTTTTAAAGGGCAGATCTAATAAAAAAAACCAATAAATGTTGATCCATTAATAGTCCCTTAAATCTTTGGATTTTATATGTAAAGATTTTTAAAAGTACTTGTTAGCAAAAGATGAGACCTTTTTTACCGTCCCTATAAGATCTGACGCGTCCCACATAGGACTATAGGGATCTTTAAGTCCAGGTGGCTTGTCCTCACTGGGAGAAGTGTCTCTTGGGAAATAAAACAACAGTTGACTTTCAATGCAGTAATTGAGTGGATTTTTTTAGATTTGTGATGACATGAAAGGTTACTCATCCAACGGTGAGAACAAAAAGTTTGTTTCTTTATAACCTTAGTTGTTCTTGCTTGTGGATTTTATTTTACTTTAACTTTCTATGATTTTTTTGAAAACTTGCTCCTACAATAAAAAACCCATAATCATCTTTTCCCTAATTCAAAAAAAGACCCCCTTCAGACATTTCCCCTTCTATAAATTTTTTACTCATCTTTCTTTCAAACAGAACAAATAAACCTCAAGAATGTCAAATCCTTCTCTAAAAAGAGAAGCACTCATGTCCTTGACGAGGAGTTCAGGTTCTAATTAGAGCCTAAAAAAGGCAGCAAGGGACAATGGTCTATTAGATTGGGCCTCAAAACAAGAAGAGGTGTTACATTGGCATCATTCTCTAATAAGAAAGGGAGAAAACCTTTCTATATGAGTCATTCTCCTTCCCCCACCAAAGATACCCGATTCAGGAGGTCTCGAACGAGTCCCTCTCCTAACCCTGTAAGAGACATCCAGGAAAGATGGAGGTTTCCCCACATTTCTATATACAACATCTCTAACAATGTAAGTGTTATGGATATAGAATTTGTGGCCCACCACTAACCTCGAGAGTACATGGCTCAGATATCCGACCCTGTTGAGCGTATCAATGAGCAAACCCTAGGCTCTACCCTAGGTTATTTTGAAATTATCCCCCAACTGTATGTATAAGATGGTGCAATCCTTCCCTTTTAAAAAGGTTCATAAGGGATGTGTTTAGTTATCAGATGGGTTTAGGCAAGCTACACCCCAATGGATAGACAATCATATCTTTTTTGAATAATTTTATAGGATCATTAGGCTCGAGCCTACTATAAATATTTTTATAAGCTATTATTAATTGGTTACTGGCATCGATCACATAAATGACATGCAGTGGCTCTTCACCTTCACAAACAGAAACAATGATGCCATGAAAAACACGTTGGCTGAGAAGCCAACACATGTCAAGAAGTGGAGGGGGGAGATGGTTGGTTGTAAGATTCATTGGGACAATTAATCATGGAGAAGGACTGCAACTTATCTAGGGTTGCTCCCACTACTATAGGGGCCTCTATGAAGTAAACAACAAGCCTCGTTTAAGCTCGGATGAGGAGAAGAATTATGTTGTGTTATACTCGACTTCAACTGAGTATGAAGTTAATAAAATGGACCAAAAATACTACTAAGTTGTTTTGCAAGGTAGCTTGCTGCCCTTTTTTTGGTTTGGTTTGGTGATTATCATTTTTAACAATTACTCTTGGTACACCTTCATGATGTGTGCCCACTCTCGAAGGCCTTGGGTGACTGAAAAGGGTCATGTGAGAAAGGTCGTGGTTATAAACAGGGCAAATCAAGTTGTTTTCGAATGACTACGTAGGAAGAAATATATTGTGAAAGTCAAACTGCAGAGCATTAAAATGACTTATTCCATGTTGAAGTACACTAAAAGACCAAGCACAGGGCTTTGCCTTTAAGCTGGACTCTTGTAAAAAATCACTCAGGGCCACCCATAACTAGGTGGTTCCCCTAAGACAGAAGCTCTTTGAAGCAATGGCCTTTTAAGCTAGTCTGCAAGTTGAGCTTACTATTAGGCAAGCTAAGCTTGCTATTTCTAGGGAAGATGCTTAGCATTCCTAGGCAAAGTTGAAGACTTTAAAAGCTTTTGTAGGGAGTTTCAAGGATTTTTCACGAGGTTGGAAACTTTAATCGAGAAGGTGGAAGACAAGATATTCCTTGCAATGTCCAATCTGTATTTCTTCAATCTTTTAAGGGGGATGCAGGTGGATTTCAGTACAGCCTTCCATCTAGTCCTAGTCACTGATTTCGCAGACATGTTCTTAGTTAGGATCGCTATAGCCCAATAAAAGGAGTACCTAACTGAGAAACCTGAGCTAGATCTTAAACCCCTTTGTACACATGTATACATATTTTTTTCTTTTTTTTTATAAAACCCATTTATCTCAATATTGATTTTCATGAGTCTAAAGTTCTCGTGTAGAAATCTTATTTGGGTTTAACACACACACTTGGTAAAATATTTCTGGGTCTGACGCCTATACCTAGTAAAATATTTTTAAGTCAAACGCCTATACTTAATTAAGCATTTCTTATGCTAGGCAACAAATTATCTAACCTTAATAGGATTTAGGAAGGTCCTACCTTCTTGAAATAAAGAAAAGGTGTCATTTCTTAGCATCTTTTTATCAGTTCAGATGTATTGTGTGATTGCATTAAGGAGACTATGACAATCTTTTCCAAGGTAAAATATGTCATAGCACTAGGGAGCCGTTCATTCTTTCCAAAGTAAATGTATTATCATACTAGGAAGAGTGAATTCATTCGATCAATGAAAGGGTAGGAGGCTCGTACCTTGGGGAAAACATGAGGAGTATAAAACATCATTATTTTGAATAATTTAATTCATATACAAGAGACCTACATTCTTAGTCATTGATTATAATACATTTTTATCTCTCATTGAGGTATAATCAACCAAAATAACATTATATTTTTGACCCTAAAGAGGGAAGAGGATGGAGTTTCTCCAATAGAGGTTTTCTAGGTGGTCGTCAAAAGGACTCCTCCTATATCAACATAATTCTTTGGATTGTTGTAAAAGTATGACTAGCGAACGAGAAGTCAACTTCTATACTTGGGGATAGTATACCCTGCCACGTTTAAAAACTTGGATGAAGTCATTGGCCTGTAATAACTCCAGAAGTTGTACAGTTTAAACCAATATTTTGCTAGTACACATTAAAAGCATTCTAAAACCTCAAGACTCTAACTCTGATGGTACTTAGGGATGATGATAGATTGCCTTTTAAAAGAGCAATCAATGGATCTTTGATCATTTTCTTATTAACAACACTATTGATGAGGACTGAGTTTATCCCATGGGCTTATGGGGCAAATTGGTATCTGGAATATTTGGTTAATCTCATGATTCTAGCAATTTTATTCATCCTTCATTGGCAAAGTGGTTGGTGGATCATGCTTAATACCTGCAAAAGGTCTCTTTTATATATTTGGGGACTCTCTGATGATTAAATGAGTATAGTTTAAAAGAAAAGACAGTAATAATTTAGAAGAAAGTCCTAAAATAAACATGCTATTTTTTAATGGAGAAAAATAGAACCCTTTTCTTTTATACCCCTTCATATTATTTTTTGAAAAGAAAAGGTTAAAATATCAGTAAAAAATATCTTTGACTTCTCAGGATAAAACATCTCTAACTCGTTAGGATAAAATATCTCTGATGTTAAAAGAGCATGGGCTAAGCGTTTGGCTAAGCCCAAAGATGATGGGTCTGGTAGTTTGCCAGAACTATATATACTTGTGTTCAATGTTTGGATGAGCTCAATAATGATAGGCCTGGAAGCTCGCCTACAATTACACTTTTTAACTATGCCTATAGCTGCATGCCAAAGCTGTACCCAAAAACTACTTTTATGACGGCTTGAACACATAAAAAGTATCATCGGGACTCAGGAGCTTTGATGATAAACAAAAGGTAACTTATCTACTGTAAGTATTTTCTCCCCCACTTTTATTAGGTCAAGTCTTCCGAGCATATATGTTTGCAAGCCTTGAAAGGCTCTGGTGATACATGAAAAAACTATACAAATATTTTATACATTACATACACCTCCAAAAATATCCTAGATATCTATATTAAATATCTTAAATATTTTTTAAGATATTTATCTTAATAAGTATGGCTTTATCTCTTTAGCTAAAGGGTGGCCAAGGCCAATAGACTAGAGCTTATCTCTCTAAAGCTCATCTCTTTAGACTTTAGGTTTAACACAACACAAGTCTAACACATGATTTAAACAAGTTTTAAGGAATATTTAAGCCAGAATAATACTTATTCTTCTTGTTATATGTATAAACACTATACTGACTTTAGCTTCAGGGTGTTTTTCTTCCACATGTCGACAGACATACCAAGTTTTTCAGGTTTGGTTTTATCCACCTATAGAAAAGTGCCACCGATACTTCCTAGGATTTTTTTCCAGCCTCATCAGTAAGTAAATGCAATCAACTTAGACCTTGATTGTTTTGATGGGATGTTCTTAAACATAAACTTATAGGTTTATACCATTTATGGTCTACATATTGAAAAGCAAACCAAGAATCTTATAATTAAAAAGTTTTACCATCCAACTCTTCTACTACAAATATGTGACATAGCAAGCACAATCCTCTTTTTTTTAAGGTTTTTGAAAATTATATTTTTCTATGTCTAACCTTTATAGATGGTTTAGAATAACACTTTAGTTTTCTAAGAGATTAGATTTGAAAAAAATAAAAATAGAACTTTGTGCTCAAATACAATATTTTTCACTTTAAAAATATATATTTTTTAGTTTTTCAAATTTATATCGAGTTTGAAAAATATATTTTAGAGGTTCTCCATAGTTTTTTAATACAAGTTTTTCACTGTTTTTCAAATAAGAAAAATGAACAAAACATTTTTTTTTCTTTTATATACAAATACTTTTTAGCCAAGCAATTATTAAAATTATTTTTTACATGTATTTTTTTCATGTTTAGTTAGAGTCATGAATTTAATTTTTATTTTAAATCTAAAATATAGATTTTTTTTAGTTAGCATTATATTTTTTTCATGGTAATTTTTAATTTCAATAAAATAAAAATAATATTCTATAATTACAACATCACAAATAAAAAATATTAAGATGACTATTATAGATTATGGTTTTATTTTTTAAAAAAATAGTTGTGATATTTGATGTATTTCTTATTGTTTTGGTGAAAAAAATTCGTTTTAATCTTCAATAAATGAACACACTTTCTAATTTTTTGCTGGAAAGGGAAAAGAAAACTAAAAAAATTATATATTTTATGTTACTGAACACATTCTTAAAATCTCTCATGTAAAACCTGTTTTTTTTCTCTTTAGAGGTGGCTCTCATTCCCTAATCTTTGTGTCTGGGTTTTGTGTTAGATCCACCATTTGAGATAGATTTGATTCTACAAGGCTTTTATTTTAGTATTTCCTTTGAATGATCTCCTTATTTCGAAACCATAGGTTAGATGGATTTAAATAGGAGTTCTGAAGGTTTTTGCAGTGAGGAGTTTGTGTTTTATTTTTAAAGGTTGTCGCAAGTTTGGATGATGATTGTTTTTTTTTTTTTTTGAAGGTTTAGTGAGTGGTGGTGGAGGTATTATTTGTCATAGAGATTGATTATTGACAAGTATTGCATTGCAAATTAGATTAATTTTTTTTATAATATAAAAAATATTTAAATATTGTTAATGTATTTTTTAAAAACAAATTAATTACGATCTCAAAATACAATGTATATTGAAAAATATCTTTTTAAAATATCAATACGACGATACATTGGATGTTATTTTCTTAAAAAAATACTAAGAAGGTGACAAATTAGACTGACCCGAGTTAACTTGTCAAATTCACAACCCATATTTTGATACTGTGATAACCTTATGTCATCAAAATAAACTATGAAGGTCAGTTCTTAATTAACCTAGTGTTAACTGATAAAATTAAAAACAAAATATTAAAATTAAAGAAAGACAAAAAAACTACCTAAGTCAATCAAAACTAACTTGCTAAACTCGTAACCTGAGTCATGAGATTAAGATAATCTTATAGAAATAAATTATTAAAACCAATTTTCAACTAACCCAATGTTAAAAGATAAAATTAAAAAAAATCAATTAAAAATAAGAAGAGAAAAAATCTCATGTCAACCCAGGCTAACTTATTAAACCCGCGATCTGGGTTATTAGAATATGATAACTTTATAAAAAATAAATAAAAATATTTACAAAACTCTATTTATAACATATTCAATGTTGAAGGTTGAAAAAAAAACAAAAAAAAACAAAATCCATAAGCCCAGGATAACTTCACATAAAGCAAATTGAAAAAAAAAATACAAAACTCGATTATCAAATAACCTAATATTGAAGGATGAATTTGAAAAAAAAATTAAATAAAAAAATATTGAGTTGTTGGAGGGTGGAATTGAAAAAAATATCATCCAATTATAATAGGATCTAAGAAAATGAATTGGGTTAACTCAAACTAACATGCCAAACCCACGTCTTAGGTCACGAGAACAACTCCATAGATAGAAAATTGAAAAAAACTATTAGCCCAATTAAAAAAAATATTCAATTAAAAAATGACCAGAAAAAGATGAGCAGACGTAACCTGAATTAACTTGTTAGACTCGCGATCCAGATCATGCTATCAAGATAACCACATAGAAAGCAAATACAAAAAAAATTCACGAAGCTAAGTTTCCAACCAACATAAATTGAAGGATGAAATCTAAAAAAATCAATTAGAAAAGAGGTAAAAAATTAACCTGAGTTAACCTGTTAAAAACATGATCGATGTCATGAGACCAGAATAACTTCATAAAAAGAAAATAAAAAAAATTACAAAGCTCCATTCCTAACATATCCAATGTTGAAGGTTGAAAAAAATAATCCATGAAACCGAGATAACCTCATATATAACAAATTGAGAAAAAAAATATGAAACTCAATTCATAAACAACTTGATATCGAAAGACAAAATTAAAAAAATAAAAATAAAAAAGACAAATTATTTTATTAAAAAAATTTTATTTTTTATTTTTAATTGTTTTAATATGATGATGTTAAAATAAATTTTAAAAAATAAAAAAATTATTTCAATGAATTTTCAAATAAAAATAACCGCCACCACAAAACAAAACGGGCTCTTAATAAAAGTTTTTGTATTATGAATTGTTTTTTAATTTTTTTAGATAAAAAAATTAAATTAATATATTTTTAGATATTCATGATGATTTTGATATTTTAATATTAAAACTAAAAAAAATTATTAAAATAATATTTTAATATATTTTTAATCAAAAATTATTTTTAAAAACACGTTGTCACCCACTAGTACATTTCTTTGAGCCACGTGTCATCCGACCGACTCGTTTCGATGATTTTTATCTGCAAAGAAAACAACCAGGAGGGAGGGGTCCGATGGTGGTTTTGTTTTGGAAGGTAAGATGATCATCAAGGCAAGAAGAAAAATAAAAAGGCAAGTTAATTAAAGAAGAGAGTGAAAGAAGCGTTTTTTTTTGCAGAAACAAAGAAACGTTTTCGACAGATAGAAAGAGAGAAAAATAAAACAAAACTTTTGAGGGATGACTTGGACTTGTTGATTCAAAAGGGCGTCCAAGTTCTCTTCATGTATGTATCCGTTCCCCCCACCGGGTCCCACCTCATATCTATTGTCCCTTTTCTCTCCCTCCCTCCCTCTCTCTCCTACAAAACAACGGCGGGGACGGTTCACTTTAGTCTCTCTCTCTCTAGAAGCGTTTTCTTTTCTTTTTTATTTTTTTTCTTCGTTTCAAATTTGCTTAACATCTAGCTACAGAGTTCTGTTTTTTCTCCCTCTCTATCTCCCTCTGCACGAAAGAGAAGGGATTTTTATTCTATTTTCTTAGGTCTTCATATACACATAACCTAGTACAGTTTGTGCAAAACCAGTTGGTGGTTTCGGGTCTATTGAGTGTCTATCTCCCTCTCTCTCTATTTTTTTCTTTCATTTTTTCCAAGAGAGAGAAAAAAAACACTGTTGGAGTTTGGTAGTACAAGGTTTTGCTTCTACTATAAAAAGATGATGTATTGCTGCTTGGATTGGTTTCCCATACATAAAATGTGTAACTGCAGATTTCAGCTCTTCCTGTCTCTTTAACTATAAGTGTATGACCGTATAACTTTCTGTGTATGCTTCCATGCCACTGCATGTTAGAGATCAGTAAAGAAGATCTATCTGGGTTTCTTAAGGTACGGGTGCTCTTTCTCTTGTTAGGCTGCAATGTCTTTTCTTGTTTTTTTATTAGTGGGTTTTTGTTCATTTTTTGTGAGAGAGGAAACGTTGGTGGGTTTTATCTTTTTTATTGCTGATTTCTTTTATCCAGGTAACTGTTTTTCTTTTATAAGTGGGGTTGATCTTTTGGCCTGTGCCTTTGATATCTTTCCTTTTCTTCTCTAGCAAAAAAGTTTTATTTAATTTTTTATCGATGAAAATGTCATGTTCTATGTTACTGTTTCATCTTCTATTTAATAGTAATTAATTATATATCTAAAAATCAGAGAGAAGAGAGAAGAGAGAAGGGTATGCTAAAGTATAGGATATGAGAGATTAACTAATTTATATGCATTTGTTGTAGATCCCCAAATTACGCCTAATTAATTCCTTCAAAATCTTAATGGGATTTTAATCTTGTTAGAGTTTTGTTTTTGTTTCTTACAGTAAATGAGAATTGAAGCTGGAGATGTTTGATTTCTATAGTTAAAGGCGGCTCTTTTGCAAAAAAATTTTGTAAAAAAGAGAAAGATTCAAACTTGTTGAGCTCATAGATGGATTGAGATAGAGGGAGCAGCCCATTTTGGCCGCAATGTTAAAAGCATTAGCTCCTGGGCTGCTATTGATTTTTTTATTCCTGATATCAGCATCTGCGAACGACAACGAATTTTCACGATGTAATTGTGAAGATGAGGGCAGTTTATGGAGCATAGACAGTATTCTTGAGAGCCAAAGAGTGAGTGATTTCTTGATTGCTGTGGCCTATTTTTCAATCCCTATTGAGCTGCTGTACTTCGTTAGCTGCTCAAATGTCCCATTTAAATGGGTTCTCTTTGAGTTCATTGCTTTCATTGTTCTATGTGGATTGACCCATTTGATCAATGGCATGACCTATGGCCCCCACACATTTCAGCTTATGCTTGCCCTAACTGTCTTCAAGATATTAACTGCTCTGGTTTCTTGTGCCACTGCGATTACTCTTTTCACTCTCATTCCTTTGCTTCTCAAAGTGAAGGTGAGAGAATTCATGTTGAAGAAGAAGGCATGGGATCTTGGTCGTGAAGTTGGGATTATAATGAAACAGAAAGAAGCTGGGTTGCATGTTCGTATGCTTACTCAAGAGATTCGAAAATCGCTTGATAGACATACGATTCTGTATACTACCCTTGTTGAGTTATCAAAGACATTGGGGTTGCAAAATTGTGCTGTTTGGATGCCTAATGAAATCAGAACCCAGATGGACTTGACTCATGAGTTAAATAGAGGTAATTATTTGAGTTCAGATAATCTTTCAATTCCAATCACTGATCCTGATGTTGTTAGGATTAAACAAAGTGAAGCAATAAACATGCTTAGGCCTGACTCTGCACTTGCTGCTGCAAGCCATGGGGAGTCTGGTGAGCCAGGGCCTGTAGCTGCAATTCGAATGCCGACACTTCGTGTCTGCAATTTCAAAGGAGGGACTCCTGAGATAATTGAGGCCTGTTATGCAATATTGGTGTTGGTTCTCCCAGGTGGACAACCCAGATCTTGGACCAACCAGGAAGTAGAGATAATTAAGGTGGTAGCTGATCAGGTGGCTGTTGCTCTCTCCCATGCTGCAGTTCTTGAAGAGTCCCAGCTTATGAGGGAGAAGTTGGAGGAGCAAAACCGAGCTCTACAACAGGCCAGAAAGAATGCAATGATGGCAAGCAAAGCTAGGGGTGCATTTCAGAAGGTAATGAGTGATGGGATGAAGAGGCCAATGCATTCGATCTTGGGTTTGATTTCAATGATACAGGATGGGAATTTGAGTGGTGAGCAACGAATTATTGTTGATGCAATGATGAGGACTAGCAATGTCCTATCAACGTTGATAAATGATGTGATTGAAATTTCAACAAAGGATAGTGGAAGATTTCCATTGGAGATTAGATCTTTTGGGTTACATGCGATGATCAAAGAAGCAGCTTGCCTTGCCAAATGCTTGTGTGTTTATAGGGGCTTTTGTTTTTCAGTTGAGGTTGACAAGTCCCTGCCGGATCATGTTATGGGCGATGAAAGGAGGGTTTTTCAGGTGATTTTGCATATGGTTGGGAACCTACTTGATCACAACAATGGAGGAGGGTCTGCAGTGCTTCGGGTTTTCTCTGAGAATGGAAGTCAGGAGAGGAATGATCAGAAATGGACAGCGTGGAGGCAAAGCATTTCTGATGGGGATGTATATATCAGATTTGAATTTGCAATAAACAGCAGTGTTTCTGAGTCTGAGGGCTCAACTTCAACGTCGCAACTTAGTGGTAAGAGGTATGCCAGTGATGGTGTTGAGGAGGGCTTGAGCTTCAGCATTTGCAAAAAGCTGGTCCATGTAAGAATCATAACCTTTGTATGTATAAATGCACTCATACAGCTAACCTTTTTCCAATGCTATGACCTGAAACACTAGAAACTACTGATAAACTTGTGCTTGAAAACGATTGCAAGCACAATCTCTATGTCTCATGATTAGGATTTTCATTTCTGTGTCCAAGATGCATTGTCAGTGAAGATGATTCAGATATATATCTGCGTGGTTACAGATATTGCACAGAATCAGTCTCCATATACTAATAGGGTAGTTACTCATACCGAGCACAATCTTTGTCTGATGAAACGCATCATCCTTGTTTAGCAACCTCAGTCGATGGCTTTGGTTGTGACAAGATGATTAACTTAGAGAGTCTTTTAAGTGTGTTAATGTATCATTTGAAGCTGTTCTACAGGTTCTTTTTTTTTTGGAAGGTTTTTATTTTCAATATTTATTACCAATTATTTTGCCTTAATAAATTTTCTCTTAGATGGTGTCATATATTAAATATATAGTTGGAAAGAACTTAGTTCTTTATGTTATAGAGTGAAACGTATTGGTGCTTTGAGGTTTGGATGAAATGCAAATTCTGGAAAAATTCAGCAGCTTGTCATGCCCGTGGACACAACTAGTTATGTGTAATAATCTTTTCCTTTCATGTTGCTAGGTTGAGTTTCTCAGTTGAAGCAATTATGCATCTAAATAGCCGTCACAATTTTTACCCTGTGTGTTTTCTTTTCTTTTCTTTTTCTAACCTCGTATTTGGTAGTTGATGCAAGGTAAGATCTGGATGGTGCCCAATTCTCAAGGCCTTGCTGAAAGCATGGGGTTTGTTCTTCGGTTTCAGCTTCGACCATCCATATCAATAGCCATATCTGAATCTGGAGAATCCTCAGAGCACCCACATTCCAACTCTCTGTTCAGAGGTTTGCAGGTTCTATTAGCTGATGCTGATGATTTGAACAGAGCTGTGACTCGGAAGCTGCTTGAGAAGCTAGGTTGCAGTGTTGCTACTGTTTCATCTGGGTTTGACTGCCTTAGTGCTATTGGTCCAGCTGCATCTTCTTTCCAAATAGTTCTTTTGGATCTTCAGATGCCTGAGTTGGATGGATTTGAAATTGCTGTGAGAATCCGGAAGTTTAGAAGCCGAAGTTGGCCTTTGATCATTGCCTTGACAGCAAGTTCTGATGACGAAGTGTGGGACAAATGCAAGCAGATTGGAATCAATGGAGTCATTCGGAAACCAGTTGTTCTACAAGGAATTGCCAATGAGCTACGAAGAGTCGTGCTTCTGGCAAACAAGGCTGTTTGATGACACTTGCGCAAGACACAAAACTGCTGTAGCTTTGATTCTTTCAGAGCAGTTTGGGGGTCGCAATTGAATAGCCAGCCAATCGTCTAGTATAGAGATGGTTACATATACAACATTTACAGTTACAACGATATACAAATTTAGCTCGCCATTTTCTTGATTGATAGAGGTTTATCTTCCTCACAGTTGCGTCTTGCTTAACCTATCTAATTTGTTCGTTAATAATAATACTCTTATTAAGAAAACAGAATGCACGCAGTGGAAGCCATTTGAAGTTGATTGAACGTGCTTGAGTTCTTGATTCAAACAGTGGATACCACGGGCATTTTGTACCAGGAACATTCAAGAGTAATAATGGAACCTTGGCAGTAAGAAATTTGTTTTTTCGTTGAAAATACAGACGCTCAGAGATTAAAAGTATTTTCTCAACGGAAGGTCTCATTTTATTTAAAACTGACTGTCCTTTGGTCGAAGGTCCCTAGAGGTCCTGGTAAGGATAACAATGGGTTCCAATATGAGTCTATGTAAAGACCGTTTCATAAAGCTGAAAGCAACTGCATGCCATGGTCAAATTTATTTTGATAGAATGCCAGCCATGCTATGGCCCTCGAGAATTTAAGATTTCACATGGAGAGAGATGATATCTGGTGGCGACTTCTCTCTTGCCGGCAAGGAAAATCTCGGGGGACTGCTAAGTATCCCATCCAACATGAATATAATTATCGCCATCCACGTGTTGTTTGTAGGATCACGTGCCCTGCACGTTCTTACGCCCCCAGGAAGTTTCTCTCTGTTCCAGCCTGCCTGCTGCCATGGGAGATGGGGAAAGTGGGAAAGAGGGTGGGGGTCAATCAGCCTTGTTCTTGAAACCATGCATGAATCTCATAACGTACATAGACCCTTTCTTTATTCTTGTCTGAAATATCACACCATGTGGACCCCGTCTTATTCCCACAGAAATCATGCCCGAACCATACATAATTAGCATCATAGGATATCAAAATCGGGAGAGAAGTTCGATGCAATATTCCATGAATTTGGACGAAGGATTATTTTAATCGATAGGTGCATTATTTTATTACAAGGACTTGACGTTAGATCCTCTTGCAACAGTGACCAGTTTTCCATGTACTTCACTCAAACTCCTTTTTACTCGCCGGTTCACGGATTTTGTCCTATCCATCAATTTTTACACAAACATTTTCTTGGAAAGTGGCATTAGGTGATGGCTCATTCAGAATCAATTATTAGGTATGCGAAGGTTTGGTGAGTTCCTTGTCAACATTGTTTTACGGATATCTTATCACTATGTATTATTTATTATTCTCACGCACATCATTGGTCCCTACCGATCATGTCCTCGTCTTATCCCTTCCGTCGAGCAGGTGTTCACTGTTCTTTCTCGGCCACTTTTTACCCCTACCGTGTCTCCTTTCAATATTGGGTTCGCTGCATGGTTCAGGGCATGGCGTGAGAATAAAACCCTATTCTACGTAGCAATGATAGGGTTTTCCTCCCCAGAGGAATGCCATTCCTGCCAAGCTTCTTCCATAATTTCAACTCTGTGACTTGATGAGCCCCAACGGGCCTGGTTAGTGTAACCACATTCTAACACGTTAACGCTTTATTCCTCTTACACGTTCCTTGAATTGTTCAAGCCACTGTGAAGGTGAATATCGTGATAAATGGTAAATATGTAACATCATCATCTAGATAAATGAACTACTGCTCCATCTCCGTATTGCTGAAACTTCTTCTTAGAAAAAGAAAATAACCATTTCATTATAATAAATAAAGTTTTTAATTATATATCACTGCATGTATTTATACCGCAGAAATCATAACTTGTTTTGAAATATAATTCACAAAATTAATGGTCTATAATAATCTTCCAGGCAACAAACCATCCATTCAATGTTTTAAATGGGAAAAAAAAATCCTATGAAATCCCTGAATCCAGACTGTCTATGTAAAGACTAATTGCATCTCAATTATACAAATGAACGTTGATAATCATAAATATCTCATAACCCAATTTTTAACTTCTATTTTTATATATTTTAAAAAAATATAAAATTAAAAAAAAATATCTTTTTGGTAAATTTAGTCAGTTTTTTTATCTTAGTCATTTTTATTAATTTTAAGTGCTTAGAAATAATCATATAAAAAAACATAAAATGCAAATGTATATATAAAAAAGAAGCACATCTACCGATAATTGAGAATTACGGGAAAAAATTGAGTTTGGTAGTTTTTGGTCCAAAATTGAGGTTTGAATTGAAGAGAAAATTGAGAAAAAAAAGCTTGATTTGATTTAATTTGGCTAATATTAAACACAATCGAAAGTTCAAGGATGAGTTTGAAACAAACAGTCAAGTTAGAAATCAATTAAGTGTTTAATTGAAGAAAAAAATCAAAATTGAAAGTTAGATGGGTTAAATTTGTATAATCTTGAAAATTAAGGATGAATTTGTAATGAATGGTTAAATCTGAAAGTGTAGATTGATTCAATCTCGGAAACAATTAAAAAGAAAAATGGGATTTATAATAAATTTGGATGAAATTGCAGAATTTGGAAACAAGGACAAATGACTATTTATATAACTTCTTTTCAGTCCTATTTGTTTTATTCCAATCAATTCAGTCCAATTAATTTCATTTAAGTCTAATTGAATTGGGTTAATTCAAACCAGCCCATTTAATTCATATTTTTAGTCCAAGTGTTTTCAATTAATTCAATTCAGTCACATTTAGTCCGATGATTTTGCCCAATCTATTCAATTTAGTCCAAAATCCAATTGACCCACTGCTCACATCAACATCACACCCAACAACCTTCTTCTTCTTCTCCAAACAACCCATTCTAGCGACCCAACCACCACAAATAAACTCACCCAAATAAGCCCAATAAATTACTGAGCTCACACAGACTCCTACTTCTCTAAACACACAAACCAAACCAAACCAGCCATTCATCACCAAGACCACCACTACATCACTGCAGTCATTATCTCCACTTCACGCTGCCGGCACCATCATCGGTCCATTGCCTCCCTATTGAAACGAGCCGAGAACTACCACCCAATAAACCGAAACCACCAAGACCTCTACCACAGGTTACAAACCCAAAACCTCATCACAGACCCACGGGACTCTGCGTCCTCCGTTCCACGGTTCAAACCAAACCCACGGCCAAGACACAACCCAACCAATCCTCTCGTATCGTGACAACCATAAAACCATGAACCAACCCGATATCCACCATGACACACATTAGTCACGCCCGCAGATCTAAATCATCCCTCTCTCTCACTAGAAGCCCACATCCCTTTTTCTAACCACTACGCTTCTGAAAGAGAAAGAAGAGAAATAGGTTTCAGTTTAATTTATGTTTGTTTTGGAGGATTTTAGCCAGCACGTGAAGGACATGCGCGTAATCCCTAGCCAATTAAATGACCAATACGTGAGTTACACGCGCGATACATGAGCCAAGTGATTTGATGTAAATTCGTAATTTATAATCTAATCCAGATCAAGTATAAAGTTAATTAATGGTGATGATGCTAATGCTATGACTTCGGCTTCCAAGTTGTTGAGATGAAAAAAAAAGTTTTGGCAATTTCAAGCTAATGTCTCTCTCCAAACAAATACAAAGTCAATTACACTTTTCATTCATATCAAGTTCCGAAAGAAAATAATTTTTCATTCTTTTGGTAACAAGAACTAAATTAGATTCTTGCAACTTGGCAATATATATACTTTGTCAGTGTTGTTTGTGTCTCACGAAGAGCGGCAGACAAGCCCTCAATATATTGCTTCTTGAATACTAAAACACTAGGATTTTAGGATCAAAGAATTAGCTGAAGTCAGAAAGGATCATGGGCCTCGAATCTTCTTATAAACGCAACTTGGCTTAAAATTTTGGATGCCAGAACATGTTCTTTACTAGCTACTTGGAATGTGTTTTGTTCTGGTAAAAGCGCCTGTGGAAGGGGCTCTGTATCCCAAATAAAATATCACAAAGGATCGTCTTTCATTCTTTTAGATTGCTTGAAGTTAATCTAATAAGAGTCATTGGCAACTTGAAAATAAATATATATTTCGCTAGAGAAAGACTGATGAGTTTTTTATACTCAAAGCCAACATGGGGGTATATTTTATTCTCTCCAGAGGGAGAGAAAATGCTGTTCGTCACAGATCTAGCTCTGTACGCAAGACTAAATACACCTAAATTATAAACTAGAAAGTCACAAACCAGCATTATAATAATGTACTCGATGAAATCATACATAGAAAGGCAGCTCTAGCCCCAATGCATTGATCCTCTAAACTTTTGGCTATGAAATATTTATAAGAAAGTAAAGTTGCCCAATTGAGTAATTAATTTGGACTTTGCTGTCTATATAGATTCTGGCATAATAAATTAATTACTACCTACTTTAACCAACACGATGATCGCTACTTGACTAGTGGAAATAGGTCATGGCTGCCGGGAAATGGATTACAGATGAGGATTACAACCATGGTGACCAGTTGCTTCTAGCTACATCGCTCCTCCTCAAGTGGTATTGACTGTTTGGTTCTATGGGTAGATGTACATAGCAAAAAATTAACGATAGATAATGAATTGCTTTTTGTTTACTTTCCAAGAGCTTCATTAGGAGTCCACGTGCAATCTGCCCAAACCCTACAAATGCATAATTTTATTTATTTATTTATTAATACCTGTATGCAGTATGCACGCATCCCCCCCCCCTCCCAACATTTATATAAAACTAGTGTATGTTTATCTATATTTCTATGTTCGTTATGTATTTCCTCAGCTTTTACTGGCATCAGAGAGCTAATGAACTCATCAGTAATACATTTCCAAATGTTTCTTAGATTGATTGGATCTTGAAATCAGACTCGGCCAGTGTTATTCTTTAGGTATTGAAATTGTGTGTGTATGCATGCATGCATGTGCGTGTGTGTATACTGCACTGTTTCTTATTATCAGGAGGAAGAAAGCAAAAATAATTAAAGTGTAGTGAAATATAGTGCAACGAGGAAAAAGAAAAAGAAAAAGAAAAAGAAAAGAACGCATGGTGGCTGTATTTTCAATTACCCTACTGTATAACTGTCTCAAGACAAGTCTTTCTTTCCTTGCTTAAATTCTCAGCCTCTGATTGAGTGCTCATGCTTCAGTTTTTAAGATCGTTTACGCTTTCTTATATGATTTGTTTGGAATTAATTTGATTTCTTACCAATCCCATATGCAGTTTTCATGAGAATGGTGGCTGTATTTTCAATAAATTTGAGGGAGTGTGCTTCCTTGTATACCAGTTTTGAAAAATAAACTCTCTTGAATTTTCTATTTTCAACTCAAATAACCTGTATTTGACCACGATATATTTCCATTCCTTACATGGTTTCGGCCTTTTTGCAAACAGATGCGGAGACGTTCATTAGAGTCTTTCAATGCTATAGGTCTTACTGTTACAATGGGCGAAGAAAGTATGCTTTGAATGGGTCTGGGGACATCAATTTCTCCAGTTGCCGTTAGATTGTTAAGAGAGCCCAGTCAACAAGTTCATAACTCATAAACAGAGCTGTTGGTGTATCTAAGCCCTTAAGGTCCAAGGCTAGCAAGGTCAACCAGGCCTAGCTTCTCATAGCTAAATCATACTAGGCTTGCAACACTGGGCTTCTATAGTTTTCGAGGAATAAAATTTAATGATTCAGTCATTCTTTCTGGACACATGCTTCTTCCATGTAAGAGGGTGATAATAATTGTGTGTTTGATACTATGGTATAGAATATTTTTTAATTAAAAATATATTAAAATAATTTTTTTTATTAGCACGTGAAAACTATTAAAACTATTGAAAAGCATTAAATCCAAACACGTTTTTAAAATGCATACAACCACAATTACAAGAGTAAAAACAGTCTCTAAGGCATCAACATACATTGTAGGATGGAGGGTTATCTTTAAATGTATGCAGATGATTCTGGTTCAAGAATTTTGAATGATTGGAATTTCGCAAAATCTGTACTTATGCCTCCACATACAAGATTGACTAAAGAAAAATTACTCGCAGGCTGCAGCATAAATATTCCTTGAGCTTTGTGAAAGTTGTAGTCTACCTAATTGTTAAAATACTGTATTTTGATCGGTAGGTTTTTGGACTATGCAGTGGAGATAACACTCTTCTTCTTCTTCTTCCTCCTTCTCTTTTTTTATATGTAGAGAATCTTGGGCTAGTTTGTGTGTATTGAACTGGTTCCTACACTCCAAATAAAACTTGCAAAAACAAAGATAATACTCCTCCATCCCCAAGTCCCTATATTTCACCTCACCCTTCGTCTTCTAGAAATTGAACATAGTCCTAGTAGTATAATTTCCAAGTCTCAATGGACAAAACATTATACAAACACTTCAATTACATAAAAATTACAGCCATGTCTTGAAATATATTATTTTTATTTAAAACGGTAAGGATGTCATTAGACCTGTTTTTACCTGCACATTGCCACTAACTATGGCGCCGATGCATTCAAATTAACATACTTTAAAAAAAAAATTTGTAAAACAGAATAAAAAAAACTTTGAAGTTAAATTTCAAAATAGGTTAAAGTTAGAGTGAATTTCTGTATGAACATTAAAGCGAATGATTTCAAGTTGAGTTGGATCAATCTTGTAGACAGCAAGCAACTTCCCCGGAGATTGCAAGCATGCCAGGGTCAATCCAGAGAGAAAAAATGTTGGTCAAAATGTAGACTTTTTATCCTCTTATTGAAAGCAGTCGGTACGTGTAATTACAAGCAAGTCACCGACAGATTTTAACCAATAAAGTTGTCATCTAGGGATGGTAATACTTGCATTAAATAATTTAGGAAGCACAATCAGATTTCTCCAAGTTCCCAATACGGTGATTATCATAATATAAAACATGGAAATCAATCACATTAATATATTTATAATTGACGGTTCTCTTAGCCAAAGTCCCAAGCCACGTATATATTTTATTGTAAAGCCGGCATCAGTCTTAGGTCGACCATTTACACCTTGACCGCGTTTGTTGTGATTTTTCACGAATAATTGAAACGCAGAAATGAGAAAAATGTGTTGTTTCATGACAAGACACGCGTAGTTATTAATTATTAATTATTAATCTTCTTTTGTTTATTACAATGTACATCAGAATTATAGCTATGTAATGATAATAACATTTCCTATTTTATAAATTCTCATCCAGACTCATTTCAAATGTGCGATGATGAAGTGTCAATGGAGATTTTCAGAAGATTTCCTTGTTTCTCACGATTAACAATGAGCTCAGCTGGGTTGTTCTCACGTGTAAACTATTTTTTTTTATGTGTTTTAAAATACCCTTTTATATTTAAATCAGATTTAGCAGAGTAATTTAATGACACATAAACTAGAAATTAACTATATGCAAAATTGTATTTGTGATTAGTGTAGAGTTGGGTAATTATACTTGTATAGGTGAGCAATAATTAAGGGTATTTAACGAATCTTCGAAGATGAAGTGTAGCTCACCATCGTAATTAGTGTAGGTGTAGCTCACATGTAAGATGGGCTAATAAGATGTCTGCAAGGATGGTGAGAGCCTAAGCTTGTAAAGTCGCTTAACTTGTGAAACTAGCTCTTGAAAGGAAATTTTAATCCTGATTAGCTATAGAAAACAACTAAAAGGTCTGGTTTAGCCGTGCCATTATCTAATAAAAAAAAGATAGCGTGTTAATATTTGTATTGAAATTTGTATATTTGTGCACCTACATTCTTTGGATGAAAATTATTGAAGTTTGTGGAAAAATAAGAAGAGAGAGAGATGACTTAGGAAGAGATTCTAGCCCGGGGATAAGCTTGGTCATTTAGGCATGATCTAAATTGTCAAAGAATTATCTCAACCAAAAAATTTAAGCTGTTAGGTAAGGTTTCAGGATATAATTTATATTATTTTCTAACACACCTCCTCAAGTGAAAGCCCTTTGGGCTTGAAACTTGCATAGATCCATATTACTTGTGCTTAATTTTTATCAAATAAATGAGAATGGTGAGATTCGAGCTCGTGACCGCTTGATCATCAAGGCTCTGATACCATGTCAAAGAACCATCTCAACCAAAAGTTTAAGTTGTTGGGTAAAGTCCCAGGATAATATTTATATTATTTTCTAACACAAACAACCCCCAAACACAACACACATACACACACACACATCAGAGCCTACTGAGATCTGGGTTGGGATAGTGCATAAGAAACAGAACCCCTACTTGAGGAAAACCTTAGTTTATAGGTGAATGCTACTAAATGGTGTAAGTCCCGTTAAGCGATTAGGGCAATAAACCCATATAACTTGCAGCCTGTTTTCTAAATTATCTTTTCGACCTATGGATTCTGTTTTTTTATAAATCTACTTCTGTTTCAGCTTTTTCTACATCTGAAACCTCTGAAAGCAAACGGATTGTACAAAGTGAAGAAATAACTATTGAAGAATTTACAAAAAAACATTGATGATTGGAAAATTCCAAAAATTTCCCAAACCCAGATTTATCAAAAATCAAAATATGATATTTTCAAAACGGACTTTACTATAAAAACTAAAAAACGAGATATTTAGCTTACAAAACCTTTTGAGACCATTCAACTCCTCTCCTAAAAATTCATACAAAAACACCTAGCCAGAAACTACAAATATATTCATGTTGGTCTGGTCCAAGTCGGTATAAAACTCCTTACAAAAGAAGGTTTAAACACCTCCATTCTAGCTGTCATTTGAGATGCTAGATTCCATAGTTTTCAAGACTCACTTCTTAATTCTATTGAGTCCAGCCTCTATAGCGGTCCAGTATCTTTCGACTGTTATCCGAATATTACTATATCTCTCAAAGACAGAAATATTTTACAAAGCATGATCCTACAGATCAAAACCTATATACAATATGCTTGAAGGATCCATCCTTGTTGCTCTCATTTTCAAAATCCATTACAAAGCCATGTTCTCAGACTTTGCCAGTAAACACAAATACCAATCCCAGAAAGGAGAAACACTCCTTCTCCAAACAGACCTATCCCGATCAAACACGGTCATTCCAAAAGCTATCCAATGGAAAGATATCACTCTTCCAGATGATTGGATCCTTGAAGGAGCAACCCCACCAGAAATAACATAACCACCACAACCAAATGTCCAAATCAAAGATATAACCCAATATATAGATGGTAAAGTAAAGTTGTCCTTCCATCGTCATTCTACAAGTTCTCGATTCTCTGAAGAATCTTCCTCTTCCAGCACAGTAGATCTTGATAGAATTTCAAAAATACCTTATATCATTAACATTCCATATCAGCCAAACCCACCTAGACACTCCACATCTGATATCCCTTCTGCAAGTTTCCAACATGCAGATTACACTACAAATATCCTAAAACCAGTGTATACCAACATTGAACAACAATCACCTCCATCATCTCCAACCTTCTCTTCAGTCATAGAAAATATCCAGAATGAACTGAATGTTTTAACTTCAGAAAAACATTTTATCCTTGACAAAACTCTTTTCAAAGATGATTTTTATGCTACCTATAATTCTGCAAAACGAATTTGGTTTTTTCAACACTTTCTCCAATAGCGAAGTGAGATACAAAAACAATTTTATAATTTCATTGAATTACATAAAGTACAAATTATGTTAATTGATTGGTTCGAATTGCATTATGTATCTGAACATTACATTTCATATCATTTTGCATCCATTAAACATGCATGTCTGATTACATCAAGATCTAAAACACCTATTTGGAACCTCACCAGTGGACCAACGGTTGAGTCTGACTATCCACCTCTACGAAATATCCAAATTACCCACAACAACTAGACTGTAGATGCAGCTCTCTACAAATTACCCAGTGATGACACCCTTTCAAATACCAACCACATTATTAACCAAAATAACTTTACAAACACCAACCTCAATACCTTAGGTAAACAGCTTACCCGACTAGAGAAACATATACAAAGAACCAACCCATCTACATCCACAAACCAAGTACATACCTTACAAAATAATCCTGACCAATCTTCTGATGAAGATGTCCTTCCAAACCAACCTCTTGAACTAAACAAACTCACCTTGACAGCTCTTAAAACAACCATTGCCCCAGATATTTCCATCCCTTTTGAACCAACTATTCTTAACCAACACAAATTCAATGCCTCTTCTCTCTATGAGTGGAACATAGATGGAATGTCTGAATACATCTTAAACACCCTTCAGCAAATGACAATGACAGCCAATGCCTACAAAACCTAAATAGGAACCCCGGACAAAGCCATTACTGAACTCCTTATTGCTGGTTTTTCTGGTCAGTTGAAGGGATGATGGGATTATCATGTCACTGAAACCGATCACTTACATATCTTAAAATCCTTCTAAACATGTGAAGATCAAACACCCATCATTGACTCATCTGGAAATACTATCCAATATATTGTATCAACCTTTATTCTCACCATTTCCTTACATTTTATCGGAGACCCTTCCCATTTGAAAGATAAGAATGTCGAACTCCTTTCCAACCTTAGATGTAAGAAGCTCAGCGACTTTCAATGGTACAAAAACACCTTTCTTACCCGTGTAATGCTTAGGGAAGATTCAAACCAGCCTTTTTGGAAAGAAAAATTCCTTGCAGGCTTGTCTATTCTTTTAGGAGAAAAAGTCAGAAACAAAATCAAAGATACCTTCACAACTAAAACCATACCATATGACTAGCTTACATACGGTGAACTCGTGAGCTTTACAAAAAAAAAAGGTCTTAAGATCTGCCAGGATCTTAAACTCCAAAAACACCTAAAGTGGGAAATGAAACGCACCAGACAAGAACTTGGTAGTTTCTATCACCAGTTTGACATTTCCACCAAAAAAACCCTCCTACAGTGGAAATTGCTCAAAACCCAAAACCTATTCAAGCCAAAAACCTCATTACAAACGACAAACCCATGGAAACCCCAAACAGTTTCACTCCAAACTAGAACAAACCTATTACAAAAAACCCTACAGGAAATTCACCAAAAGCCATAAGCCTTTCCAGTCAAAACCCAAACCAAAATTTGACCTTAAAAACATTACCTGTTACAAATGCAACCAGAAATGACATACATCTCGTTTCTGCAAAATCAACACCAAACTCCATGAGCTTCAAATAGATGAAGACATCATTAACCAAATACAAAACCTATACATTGAAGCCAAAGACACAGATCCCTCTCTTTCAGACAATTCTGAAGAAGAATTTCAAATTGATGAAATAGTAACTTCCAATGATACTTTAGATACCTCTACAAACTCCAAACAAGTCAATGTCCTAACCCAAGACCAGGAATTTATCGTTGAGGCCATCAAACGACTTGATGATTCTCAGCTCCAAAAAACCTATTTAGATAAGTTGTTGAAAGATTTTAGCAAACCAGAGCATCTTCCTTCCAACCCTCCAAATCGCTCTGTATTACCCTTAACCAGTACCAATACCTATGACCTTACAAAGATCCTTAACAAAAAGAAATCCAAATCCACAGTTACGGTTTCAGAATTACATTCTGAAATCAAAACCCTCAAATCCGAGTTACAATCTCTGAAAAAGCCTAACAAAAAGACTCTGCCATATTACAACATCTTCTTTCCAAAGTCGAGAGTCAGTCTGAAACTAAATCTGAACCAGACGACCAAACCATTGAGCCTCATACATTACCTCATGCACTTACAAACATTGAACATATTCCTGATGATTTCTTGAATGTGTTAACCCAAATATCTTCCAAAAAATACTTGATTAAAATTACTTTAGTTTTTTCGGACGATTTCAAATTAGATACTATTGCCCTATTTGACACAGGTGCAGATTTAAACTGTATTAAAGAAGGTGTAGTTCCAAAATAATTTTTATAAAACACCTCTGAAAAACTCTCTGCTGCTAACAATTCCAAATTGCATATTGCAGGAAAAACCCAAACCTCTGTTTCCAACAAAGACATTTCTCTTAAAACATTTTTTGTTGTCACAAAAGATATTAATCATACCATTATTCTTGGAACTCCATTTATTGATATGATTACTCCTTACAAAGCACATCATGATTGCATTACCTCTAAAATCAATAACATCAAACTTGTTTTTCCATTTCTAGAAAAATCTAAGACTAGGAATTTAAATTTGATCAAAGCATGCTCTATCCATACATATCATATAAACGCATTAATTCAAGGTAAACAATTCAAATTGCATGATTTACAAAACCATGTTTCCTTTTGTCGCATTGAGAAACAATTATAGAATTCTGTTTTAAAAACAAAAATCACTGATTTACAAAATAAGATTGAACAACAAATTTGTTCCAAC
The DNA here is from genome assembly GCF_951802175.1 of Populus nigra. Classification (NCBI taxonomy): domain Eukaryota; kingdom Viridiplantae; phylum Streptophyta; class Magnoliopsida; order Malpighiales; family Salicaceae; genus Populus; species Populus nigra. Next base: position 12,375,864 of record NC_084857.1, read on the forward strand.
CTATCCAATGCTTTCTAGAAAAGAAAACAACACATTGTTGATCTTCCTTATGAAGATACTTTTTTAGAAAAACAAATACCTACAAAAGCAAGACCTATATAGATGAATGTTGATTTAGAACAACATTGTAGACTTGAAATCCAGGATCTCGAGTCTAAAGGTCTTATCCAAAAGTCCCGATCTCCCTGGTCGTGTGCAGCCTTTTATGTAAACAAAAACTCTGAGATTGAAAGAGGCACACTAAGACTTGTGATTAATTACAAACCTTTAAATTCTGCTTTGAAATGGATCAGGTATCCAATTCCAAACAAAAAAGATTTACTATAAAAATTACATTTTGCATTTATCTTTTCTAAATTTGATATGAAATCTGGGTTCTGGCAAATCCAGATTGATCCCAAGGATCGATACAAGACTGTATTCATTGTCCCTTTTGGCCAATACGAATGGAATGTCATGCCCTTTGGATTGAAAAATGCACCATCTGAATTCCAACGCATCATAAATGACATTTTCAATGCACATTCAAAATTCTGTGTTGTTTACATTGATGATGTCCTAATATTTTCTCATTCCATAAAACAATATTTCAAACATCTACATATATTTTTTCATATTGCAAAACAAAATGGTTTAGTTGTCTCTAAATCAAAAATTTCTTTATTTCAAACTCGTGTCCGTTTCTTAAGACCCTATATTTGCCGAGGTACTGTAACACCCATCGAAAGATCTTTATCCTTTACAAATAAATTCCCTGATAAAATTACTGATAAAACCCAGTTGCAAAGGTTTTTAGGAAGTCTTAATTATGTTCTCGACTTTTATCCAAACATTAGTCGTCTAGCCAAACCTTTACATGACAGGTTAAAAACCAACCCAGTTCCTTAGTCAGACCTCCATACCAACCTCGTCAAGTAGATTAAGCAACAGGTCCAAACCATTCCTTTGCTCCATTTAGCTAACCCATTAGCCCCTAAGATTGTTGAGATCGATGCCTCAGACCTAGGATATGGTGGGATCCTTAAACAAGTCCAAGATAACAAAGAACAAATCCTTCAGTATACATCCGCCCATTAGAATGATTGCCAGAAAAACTACTCCACTATAAAAAGGAGATACTTTCAATAGTTCTTTGTATTACAAAATTTCAAAGTGATTTATTAAATAAAAAATTTCTTTTACGAGTTGACTGTAAATCTGCAAAAGAAGTTTTACAAAAAGATGTTCAAAATCTTGCTTCGAAACATATTTTTGCCCGATGACAAGCTATTTTAAGCATTTTTTATTTCGACATTGTTTACATTAAAGGAGATTCCAATTCCATCCCTGATTTCCTAACCCGTGAATTCCTTCAAACCAGGTCCTGATGCCTCCTAAGGCAAAATCCAAAGACAAGGGGAAAGCTCCCCAATCCCAGCTTACAAAACCAGAAAGCCTAAATCCTTCTGCAAAACTCATGTCTTCAGCCATCCTAGTTGCCAAACCTATCAATTCCTGGTATGAGGCAGTCATAGAAGAAGAAGAAACTACCATAAAATCACAAGTACAAACAGACTTAGTTCAACATTGGGTTGATACTCTCTTCAACACACCAGAATTACTTCTGGCCTTACAAAAAATCTCCCAACAGGCCTCCAGTGACCATGAGTCACCAACATGTAGTATTTCTAAACCACTTTCAAAACCACAAGCAAATTTTCCTCCCCAAAAACCCCTGCTTGCTTTACAAACTCCGCAACAAAGTTTTTCCAAATCTAAGTCGCAATACATTTTTAAAAATAAATTCCAAAATATTTTAATTATGGAAGAAGACTTTTATCATGAAAACCTTTCCATTGCATCTTCAAAACTATTCCCTCCACATTGGCATTACAAACCTTGGGATTTAACAAAATCTCAATCATACTATGCCGCCATCCTTGAAATCACAAACTCTGTCAAATTCAAACATTTCAAAATTCATTCAACCCACTCTGAACCAGCATATTCCACATGTATTATCAACAAAATAATCCACCCTTCAGATTGGGGCCGACCCTTACATAAACCCATCTTCTTCCCATCTCACCTTCGCTAAAATAACCAGAATTATGGTACATATACTTACTGGGATTACCAACAAGCCTGGTTTAATGCCTTTTTCCTCCAAAACACAAATCACAGCCACTCCTGGCTTTTTTACTTCCATAATACTATGATCACTACAAACCTCCCACTTTAGTTCCTTCAATGGTAGGACTATTTTGGATGTCATATAGACTACCTCAAAGACCATCCTCTAGTTGAAAATGGTTTCCCCCATTTCAAAAATAATTTTCAACCAACTCCTTCCGAACAGAAGTTTTCCTCCCTCCTCATTTTCTGTACAAAGTTTTTTGTTCCCTGGGTATGTTCATGGTTCTATGATTACAATATTCAAAACGAACATCCAGTTCTTGTTCGTAAATTCAAAATCAAATGATGGGATTCCTTTGCAGCTGAATCCAAAAGTCAAATTAGCTGTTACAGAATGGTTACAAAAGAATCAAACAGCTGCCATCATTAATCATCATCCTCAATCTAAATTTCTAGCTCGAAAGGCTCAAACAACAGCTCTCCTTGCCTCCGCTAGAACTGAGAAAGAATACCTCCAAATCGTGCAAACCATTATACAAAGCCAAGACCCTAAAACAGTCTTATCCTAATCCAGCTCATCTGACTGGACATCTCCTACCATTTCCCTTGGAGACGATAATGAAGATGACTGTTTTGACATTCTGCCACCTGTAAAGAGACACTAAAAAAAAGTGTCGGCAGAAACGTACAAAACACTTTTAGCTCAGAAATCATCCACTTACAAAAGGTGTCTCCCACTCCTGTAAAAAGACGCCATCCACTTACAAAAGGTGTCCCCCACTACTGCAAAAGCAAGGAATCCTCTCCTCTATAGAAGGGGGCTTCTTTCCATTCCAAAGGGCAGAGTAGAATAGAACCATTTATCTTGCTTCTCTACAAACGACTCATTTTCTTCTGTAATCTTTGAATCAATACTAAAGACTTGTAACCCATATCTCCTATCTCCTAAGAAATTATCACCAGCTTTGTATTAATACAAATTTCAATTTGAATGTTCATTTCTTTAAACTTTTATATGATATGTTTGTATTTATATTCCTTTAAATTTTATATATATATATATATATTAGTTTAATTATTGAATTTGATTTTTTAAAAAAGAGTTTGCTCAGGATATCATTGGATTTATCTTTAAAAACTCTCCCTATTTTTACCGTATAAGATTTGTTGTTACCCATTTTTGGGTTCTTATACAAAAAAAAATATTATTAAAAAAAAACAAAAAAATATATATAGCAGTGAGATGAAGACACGTACAGATGAGCCTAAAAAATAATCAAAGATTGGTTGAGGAAGTTGAAAATACAAAGATTGAAATTTGACAGTATATTTTTAACTGATAAAGGCTCTATTGATAAAGAAAATTCAATTTGAAGAAGAAAAGTCCAAAACAAGATGTTTAAAGACTCAATTAGATTTTGTTGAAAGATTAATTGAGTTTATGAAGGGTTTGATTGTAAGAAAAATTAATTTTTAGGTCAATTTAGGCTTTAATTGGAAGAGATTAAAGTTTTAGGGTCAAATTATAATTTTTAACTCTTAATTTGGTCAAATTATAATTTTTAACACTTAATTTGGTCAAATTAGGGGCTTAATTGTATAAATATTAAAGTTTGATGGATAATTAGGTACTTGATTGAAGAAATCCAAAACCAATGACCAAACTGGAAAAGACGCGCAAATATAAGGGTTAGAATTGACCATATCATAGGCTAGATTGAAGAAATTAGAAGTTTGTTGATCAGTTAAGGGTCAAAATACACAAATTCAAAACCAAAGACTAAAGAGAAAAAGGCGACCAACATCAGGGCTGGCATTTGAATTTGGCAGTGATGCAATTGAATTAATTCTTAAAATCAAAATCTCAATTGAGGACTAGATTGAACAAATAAAAAATTAAGAACTGATTTGGAAATAAACTTTTTGGCGCCATTTTTCATTTAAATGAAACGACATGTTTTGTACAAAATGATGTTATTTCATCCATTGTTCAATAAAAAAAAAAAGAGTTGCAAACGGTGCCATTTTGAGGGCACTGTTTACCATCTTCTTCCCCTGGAAGCGCAAAGGCAGGGGAAGAAAGTTTTTCTTTCCCTCTTTTGCAACGTCTATCTCTCCCTCCTACTTGCCCAAAAATCTTGAAACAATCCATACCCCCTCATGACCTTCCACTATGATGAAAGAGGCAGAGGGGACAAGCCATGCGGGCGGCTGCACAAAGGCCGCCTTAGTCACACTACCGTTGTGTCATGACTGGACATGGGTAGGGTAACTCCCTCTCCCCCAACCCTTTATAAATACTAGAGGATAACGGGGGATGAGCATGAAGAAATACAAAGAGAATAAGAAGGAAGAAAAAAAAATAAAGGAAAGAAAAAAACAAAGAGGACAAATGAAAGAAAAAGGAAGAAAACAGAGAGGAAAAGAGGAAAAAATAGAAAAATAGAAACGAAAGAGAGAACAAAAGGAGGAAGAACAAAAACAAAAGAGAAGAAAAAACAAAAACTACAAGAAAGAAAAGGAAGAAAGAAAAGGAAGAAATTTGTGCCTTTGCATAGAAAAGGAAAAAAAAATGCAATGCCTAGAACCATCGCCTGCTGGCACACAACGCCATCTTGAGTCATCGTCAACAACACCACCACCATTGCCAAGTCAGCTTCGCCCTCCTTTCTTCTTCTTCTTCTTCTTTATGCCCCCTCTACTGTTCTACAAGTGAACAGTGGAGAGTGAATTAATTCACTCTTCACTGTTTACTAAGCCGGACCAAAATGACTTGACCGGGTCCGACCCGATCTATAAGAAAGAAAGAAAGAATATCTATCGGGTCGATATCAGCCCAACACTCTTTTGGACCAACATCGGCCCAACCCTCTTCTTGGGCCAAAGTTGGCCTAATTCATTTGGGTAGACCTTGGCCCAATTTATTCCGGGTCGACTTCAGCCCAACTAGGATGGGCTCTGCCTATATAATTGGGTCAGGCCCATTGTAATATTATTATAATATAATAATTTTATTATTATATATTAATTAAAAAACAACCAAAAAAATCCAATTTTTTTTCAAAATCCTTTCAAAAAAAATTTGTGGTTTTCTCTCTTATTTTTCTACCAATTTTAATTAATATTTATTTATATTTTTATACTATAAAAATACAAATCCGGTATTAAAATACTTGATTTTCTCCGCAATGTTGCAAAAAAATGGGAAAAAAAATACTTTGTTTTCATGCATACGACCAAATCTCTCAAAATATAAAAAATATCTCATATTGTATTTTCATGCAAAATAAAATTCAAAAAAATATATGTTAGAATGTATTTTGAACTTTAATAGCCAATTTATTAAAGCCATGAGAACTAGACCCGTATTTCAAAAAATACCAAAAAAAATATCTTATTTTCTTTTAATATATGAGATTATGAACTTATAAATAATGTATTTTCAATATTAAATAAAAGGTTGTTCTTTTTTGTTGATGTTAGAATGATTAGGTTTTTACCCGATAAGATGAGGATCTCAATACTGAGGAGAAGTTTTCTTAAACCTTAGACCGACCAACAATTAGAAAACACGACATCACCTTAGCATATATCAGACAATCAAATAATGCAGCCCATAGAAAGCAAATCAAAACCAATTAAGAAGTTCAATTCTCAATCGTTCATGTCTAACCCAATATTGAATTCAACTCAGGTTAACATGTTAAGCACTATTTTAGAGGTCATGAGATCGAGATAACCAAATAAAAAGCAAACCAGAACAAATCATAAAAACTAATTCTAATGACATTGGACTCTTTTAGATTGGTGTACTTATATATAAAACATATTTTATATTTTCTTCATATAAAATTCAAATTCTAATTATGTATGATATGCATGGATTGCAACCTCCTTACAAATCGAGTTAAACCTTAAAAAATGTAATAATATTCAAGTATCATTAACTTTTAGAGTAGAGAATCAGTGCATCTTATTGCAAGTAACGTCACGCATAATCAATTTAGTAATTAGAGTCAATGGACAACTATATATTGTTATATAATTTCACTAAAGATCCAAATAGCTGTGTAGATAGGCATAAAAACAAAGGCTTTTTGAAGAATCTTAACACGTAATTTCTTTTGTTTTTTCCTCCCCAGCCAGCACTGAATAGGCTCACTTATCATCATGCGTCTGCTTATAAACATGGAAGGCTCGTTGATTGTCGTCAAATCCCTCCAAGAAAGGCCAAACAAGCCACACGTAGGTCCCACTCCACGATAAAATCTCATTTTCAAATGCAAATAAAACGAAAATTGCAATCACAATAAGGCATTCGATTTTAAAATAGTCAGTGAACGTAATAATTGTCTTACCATCATGTCTATCTATATAATAGTCAGTGAGTAACTGTCACCCCTGTCTTTAGTGGGTTTGAAAATTAGTCCTAGTATATATAAATAAATTGATCTAAACATCTTAAATTATAAAAATAAAAATTAATTTTATACATTTTGCAGTTATACACTTCTAAAAGAATTCTTATTGCAAACTAAAATTATTTAAAGATCTTATTTAAGGGAAACTTTTTTTTATTTCATGTTTTAAAATATAAAACTTTATTCTTAAATTATTATAAAAATAAATTTGTTTTATATCCTCACTTTATTAAATGTAGACGATTTATATAGGAAAACTAACAAATTTATATTGCCTGTTTATTATTAAGTTGGGTAACAAATCAAACTGCATTTTATGCTACGAGACCTATTAAAAAATTAAGTTTGAAATGTATTTTTTATGCAACAGTTTTTACATGTTTTTTTAATTAAGTTTCGTAATTTTCTTTTATTTTTTTCGTGTTTCAAAAGCGTTTCTGAAAAAAATTTGAAATTTTTATTATTTTTTTCTTTACTTCAAATTAATATTTTTTTGGTGTTTTCAGATCATTTTGATAGGCTGGTATCAAAAATATTTTTTAAAAAATAAAAAATATTATTTTAATTTATTTGCAAGTAAAAAGTACTTTGAAAAGCAAATACAACCACATTTTCAAACACAAACCAAACATTTTAGTACATGTTTTTTTTTATACATAAATTTTAATTAAAATTTTTACCAAATATGTATTTAAATACAATTAACTGCAATTAATTATACTTTTTTAAAACTTATTTTTAAAAAAATTATAACCATAAAAGCTATCTAAACGAACAAAAAATTAATTAAAGGAAAAAATATATGTCTCCCGCGTTTGACGGGCTGGAAGGAAAACCGCTAATTTGGAGGGACTGTCAGAGAGTGATAAAGCTTGCAATGCCACGTGGAGGAATCTGAGGAAGGGTAAGACCGGTCAACAGATCCGTTTTCGGAAAGGTAAAGGTTTGATTTGGGACCCACTACTTTCCAGAAAAGCTAATTCATACACAGCCCATCGTTGTTTTGAAGGGTCGGCATTTGTTTTTGGCAATTTCTTCTTCCTTTTTTCCCTTTCTTGTTAAAGCCAAAGGCATAAGAAGTTGCGAGTGCAATGCTATTTATCGGCTGCTCACCGTAGAAAAGCTTGCATATTGGCAAGGGATGGCATCTACATAATGTATTCTATCCAACTTTATTTTCTTTTCTTATGTTGAAATCATAGCAAAATCCGGTACTTTTACTTGTTATTTAATAAAGAAATTGATAAGTGTATTTTATTTTAAATTTGACCTCAAATATATCAATTAACCACGCATAATTTACTTACAAAATTCATCCCAGCACATCAATCCGGGTGTGAATAATTTATTTAAAGTTAACTTAACTAGAAATTAAAGAACTTAATATTCTAATTCATGCACGAAAACTGATTAAAAATATATTTATCATTGAGACAAAAAAAAAAACTATATATAATATGAATGGCGGCTCCAAACTAACTAGCTTAAATTAATTATATTTCTTTTTACAGAAAGATGTTGCATGAAAAAGGATGAACCAAGATTCAGGATGGTGAGTACCATTACTTAAATGGATTCTGACTTATTAAAGAAAGGCATTCCTATGGCGTTAATTTGTCATCATTTGCCTAAATAACTTCACTACAACTTGACAAACTATGGTTAAAAAAACAGCGTTTAACATTGAAAAACGGGAAATATTGTGATTTTGTTAAGATCATCAAGCATGCATTTTCGTAGATCGATGATCTTGCCAGCTGGATATATGATCAATTCTTGGACTAGCTAGTTAATAGGTAGAGCAGCATAACTGGATTTGGAGAATGAATTAGGACTACTTTTTAAGGTTGCACGAGTCACTTTTAATATTCCTCCACCCTTAATTTCACGTAAATTGCACAATTTTGATGGTTATTACTTTAGAGAATCTTTGTTCATGGCATTAGTACTGTGCATTCTAATGGCAGTGGCGAGGTTGTGTTTCAATCCGTGCTTGTTCTTCAACAATTTCAAGGAGAAAATTAAGTAATATATATGTGTGCAGTTACTAATTAAACATATCAATGTATATAGCTCCTTTGTTTTTTTTTTTTTTTCATTTGTCTTGATATTGCCTCTTTCAATCCAGGCTAGCTTGTTTCAACAGTTTTAGTGATTTTTTTCTTTATTCATCTTGGTTTTTCAAAAAAAATAAAAAATTCATCATCACTACATAATAAAATATTACAACAATTTGATCATGTAATTGAATTACGTACAATTATCAAAAGCATCGACCAAGCAATTGTTTTCAGACTTTCCAATAAAAAAAAATATATATCATTAAGTATTTATTTATTTTGATAAGATGAGAATCAATTAAAAAAAAAAACGAAATGTGGCACTAGCTAGGCCTGTACAGAGTGAGAGAAATAATAGGGATTACGTCCTTTTTTTTGGAAGAAGCAAGTAATCCCTATTATTTCTAACATGATATAATAATTATGATGTTGATCATACCTTGATCTTCTTTTCGTTTGTCCGTTATTTTGGATTGCGGATATCCAAAAATTGAAAAAAGCAACGAAAAAGCTGACAAAAAATATGTCATCATGACTTTACCGATGAGAAGTGCGATGGCCATATTTCACTAGTAATTTCTGGTTGAAACAATAATAAAATTAAAAATATACTATTAATATTTTCATTAGTGTTCCTAACATATCAAATTGCAGATAAAAATCCCATCAATAATTTAAAAAATAAAATAAAAATTGACAATCATCTCTTTTTCCCCATTTCTTCTTCTTAATTCTTTGATTTCAGTTCAAACTCTAAATCTGGTCTATCTCCCATGCACTTCAAATTTCTGACAACCCCCCTAAATAATCCAGCCACCTCACCCTCTTTCGGCATATGCAACCTCCCTCCGTTAGTTCATTTTCATTTTTATATCGGAATTATCTCAAGATTTAGTTTTTATTTTATTTTTCATGATTTTTTTTTTGTAATTTGTGTAGGCTTTAATCAACAAAGTAGTGGGTTTGGTTCTTTTGTGTAAAGAGGAAGTTGAGAAAAAAAATAAAAGACTCAACCTATTAATTAACTAACTTTTCTATTTATATGTGTAGGGCAATATATAATAGTAAATGTATAGATTATAACACTAGAGTAGTCCTATAATATTTTCTATATATATACATTCTATAATATGTCCCCTCAAGCCGAGGGTGAAGGAATGACTCGAAGCTTGAATTGAAAAACAGTAAAAGAAGTAGTAGGAAGCGGTTTAGTAAAGACATCTACAAGTTGATCTTGAGAAGAAATAAAACGAATTTGAATCTTATTTTTCACAACATTGTCTCGTACAAAATGACAATCTCGTATTATAGAATATATATATATATATATATAGAAATTACTATAGGATTACTCTAGTGTTGTAATATCTACCTTTACTATTGTATATTGCCCTACACATATAAATAGAAAAGGTTAGCTACGGAGGTCGGCATATTACAGCAATTCTGTCTTGGTCATGAGGCTGGTTAGCAAGTCTTTGAACTCACCACGAAGACCACGAAATACATGGATATTGAAGTCTTCAAGGGAAATAGGTCGGCCAACATCAGCTAATTCATCAAATAATAATTTTGCTTGTTGCATATACATAGCAACTGAAGCATCACCTTGTCAAAAATCTTGTGAAGACCCATAGAGTTGTATAATGCGAGAGTTAGACGAAGAGACGAGAGCTTTTTCAAGAGTGCGCCAAACACAATGAGAGGTTTCACAATCTACCACAAGGTGCAGTACATCCATGAAAAGAGAGGAGAGTAATGCGCTTAAAATAAGTTGATCTTGTTGCCTCCAATGAAGAAAAGAGAGGTTGATTGTCGAAGAAGAACCAGCAGAACTGTCAGAAATATGAGAGGATGGATATGGCACCGAGCCATCAACAAAGTGGAAGACACCCTAACTAAGAAGATATGGCTTTATATGCATTCGCTAATAGAGATAATTAGTGTTCGTAAGCTTCAACGAAACAATTTATTGAGTGTTGGACAAAGCAACCATAGCTAGAGTTGATGCCCCCATAATGTGAAGAGGGACGGCAAAAACATGTGAAGAAGAGTCATTGTTCTGCTCTGCAAGTGAAGAAGGTTGTTGTTGTGGGAAGGCACCACCGACAGCAGCCTCTGAGTGGCCGGTCGGCTGAACTGCAGTGCCGGTTTGGTAGAGGGAAAGGTAGAGAGCAATTCTGATGTGTTAAGGCTCCGATACCAAGTTGAGAAGAAGTAAGAGGCTTAACCTATTAGTTAGCCAACCTTTTCTATTTATATCTCTAGGGCAATATATAATGGTAAAAGTAGAAATTACAACACTAGAATAGTCCTATAATATTTCCTATATATATACATTCTATAATAGGGAGAATCTTGGTTTTTGATTTTTTTTATAAAGAATATGGGTATTTGAAAAAGAAAAACAATGTTTATTTTGTGGGAATGTATTTAAGATATTGGTTTTTGGATTTAGGGTGTTATATTTTTTTAAAAAATTTATAATAGGGGTTTTGATTTTTTGGCTTCTAGGTGTTTCCTATATATATACATTCTATAATAGGGAGAATCTTGGTTTTTGATTTTTTTTATAAAGAATATGGGTATTTGAAAAAGAAAAACAATGTTTATTTTATGGGAATGTATTTAAGATATTGGTTTTTGGATTTAGGGTGTTATATTTTTTAAAAAATTTATAATAGTGGTTTTGATTTTTTGGCTTCTAGGTGTTTCCTCAATGCAGAGAAAATAACATTTGTGAAAAGGCATTTGACTGGCGAGTTCAAGATGAAATATGAGCACAAGTTTTAACTTTTATTGTTTTAATCGAATCTTATTTACTTGTCTGAGTTGGTTTTGTGGTGTTAAAGTTATTGATTTATTTTTGTAGTTTTGGTGAATACAACAACTATTGGTGTGGAAGTTCACCCTTAGGATTTCTTCACTAATTGTAGAAAAATTAGATTCTATTACTAGGATACATCGATCAAGAGAAGTTCAATGTTCTTACATATGGATACTAATAAGTTATTAGTAGTTTTTGTTTATTTCAATTCTAGATTTTTGTAACCAGTGTGTGTGAGTGTCATGATCTTTTAGGATTTATGCAACGAGGATGATTTAGCTAACTAAGATGAGCATTATTGAAATTCCCATAAGCATAAATCACTGGTGGGTCTTATATTCTTTGATTGTGGTTTATAATTGATTGTTTCATAACAGAGCTGTTGATGGGAAGCAAATTAACAGATCAATGTACTCTTTGTGCCTACAGGATTTTGTTAGAGAATAATATAAATCATATCTTGGAATCTCACCTAATAGTTTAAGCTTTTGGGTTGAGATGATTTTTTGACATGGTATCAGAGCCTTATTGACCAAATGATCATGAGTTCGAATCTCATCATCCCCATTTATTTGATAAAAATTAAGCACAAGGTAATATGTGTCTGTGCAAGTTTTAAACTCAAAGGGCTTTCACTTGAGGGGGGTGTTAGGGAATATTATAAATCATATCTTGAGACTTCACCTAACAGTTTAAGTTTTTGAGTTGGGATGATTCTTTGACAGATTCTTGCTTAAATTGGACATTTGATGTATACCAGACATTAATTGCTCATAGTTCAAATAGCTTTTCATGTTTATTTAGGCGCGTGGTAGCTTTTTTTTCTTCTTTCTGGATGAATGGTGGATTTGTTATATAATTTGAATATGGTAAATTTATTAAGAAGTACATTTTTTTCAATTTTGGTGAAAGTGATTCTATAATTTAGTTATTGTTGGTTCAATTGAGATTTAAGATTCTTATTCTAATGTTGAAAAGGCGTTTGCTTGCAAAATGGAGTGATGTAGACTCATGATGAAGAGACTTTGGAAGTTTTTCAAGCATTCTTCGGTGGATTGTGTCTTGTCACTGCGTTATGCAAGTAGTAAGCTTAACATTTTCAAGCAGCAAACATGCTCAGTGTTCCAAATTTTTGTTTATCATTCTTTTGGACGTTTACCATTGAACAATTTAAAAACTTGTAAAAAATATAAAATCTTCCCAAATATTAACTTTATTGCAAGTTTTATTTATCTGATTATTATTTGTTTACGCTAATTATGAGATGTTAATTTATGAAAAAGACATAATTTTCTTTTGTGTTGATTGTGAGATGCCAACAAAATAATTGAAAATATTGATGGAAAAACCGACAGAATATTCTTTAAATTGATGATTCTGTCAATGTTTATTATGTCGGTACTTTTCATTGTTAATGAATTGTCTGACAGAAAATAGATGATAAAAGCTGATTTTAAAGATGAAATATTTTATTATTAATATTAGAAATTGCCGACGGAATAAAATTGTTGAAGATCGACTTTCCAGCGACAACAATATTTCTATTTTTTAAAATATTAACATAGTTTTTTCTAAATATCAACGGAATAATCCATCGGCATTCTTCAATTTTCTTGCTGTGACCCATCACTTAAAGAAATCGAGTTATTTACTAGACATATAATACAAGGTTGCAGAACGTGCTGCATTCTGTTTTAATATGGTTTTATATAGTCTTTGCAACTAGAAAAATATCAATCATAACACACAGCACAATAACAGGACATGCTCATCATTCAAGGGAAAAGAAGGGGTGAAAATAAAAGTGTAAGTTTAATAGTTGAATTGTGCAATGAGCTTTTCCAGACAAGAACAAATTGAGCAGTTCTAAAATAGGATATATGTGTGGGTGGGTGCATTAAGATCGATGAATGACAGACTAATTAAAAAGAATATATACCAGAGTTCAATAATATTATTTAAATTTGTCATCAAATTTTGAAATCTTTTGGCCTCGGAAACTCGCCTTTTTAACTTGTATTAAACTTGCTCGCTCGCTCGCTCCTGTGGGATCTTACGAAAAATGTGGCAGAAACATAAAACAAAGATTTTTTAGTCATTGGAGGAATATTTCATCGATCTTGAAATTCGTTAGAAAAATCATGACGTTCAGTACTTCTTTTAATTTTATAATGATTGATTTTAATATTGCTCAATTAATAAGTTAAAGGCTAAGACAAACAAAAGAAGAGTTACAACCAATTAATTAAGCTATAAATCCATCAGGTCTACTTAAACTTTGTTTAGCTAAATGGTCAGCTACTTCATTCCTTTCCCTTAACACATGGATGAAGCTATTAATTTTGAAACATTAATTTTGAATTAGTGGTTCACCTTGCAAGATTAAGTCACCACATGATCAGCTAGGCATATCTTGTTAATTAAATGTTTGAAAATAGCTTGGTTATTTCCATATCCATTAATTGAGTCACATATCATAGTTATCAAACCTAGTCAAGGCTCCGAGTGACTCGGGGCCTTAACCGGATCTGTTTCATTCAAAACTCGGGCTTGTAATTAACTCAGAGAAAACTATTTGACCTGCTGGTTCAACTCGAAACTCAAGTGACCCGGCATCACTCGATAGAGACCCGTTTTTTTTTTAAATGTATTTTTCCCCTAACAACAGACCTCTTTTTTTTCATTTTTTTCAATTGGTTACTAACTTATATCAAATTTTATTATATAAATATTAGAAAAATATTAATTTTTCAATGTGAGATTTGAAACCCATTATTATATATACTGTATATTCACAAGAAAAAAATTATGTTTTTCAATGTAGAATAAAAAATGTTTTGTTTAAATACTTTAATCTAAAAAGACAAGATAATATCTTTTTAATATAGGATAAAAAAATCTTTTGAAATAATTTTTTAATTTATATTCATATTAATTGTTTCTTAATTTTTTTATAAAATATTAAAACCTCAAGTATTCTTTTTTAATTTTTCATTGATCCAAATCAACCCATACAATTTAATATCCAATTTCTTAACCGGGTAATCCCAAACCCGGCTTGATAACCATGTCACAGATAGCTAAGGTCACAAATTAACCTAGCTTGCGCTAGTAATCAATAACATCTGACGAACAGCACACAAACAAAGATATATATATATATATATATATATATATATATATATATATATATATATATATATATATATATATATATGCGCGCGCCAACTCCGATATGAAGATAAACATGAAGGTACATTCTAGGGTTTTGTTCAAATTGTGGGCACTTTCTTCCTAGCAAATACCTTTTTTATATATAAAATCAGTAGTTGTTGAAGATTTTTATTTTCTTAATTAATTTGACTTAAGATTTAAGAATACGACAATTTTGATATTTTAAAGTGTTTTTTATTTTAAAATATATTAAAATAATATATTTTTTTATTTTTTAAATTTTTTTTGACATCATATATTAATAAAATAATCTAAAAATATTAAAAAATAATAATCTTAAGCTAAAAAAATTTATATTTTAAACAAATAATGTTTTGGTCGCACTATCAAATGCTCCCTTAATTTTATTAGACGACGTATTAATTAATACAAGTTGAATTTATCTTTAAATCATAACCTGTATGAGTGAAACGCTTTTTGTTAGCATGTAACCAAGAAGAAAAATGAATCAAAATTATATCAAATCATCCTTATAAATCATTTTGAATTAGCAAAGTACTCCAAGCAATGCCAAAAGATAAGAATTGTTATGCCTTCTTCTAAAATTTTCCAAAAATCATGTGAGGCTATTCGAATAGTATATTATCTAGTGATTTAGAAACGCACCAAGAGATGTCCACCATGTCATAAACTTAGTTCAAAGCTGCCATGGCTAGCAAAGACCCTTATTTCAACCCACTCATCTCTTTGCAGCAAAGTTGGCTTTTCTCTCTCAAGAAAGGAAGGCTAATGAGATTGATTGGTTTTTGAAAGATTAGGTTAAAGTCTGTTTCGTTGGATACAAGATGATGATGCGTACTCCACGACAAGGGAACGGCGCGATTGGATTTCAGCATCAACATGGACTTGAAAGGAAAGCCAACATGTTCCTGGTTTTCTCTTGGATGATGTCCGCTGCTACCCCACTGTATAGTTTATTCATAATAATTTCTCACTCTCTTTAATATATAATTTGGTCAATTAATGGGTGGTTTACATTTCATTAATGTAGAGTCAGTGGATTCCCTTTCAAACTAATGTTAGATTAATGGCTTCTCACTGTCTCGATGATAGCTCAGTCTCGCTAGTTGCAAATGCAAGTTGTGGAGTCCCAACACTTGGAAAGGCAATTGAAACAAAAGGAGAGCATATTTGTTTTTATTGGTGTAATAAGATGAAGGATTAGTTTAATTAGTGCGATAGTAATTATTGAACAGATGAGGGTCCATCAATATTGCTTCGACTTTAGCTTTGGAATGTTGTATTGATACAATTTGCTAATGATTTTTAAATCAATATTTACTAAGGAGGACACGTGAATCCATGTGAAGAGGGTCCTCCATGTTTCTACAACTCAATATGATCCTTTGAGTGTGAGAAGAAGAAAATGATCTTAATTAAAGCTAGGGGTTGATCAATCTGATAGAATGCATTTTAAAGTTCTCTTCTGCTCAACTTTATGTAGCACTTGAAATCTCTGGTGTAGCCCTGGATATAAGGCATTTAATCATAGAAGCACGGATCATTTCAGTTAAATAACCTTCTGGTATGTATCCACAAGGAAATAAAGATGATTATTTTCTCTGAGAATCCTCACAACATGGAAAATAACTCTTTTGAATTTGATTTCATGCATAATTTTCTTTATTCTATAATTTTAAACCTAACATATATGCAACGTATACATTAAGGGAAAGAAAACTATAAAATTAATTAACCACATCAATGTCATGATATATACTTTGCTTTTGGAACCCTGCCATGTCATTCTGGCCATTAATAGTGTTTTCTTATACTAATATTCAGTAGATCAGCACTGAAGTATTCGCGATTGTTCTTTAATTACGAGTAATATATATAGAAATACTCTATTTTAAGCCAAGCACAGTTGGAACCAATACGGCAGTACTGTTGTTGCGTTTTAGAAAATGTTGGTATTTGTTCTTCATATAAGGCCAATTTTATTGCATACAATAAGGGGAAATTATCTCTTTTGGTAGGCCAAAATGATTGGAAGCTAGCTCAGGGAAGCATCATAAAGCAACAAAATTATACATGTAGAAAAATCTGGACTACAAATTATATCGAGACAAAATATAATTTTCATACTTCTCACATCCCTTTTACAATGACATTAAGTGGCGAGAATTAAAGAAAGTAGAGATCCTTCTTGAATTGCATCTCCTGAGCATGATGAAAGGAAAAAGTAGTGGATGGGGTTTAGTGAAAATACTTAAATGGATTTCTCCCCCTTTTTTTCTGCCATTAAAGTTTCTGGCTCTGTTTCGATAGTGAAAGAAATATTCTGTTGTTCATTTATTCATCTTTGTTTGACCCATGCATGCTAACATCCAAATAATTAATTGTTCTTGGTTCTAACCAACCCTACAGGATCTCTGAACAATAATAACACTGCAACTTTTCATACATCAATAATCATAATTCAAATCCATATGAGAAAATGATTTTTCTACTATATTTTTTTATATACTAACTAATCGATTTATGGTTATTGCTCGGAACTTGCACAACTAGTTTATTATAATTATTTTTTTAAAATAAAATTGTTTGTAAGCAAATAGCAATATATATTCTTCATGTTTTTGAATAAAAACAGAAGATATATTACTTTCATATTCATGGCATGCCTATTTCAAATTGTTACTTGATATTCTTGTTCTCGATTAAAATATTACGCCTGTGCATCATTCAAATTGCTAATAAATATTCTATATATGTTCTCCCATAAGCCCACGTTGGACTGGGTAATTAAATTAGTGACGGATCAAAATAATTATAATTTCAAGATAGAATAAGTCAACCTGTGTGAATCGATCGGATAGCAGTTGAGGAATCTAAAATGGGGCTTTGACTCTATGTTTTTCCAGACTGGCCGGCCATTTCTAAGTTAACAGAGCGTCTGAAAAAATTATTCGCCATGATTAACATGGTTTCGGAAGAACATAAATGTCTTTCCTTTTTCTTTAATAATTATTTATTCTATCTAGTAAGTCAAAGCCTCCATTACAAGAGCATGTTGCTCCTATCACAGGAATTATATCAGAAGCATCAGGTTAATTATCGCAGTTGCCATGTCAGTTTGCACTGGATGTTCATACGAGAATTATTGATATAAATGATATTCATGACCAGGAATAATGATTTGGTTTTTTACTTTATCTTTTTCATCGGCCGGGGTTGCCTAAAGCCTAACGCCAAAAGCCAATATATACTTTCAAGTGAGTTTTTCTTGAAGTAATCCCCTTCAATCAAGTGAATTTTAAATTTAGTATCTCCCTCATAAAGATATTCTCAACTTCACCTTTGACATAAATAATTAACTTATTGAGATTATCCTTTAAAATTTCATTGATTTTAATTTACCTGAGACTAATTCAATCATATATATCTAAACTAATAAAAAAAGTTTTTTCAATCTCTAGACTTTTAAAATTTAATCAATAATTTGAAGAGATTGAACCTTCTATTTCAATTAAGATATTTAACTTATATATATCATACAGATCATTTATATTGAAGAATATAAACAACAAAATCAAGATATATCTTTCTTTCAATATGGTTAACATTAAAAAAAACTTAAAACATCTTAAGAATTAAAAAAAAAATATTAAATTAAAAAGATCAAGATTAAAACTAAAAAGCCTAATCCGAAAAATAACTCTTAAACTTTGGTATTGTTACAAGGATATAACCATCAACTAACAAAGAAATAATATATTTAATAAAATTAATTATTGTTGACACTTGGACATGATTCATCACTGATTAGACTCATAAAAAAAATATTTTATTTATTTATTTATTTACTTTTTAATGAGCTGATCCATAGTTTAAACTTTCTCTTTACATTTATTTTTTAATTCGATAAATATTCTACAATCCTTGTGATTTCTTATTTATATTTTTAAATATATAAATGATGTATGCTATATTATTTGAACCTTTTAATTAAAATTAGAAAAACTTTCTCATCAAATTATTTATAAAAAGTATTATTTGATTAAGTTTAAAAAGTTTAAGAACTAAAAAATTTTCTTAGTGGCTTTGAAATTGGAACCTCGAAGGAATATTGAAACAATTAAAACCTGTAAAGATCCTCTAAACTACTTCACCATCGACATGGATCGATCTGATATAAGTTTAATTAAAAGATACACAAGTAGCGCTCTGTTACCAACCTTTCCATTCATGCGTTTTTAATACGGAAAAAAGAAAAACGTTTAATGCCACGAAATAATTAAGATTATTCTTCTTGATTATGCAAGAAAATCTCCCATTCTGCCACCAGATTTGTCATCCAGGGAAAACTTCCAGGAAGTGTTCATGGGACAGATCTTGCTCACGGAGATAGAGTATCACCATTACACGTGAGTGGGAAAACATGTGGGGCTATAGAATGCCCTCATAGAGTTGTATTCATTGTATTGCGCACCATTAATTAGGGGAAATTGACAAAGAGAAAGTCCTCTAAACTTTAATAATTCATCCATTCATGGTTTTTTTCTCTTTGAAATTGCCCCAATTCAACATCTCTTGGCCATGTTTTTGATTTCCATATCTTTGGATATGAGCTTCACCAGGGATAAGATTTCCTCCCGAACTTGAAAAAAGATTGAGAAACCATCCCCCCCCCCCCCCCAGTACTGTTCTATAACCACGACATGTTTCAGTCCCTCACAGCAAGTTTCTCTATCTAAATTGTGTTGGTATGTGTGTTAAAGCTATAAACTAATTCCTGCTATGCATTTTCATTCTATAATGCAAGAATAAAGAAACGAAATGGAGCCGCATACTTTACTAAACCAACAAAAAGCAAATATATGTAAAATATTGTTACATGGAGCCCTGATATCATCATAGAATCCTCTCTTTTCTATTTATTTTTAATCCTTTCTGCTCTCTCCGTTTTCTTTCTTTCTTCAGTTATAGTTGTAATACGATATTTATGTTGAAAGGATAAGTGTATTTTTCAAATATTATACATGAATCTTTCATATGAACCAATGTTTCTCTGCACACTAGCCAATGAGGATATCCTTCTGTGTATCAGTTTATTCTGTGAAACAACGCTTTAAAAATGCCACCATGCGCGCAATTCTAAGTTAGTCACTCCACTAAACCTTGTTCAAGATATTATAACTCAAACGGTCTTTTAACCATAAATCTAAATGAGGTTATACGATGAAATCCACCATTTCTTTACTTTTATTTGTATGGTAAAGTGAGATTGCAAGAGCCTGAAACAAAAGGTGAGGATTATACAGCAAAAACCCAAGACTTGGTGATTTTGTCTGTCTACCAACCATATCCAGTACTTTTCTACATCTCCAAAGTCTAATCCATCATATCAGATATACTATAATTCAGAAGAGCATCAATCTAAATATATATTTTATAAACTGGGATAAAATAATTAAGCAGACAATATCCAACCCAAGGTAAATCTCAATGGGGAACAATGGATGTAGAAAAAAATATTAAAAACTTGAAGATGGGAAAGAATTAAAAAGCCAGAAATCATCCTTTTATTGCATAACAGAAAGCAAAGCAAAGCGAAGCGAAGTTTAATTAATATACGTTGATAAGCTAGCATGATTTCTTCTCTTCACAACTCTATTCTAGTATTCTTCTTTTCCTCCCAATTTAAACGCCTACCTCTTAGTACAACACAATATCACACTGATCATGAAAATCTCCTCTCTAGCTAGCTCCTCTATCAGTAAGGCGGTCTAGCAGCATGTGCCCAAGCATAGGCGTCATGCCCTAATTGCTGAGCTCCACTTTGCATTAGATTTGGTGGCAGATAGACAGGCATAGATGAGGGATCAGGCAATCCAGCTTGTTGTCCACTGCTTCCGATCGCTGGTGGGGAATTATTAGCTCCGCTTTGGATGTGTCCCTGACCACCACTTCCAGCTTCTTCATCATCCTCTAATGGTAACCTCTCATAAGTGGCATTAGCAAAAGTTGCAGCAATGACCATGACCGGCCCTGCTGCAATTAGTGATCCAACCACACTTCCTCCAACAACCTGCCCTTGTCCGCCGGCAAGGTACACAGTCAGTCCAGTAGAGCCAGGAGGAGCCGGTCCCGGCAAAAATGCCCCAGTTAGGGACAAAATCTCAAACCTACCGTGGAGGGCGACTACAGCACCCGGTGCTGCTGGTTGTCTTAGGGTTACGTTGGCCACGGAGCCACTGCCACTAAGCACACAAACACCCCGTTGACGCCTCCGAGCAAACTGTGCCACACTCTCAGCTACATCAGCACCACCAGCAATTTCCATGACATGGCTACGGAGGGCATTAGGGCTGTCTCGAGTCACAAAAATTGGTGGTTTGGGTTTGTTTTTCGATCCAGGAGGCCGGCCTCTAGGTCTTCGGTTACCAACCTCAACAGCACCCTCTTTAGCCTCATCTCCGGTATCTCTATCATCATCATCTTCATCCCTTCCACCGCTTCTGTTGCTGGTTTCATTAATGGAAAGCTCACGATTGATTTTTCCTAACGAAGGTGAATTGGATGAAGAGTCAAGGCCAGGCAGGCCAACCTGACCCGTCCACCAAGGATTAGCCAGGATTGCTAATTAAGGGAACAGAAAGGAATTAAGAGAAAGGAAGGAGAAGACGTAATTGAATTTCAGGTGGTTTTATTTAGGAAAGGTTCGAGACCAGAAAGTCCAAGCAAGGTTTAGCAAGAAACATTTTTTTTTAAGAAAAAAGGTTGAATACCACAATCAATAGGGTTCTTTTACAGACTAGCTAGCTCCTATGCTGATGATCTTCTTCCTCAGATTTTGATGAGGGTGCATGTGAGAGAGGAAGAAAGAAATTAAGATTAGAAAAGGAGGTAGCTAGGGAGAGCTTGTGAAAGAGAGAATTAGATGCAATTGGTCATCGAATCAAGTAAAGCGTGGCACGATCGATTCAAGATCAGTGATTTTAAGAGAAAGAACAAAGAACTGATGCAAAACCCGTCATAGAATCAATCAACACACAAATCAAGAGAGAAGAAAGAGAAAGAATTATAAACTAAAGCTCACTGCTAGTTAGAGATTGGAAGTTCATCAAAGAAAATGAACTGATCTCTCAAGAGACAAAACAATGGAGCTTGTATAATTTCTTTCTTTGAATGTTGGCTCTGTGTTTTTTCTGTGCCTTTGCGTGGTGTTGTGATTCGGCAAGGTAGCTAGGCAAGGGTTTTTTTCTCCTCGACCATGTACTTTATTAATACTACGAGCTAGTACTAGCTAATAGTAACGTGATCAACAATATATTACAAAATCTTTTTTTAGAGGTCATTGAAATTAGGGTTTCGTGGGGTCTTGTGCGCGTGGGCAGGTGGGAAGCACGTCGTTTTCTCGTGTCCCAATATTTCAATATTTTTAATATGTTTTGATTTTCTTTATAAATATATTAAAATAATATTTTTATTTAATTTTTTAAAATTTTATTTTTAATATAACCCATCAAAATAATATAAAAATACTAAAAAAATAATTTAAAATAAATAAATAATATATTTTTTAAAATGCAAAAACAAAACAACCTTATAGTTTATAATTATGTATTGATATTAAAAATAAATTTAAAAAATAAAAAAAAGTATTTTAATATATTTTATATAAAAGCATTATGATAATAAAGATGATGCACGTATGACTGCTATATATGACCAGTTGCTCGCAACCTTTCTCTTTGCACTCTCTTCATAATATTTGAGTCTAATAATCTCTATGTTTATGGGTCGGCCACAAGTCGTTCTCTAGCTACATAAACAAAGTCCCGTCAACTTAATTAATTGCAATTCCAATTAGTGTTATACTAATTATAAAATTTGATAATAATTACCAGGTAGATCGATGGAGAGCTTTTGGCTTCCTGATAATTAATGTATGGTTATAAAAAGCTCCAAAGATTGGGATGCACACTTTCGCTTCTCTCTAACTTCATATATAGCATAAAAAATAAAAAAAAAATAAAAAAAAAAGAGTTGTAAGATCCTGCTAGTTATTAATTATGAAATTAATATCTATATGCATGGTAATAAGATCTGCGTTGCATGCCAAAGGTCGAGTGCTCAAATTTCTAATCTTAATTAATTTCCAGACAAGAACATAAAGGAAAACAAATATTAAGATGTTGATGTCTAATTGAACCCCGCCCATAAAACAAAAGAAAAGGACATGATGTTTACGCGTCGCGTACGTGTATGTATTGGCCAAATTATACTTGGGACTGTTTCTATTTATTTTTCCCTTTTCCCCTATCCTGATCAACGTTGCATTTACTTGTACCAAAACAAAATTAATGCTGAAATGTCTTTTCACATTACTTTGTACGTACCTCGCTAGTCATTAGGGTCTTTTCTTTGAATTTTTACTCCTACATATGAACGAACACATCCATGTCTGGTGGGTGACATCTGTAGGAGGACTGGTTATGGAGGTGCGAGTTGCTTATTTATATCATTCTACCACTACTGTTACTTTAACGACTAGCTTTGCAACCCTTGGTCACCAAGGAATATGGATGGCCACCAGTACTGAGCTATTGATCCGCTGACTCTTCCATTGTTGTTCTCACATTTCGGTACATTTGTAATTAAGACTCACGGACGTATAGTTCTTGCCATTACATGCCGAGAAAAAAGGTGCATGTAAATCTAGGTGTACAATTACTGTCAGGCAGTAAAATGTTCAGAGTGCAGGTTGCAATAATTTTGTTATTATGGTATGATACCGCTACTGCTGCTGCCTGGTGGTGCTGTAGATGTGTAGAGTTCATGCAAATACTGTGAAATTATGGTAGAGGCAACGAGACAGAAGTGATGGCTGCATTTGCCTTATTTAATTTATTTTAATTATGCCGGATTAACAACTGGACATCTAGAAGCCTACGACTAGGATAGGTTGAAAGAGTGTTCTTCCAAATTTGGTAGAAATCGTAAAGCCAAATAATGTTTGTCCAGCTATGGAAACTGTTCAGTGAGGAGCTTTTGCACGTAGGAATTCTATTGCTGAGTTTTGTACGTTAAATGAATGGACGTAGAAGCCTACTCTGTTTTTTTTTTTTTTTTAGAACCAGAGTATCGTTTGACTTTTATTAAGCTTTACTGAGCGAGAAACTACAGGTGGGAGGATCAAGAATGGATAGGCTATTGCTAAGGAAACTAGAAAACAACAGTCCTTTTGACTGGTCGGCGTGAGTTCCAGAACATCTTAACTATTTCACCATTTCAGGATTAGCCAGAACAGAAACCAAAAGATACAGGGAAGAATAGTTTGATCGGCAATTTTTATGAACATTAATTACAAGGCCTTCTTCACCTTCCATTAATTTTGTTCTCGTGATCTAAGCTTAATACAAATCGCCATGCCCAAGATCTGCAAGAATGGGAAAAAAAAAAAATTGACAAGGAAACACGCTCATTTAATTCACAAAATTTCCCATGGAAACATACTAAGTTCAAAGTACAAATAAACAGATTTAGTTGAATCATTTAAAACTAAACCCCTACAAATTAATCAGTTAAAGAGACATCTAATAGAACCACAACCGACAGGATCCCAATCACTAAAACAAAGTTTACAGTGGAAGTTAACCATGTAAGCTGTAAGATTAAGATCCATTAAAGAAGAAGCGAGTGAAAGCAACGGTCTGAAATTCTGAATCCAGCCTTGTTTTAGAATTTAGCATGTGCTGTAGTTTCAGTGGAGAGAAATGCTCTCAGTAAAAATCCGAGGATCAACGTATTGCATCATGGCGAAAAAAATAATGATTTCAACATTTGGTACCGTGCAGTGGAAATCCCCACCGCTTCGTCTGGAGATTTCCTTGTACAACACTAAAAAACACTGCATGCTAACATGCCTTGACATTTTCTGTAAGTTCTAACAATTGCTTCCACTCCATGTTTACTTGAAAACACCAGAATACGGTAAAGCACGTAGTATACGTTCAATCACAGGCCATCTCATAGCGGATACGGTAAACCATGAGTTATCTTCCAACTTAAAAAAGGACATGGTCATTGCACTTGTAGCACCCTTGCAAAATCCCATTGTCAATCAAGGACTTCAAAGGTGAGGTACTCATAATTCTGCTTCAACCTTGCTTCAAGTATACAAGGACCCTGCAAACAAAATGTTAATCAGCATCAATGGAAGATATTTGTTCATGCCATGCATCCCTTGAGTAGAATTTACCGTCCTCTTCAATTTTGGTTTCCTATGCTAAAATGTAGATAACTTTTAGCTCAATGGAAGCTGACCAAGATTTTGAAACTTTATAAATTTGGCAGGGAGACGACTTAAATTCACTTTGTATGAACAGTTTAACAGTAGTAAAAAACTGATGGTGAAAAGCTTTGGCCCTTTCAGATATGAAACAGTTATTTTGCAAATGATCCAACATTAATTCATTTACCTAATGAGATAATACAGAATTAAAAAGGAGAGGATGAAAAACCCTGCAAGGGCACATGTTCTCCGACTTGATTTCTTTTCAAATACCTGCATAGCAAGAACTTTATTATGCTCAGCTATTTCCACGCAGCTAAGTAAATAAAAAATAACTGCTAAGTAGTTCTAGCTTATTACCATCTTGAATCGATCCATGGTTCCTGACATTATACCCCTCGATGTGTCCATGTTGTTGCCCTGATTTTACAACAGATTTCACTCAGAATAAAGAAGTTGAAATTGTTTTCCCTAAATTTGGGACTGTCAATCAAAAATATAAACCACATACCATTCGATCAAGCAAATGGTTTTGACTCTCCACTTCCTCATGTATATCACCCGTTAACTGTAAACAAGAATAGATATCATGAGTTGCTTCAAAAAGAAAATTTGGATTTATTTACCAGAAAATGCATTTAAACATTTATATGCATCATCAGCCAAAAAATAAACTATTTGATTTGCATGAAAACATCAATCCTGTATAACTTTCATTTCTCTTCCCTGATCAAAATTGTGTCTTATCAAAAAAGAATTCCAATAGGCTGCAGCAACAGAACTTCTAGTATTACACAGATGCCTGTGAGAATGCACGCAAGAGAGTGCATGACATACATAACATACAAAACTTTTTTTACTTAAAAAAAAAAAAAAGGGATTTTATTAGATAAAAAATGGAGAGGATATACAAATAGGAGGATCAGGAAACTCCAAAGACAAAAAAAAAAATTAAAATAGAAGGGCTCTTCAATCCCTCTGACTATCTGCACATACATACAATTACACAGGTATAATTCATCACAAAAGTGGAACCAACATGAACAAACTTATCTGTGTGTGAAGAGTTCGTGTGTGTGTGTGTGTGTGAGACATCAATTGAGTACATACATTACAGGAAGCTATAAGAAAAAGGGTGGCATATTAGGTGATGTAACATTTTGAACAATTCAATCGAAGTTCATATTAGGTGATGTAACATTTTGAATATGCTTTCTTCAGTTAATGTTAAGCAACACTGGCACTATCCTTCCATTCCCTGCTCCATCATACGCCTAGGAGAATTTGATCTGGTATTTGCAATTTGTATGCATAAGCATAGTGAAACTTCACAGGGTGCTATACAATATTAACACATAAAACAATCACAAATTTCAATAGATTTTTTTTATTAAGAAAAAAACTGGTAAACATGAACTTTCCAAAAAAAAAAAACAAACAGAAAAACCACCTGAACACAAAAGGCAAGGATAACTAGATAAGTACAGACCAGAAGCCCCTGAACGGTTTCAACTACGTGCAAGCTTGTTTAGCATGCATCTCACCAGTAAGAACCTTATTACTGCCCATCATTGACAAACAACAAAAGATGCTGGTGCTATGCTGGTGCTGTGTAACAATAAAAAAGATGATTGTATTGTATTGTATTGTAATTGTACCATGTCAACTCAGTTCGGAATACCACTCAACTATACATCAGCAACAACATTCAAAACAAGTCTGAAATGAAAGAGCATTGTGCATGTCATCCCAAATTAATCATGACACGGTACAGATTTCACGAACCAAGAAAGTAAAAACAAAGGCAGGTTCAGGAAGCAGTGTATTTAATATGAAAGGAAGTAAATTAAATAAGGAGCAATGCAAAGGATTAGTTTTAAAGTTTGGGAGAGAGGCATACTCTCTTGAGGAAAAGAACTCTGTCTTGCAAAGTGTGGACAGCCTTATCATTGTCATGATCGTCGGTTTCGTGGGAAAAGGAAGAGGATGACCTCAGACCTCCTTCTTCAAGCCCATCATCAAAGAGAGCTGTTCTCGAATTTCGATGGTCCCTGCCATCATTTTGAAAATACATTCAAGAAAATCAAAATCGAAATGCATGCACAGTCCATTATAATTTTAATTAGAAAATGAAACCCTAGAGCTAGGATAGAAAGAAATAACCAAGCTAGATGTGATTTAGATTAACAAAAGTAATATTGGATTGAGATTGAAAGGAGTATCTGATTCGTAAACTAACCTTCTGTAACTCATTGGCTGCTGCTGCTGCTGCTGAATCAATGATCAAAATGTTGGTTTCTGCTTCTCTATGCGGGCTGAGAAAATCTTTTTTAAAAAAGAGCACAAGCCGGGATCCGGCCTCGAATTTTGGTGGTTTTTTTTTTTAATTGAAAAAACTAATTACTGGGCCATAATAAAAATCCGGCGAGAATATTGACTTGCTGAAAGTTTATCCACCGAGAGCGTCTTGAGCCTTCCAAGAAGGCCCATTATTTTTTAAGGTATGCCCCCATCATTTAATGAAGATGGTGAGGCGAGGCCTAACGATCTCAAATTCAACTCTGTGTTTTGAGAGAAATTATTGGGTGCATCAGAAATTGTATTTCATCCTTTCACCATTCTTTTTTTTGAAGTATAGGATTCATTATAAAAATAAGTTATAGTGTTGCATTTTTATGAATCAAAAGAATGCAATTTTTTATATACTAAATAATTTTTCTTTTTTATATCAATTTTATCCCCAATACATAAAAATATGAAAACCCGTGAGGTGTTTATTGTTGAGCCACCACTATTTACACATTCACAAACACGGATGGTACTATTTAATTTTTAATAATTCATTTTGGTTTTTAAATTTTTATTTGTGTAATTTGATCTTAATTGAAGGCCAATTGCATCTAAATTTTCTTAGTCAATGGTAAAATTAAAAAGATGATGGAAATAAAAAGAATACTAAAATAGGTGGTGTGCCAAAGATTGTATGAGAAATACACTTACATCCTAGATCTTTAAATATAACACAATGTGTACAATTTAGGTTCTGTTAAATTTTTAAAAATTAATTTTGATACACAAGTTTATTTTTTTATTTTTCAATCCCTGGTTAAAGAAAAGAGAGAGATAGTTTGCTGGATCCCGATGATATCAGAAAAGGTCATTGTTCACTCCCTTTTCAACCACCAAAATATGATTTTTTGGTGTTCACAAGTTCAATAAGATGACAAGAGCTTCATGGTAGATGTGAGCCAAAAAAGCCAAAATTAAACCAATTTAATTTCAGGTTTTTAGACTATTTTTTAAGTATTGAGAATTGATAAAATGATTTTTTGGTGTTACAAGGGTCTTAGTAAGATATTTTTAGATTGAAATAGCTTAATTTTTTTATTTTTTTTTGCCAAAAGGCTAGTTTCCTGGCTTTTTAGCTACCATCATGGTGACTGAAATCTATACTTGCAGACGATACATTATCTATCTTGGTGACATATTCCTTACTTTAAAAATAAATAAATAAATAAATGACAGGTCATCCATTCTTTTAAAAAATAAAAATAAATAAAAAAACAAGCTTTAGCCCTCTGGTTTGGGTTTGATGGCCTGCCAACACTCCATGTCTCTTCGTTTCAGTGGCCCAAGCATGTTAGATTATAGGGCAGCGAATCTGAATACTTTTTGGTTTTTTATTTTTAATCGAGATTGAATATAAACTTGAGGCGAAAGGAAAATTAAACCCGACTGAATTTATATTCCCGATCACAAGTATAAAAAAACCATCCTATATAATTCTTTTGTAAGAAAAAAAAAACATCTATCCCGTGAAATGGCTAGTTCTTTTTCTATTTCCAGGAGGTGGGACTCGTGTTCTTTGCACGTGATTTTTTAACATTTTTCTATCAATGGATTCTAACGATGGAGGAATCCAAATTGTCACAGGATAAAATTGACGCCAGAAATTGTGTGGGGGTAAAGATACTGAGGAATCCAAATCTTCACAGGATAACATTTTTAATACTTGTAGAAGAAATTTCATTACTCGTGTGAAGAAGAAGAAGAAGAAGAACAAGAAGAACAAGGCAGGGTTTGGTTCCTTTTCTATCTCAAAAGAGGGGAGAAAGGGCTACAAATGTTATTTTCTCCCCAGCAAATACTGCTCTGCAAAGAAATCATTCACAAAATAAGAAAATATTGGGACTGTCTACAGCTGAGCTCCATCATGTTACCTTTTTTTTTTTTTTTTAACCTGGGGTGTCCGGGCCAGCTTACGTGTACCACAACTAATCTCCGGACCCACTGAACACCCTGCAAGCCCAGTAAGTATGTGAGACACCGTGGGGGTGACAGACGTGCACGCTAGGGCTCGAACCCAGGTGACAGAAGCAAGGAAACCTTGTCTCTGCCGCTGGGCTACAAGCCCTGGTGCTCCATCATGTTACCTTAATTATAAGAGTTCTAGGGTTAATTAGGGTGTGTTTGAAATAAGATAGTTATTTTTTAAAATATTTTTTATTTGAAAATATATTAAAATAATTTTTTTTTATTTTTAAAAAATTATTTTTGATATCAGATTTGAAAAGATTAAAAAAATTAATTTTAAAAACTTAATTTTTTAAAAAACATAAAAATAAACAATCTTTTATTTAAACAGAGCATGGGATTAATAGAATTTTCTCTCGACTTCGTGCTCTGAACCACACATGGTGTATGTACCCGCGCATGCAAATACGCACACTCAAGTGCATGTTTAATTATTGGGTGAATAGTAGTAGTAATAATAATAATAATAATAATAAGTCAAGGTTTATTTAATTTTTAATTTTTGAAAAAGTCTTGTATTTATAAGCATCAGACCAGTGACCACACAGGGTTTCTAAATCAAGGGGTCTTTTATTATCACATCAATGCTCTCTTCTACCGACTGTAACCTGTTTAATGCCACGTGATACCACCTGCTTTCACCCTTGGATTTATCTGGTACGTCCGTTCCTCTGATTGTTTGAAGTCCGGCATCACCGTTGGCAATAAATATTTGTAATTTCTCAGGATCATTAGTAAGCAAAAAATCATGAAACTTGAGAAAATGTTGTTCTGTTTAAAAATGATAGCTTGCATCGCAAACTAACTCATTTGCTCACGAAGCATGCAATCGAGGATCAAAGCCACTGGTTTTGTCAGACCAAAGGTTCATAACCATGTGTGCCTGGTCTGCAAATAGTTACAAGTTGGCCCTAAACCTAAAGAACTCACAGTGCATAATAATGCTTCGTTTCAGAAGAAAGAATGCACAGAATCACATAAATAGATCTTAACAGCACCAGAATAAAACAGTTAACTTCGATCAGATTGTTCACACATGTCTTGCACATGAATGCTTAGATGCTTGTGTGTTGGGGAATAATATAAATTATATCTTGAAATTTCACTAAACAGCTTAAGATGAGATGGTTTTTTAATATAACATCAGAGTTTTAATGACTATGTAGTTATGAGTTTGAATCTCACCATACCCATGCATTAGTCAATTGTTTTCCATGCCAGTGACCTCATCTCGCATTCATTATGATGCCTTACTGTCTTCATGCAACACAAACAGGGTGTGGAACCCATGGGTGCATTATGCTACAAAATATAGAGAAGGATGATGTTGGTGAACTTAAAGAAGTTATTACTGGACAAGAAAATGCTTGATTGATGTGTCGCTAGAAGAATTTCAATTTGTTGTTTACCCAGGGGGGTGGCCAATTCTGATTAGAAATTTTAATCAATATAAATTTAATTGCCCAGTTCAATACTAAAACTAGGAGACTGCAGATGCATATTGCTAGCTGATCGACAATCCATCCGATAATAACACTTATGCACAGAAAATTAGATAAGTTTATCATATTGTTTTTAATGGGATAAAAACTTCTCCTTTAAAACAGCTTTTAACAAGATAAAAGTTGATTATTATAATGTTCAGAGAAGAAGAAAAATAGAATTGCTATAGAAGAAAGTCTGTATATTTTCACACACACAATACTTCTCTGCACTAACAGAAAAATTATATATAAACTCATACATTCTTGGTTGTTGCACGAAATAAGAAAAGAAAAAATTGTTATTCTATCTCCATAATTTCAACAACTAAATACTGAGAGGATCATCAAGTGTAGCTGTCATTTTGCTGGAGTTTGCTTTATCTGTTAAACTACCATTTACGTAGGAATTTGTTACTTCTTGGAAGTCCTTATAACCAACCATATTTCCTTTGATATGTCTGTGAGTATAATCATCCTTATTACTTCATAATTCTTCCTTGTCACTCCATGATTTGGGGGATACACTCACATGATTATTGCTATCAGGAGACTGTAAGTTGGTAATAAGAGATACACCAAACAATTTCCAAAACAAAAAAAAAATTGTTTATGTCCAGTTCATCATAACAAACCCTCCCTTGTATTTTCAATGACCTGATTCCTTGAGTTAAACCTCTACTTGCAAATGTCACTGAAATTTTGATAAGTGAACACCACAGATTGTACACAGATATATACACATTCTACAGAACAGAGAGATTTTCTCATAATTAACTGAATTCATGTACTTCAAAAGTCAAAACTTCCCATACCTGGCAGTGAAAGACATTAATCAACTCAGATCTTCAGTTATGTAAGTCATCAGTGTGAAAAGCTTGAAAATTAATCTTGTTTGAACTGTCATTTGTGTCTTCATTCAAGTATCAGGAGTCAACAACTACGCTTTACAACCTCCTTCAGGTATTCATATTAATTAAGATAATTAAACAACAAAGGAAGCTCGGCACTGCAACTGCCACTGCATGCAGTCTTCAAAATCAAAACTACTTGCACAATCCAGCAAAGCATTTTGCTGATGTTCATAGCGACATATGTAATTCATCCCAACAAGAAGCTCACAAATAGCTGCCTCTGTCTTTCCCCTGTCAGCAAAATACAATGTCTGAAGTAGAAGAACATTTGTCCGCTTGACAATTTGGTGCTGCTCGAAATTACGCTCACTTTGCCACCTGATCATGTTATGCGCAAGAGGAGCAAGCCACCTGAGTATTCCATCAAGAGTCTCCTTCCAATCATGGGCAAGCGGAGCATCATATATAGCAAGATGTTTCACGTAGGACTGGAGGTTAGTCCTCAGAGACATTCTTAGGCTTGTTGGTAACATCTGGTACAAGTCATCCCTTGCTTCCTCGCCCACTAAATGGGGATAGCGAAGCAATTTCTCTATAACAATTATGACATTTGCATAATGCAAGGCCAAGGCAGATCCTCCAATTGTGGAAGGAGGAGCATAAACCATTAGCCTACTTTTGGGACCAAACCGTGCATTATTCATCCCACCACGCCTGGCTTGTCTTTGATCTCCACTGAAAGAAACTCGATTGGAAAAGCCTGAAGGGATTGGGTCCTCTATCTTCAAACTACCATTGCCAACACTATAACAACGAGAAGTTTGGCTCCTCAGGTCCTCATCGACAGCAACACAACTGTCATCATCATCAAACTTTGTAGCCGAACTGCTCAAACTAAGGCAATCCAGGAAAAGCCTTCCAGGACTAGTCCCACATGGAAACACGATATCTTCAGTTCGAAATAATAGATTAACTTCACCTTTCCCTGAAGCAATCCGAGGTTTAATATGTGTCTCCCTTTTCTCCACCACGGCTCTCTCAATTGGTCCCGATTGACACAAATTGCTACTTCTCTTGCTAACAGCCCGTCTCAGTGGCCCTGAAACCCTTTGTGAACCATGACAATCACCAATATATCCTGGGACCTCCCTGCATTCGTCCTTCATGGGAGGGGACGAACAGACCCCTTCAACAGCCCCTGGGCCCTTCATTTGCAACACCGATTCCCCAAAAACAACAGAAATCCTAGCGTAAATAGTACAAACAGTCCTAGCCAACAATTCAACAACCTTATCACAAGTCTGGTTCCAAAGAGAAATCTCCTTAAGATGCCTCACATCCTGTTTCTGCCAAATAAGTTTCTGCTCAAACGCCCTTCGACTCTCTTCGTGTTGATTCTGCTGAAATTTCTTGGTAGCCTGCTCCAATTCATTCAAAACCTCCAGTTCACAATACAAATTTGAGGTTGCATTCACATACCTCTCCATCTTCTTAACCATACCCTCCATATCCTTAACCAAAAACCCCAACTCCTTCACATCAATAACCCCACCAACAATATCCCCATAAACATGCTCAAAACCCTGCAAAGCAGGCTCGACACACTTCTTTCCTAGCCTAGAAACAACATTAGCTACCCTGTTCAAGTCATCGAGTTTCTCAGCTAAAGCAAGCTGAAGAAGGTAACTTTCATCAGTAGACACCAAGTTCTTAACTCCCTCGGATTTCAAGATCTCATTTTTTAGCTTTGAGATCTCAGAATCAGAGAGGGACTTGTGGAGTTGTACAGTTTGAGACAAGACATTAGCAACCTCAAAAGACAAGATGCCAATGATTTGTTTGTCTTTAGAATCTTGTTTATTTCTTGGGTGGTTGTGGTTGTTCTTTTTCTTGGAAGATTCAAGAAGAAGTGCGTGCTTAAGATTGCTACTTACCTGGTTTCCCATCTTCACAATCCAGGCTTCTGCCACCATATCTCTAACCCCAATCACCAAGAAATGAATGCTCTTTCAAAAGCAAATGTGAATCTTTTACCTTGTTAGAAGAGTGCGTGTGTCTTTGTGGAGGGAAACAAGAAACGGCTGGTAGCGGCGTTTAAGAGAAACAGAAGCTCGTCGGGGGATTTTTCATCTTTTTTGTGTTTTTTGGGCGTGTGATGTTAGGACTGGTTTTATTTCAAAAGTAAAAGGGGTTGAGCTGTGTTCTGATTCTTGAAGGTGGTCCAAAGCCAAAGGGTATGCCAAATATTGCTAATTTGCTATGCTACGCTGCTCCTTTTTGTTTGTACAGTGACCTAAGAGTGGGACTGTTATATATATTTAAGTTTTCTGGGTTCGACTTACAATTTATCAGGACCTTCATCTCATTTATTGCATTTGGTGTACTGTACAGAAAGTAAAATATCCATCTAATCTTTTGTCAAACAACTGATATGTTATTTTCAATAAATTAGGTGCTGGTTTAGATGGGCTAAAATATCCATTTCAAGATTTTTGCACTGGATTGGACTTCGGAGAAAGAAACAAAATAAAAAATCTATTTTTATATTAAAAGGATTTAAAAACATTAAAGAAATAATTTTAAATTAAAAAAATTAAATTTTGAACCAATAGTGTTCTGGCGGCAACGAGAAACACTATTGGTGATAAAAGAGACCATTTCCCACACTTCGCATAAAGGAAAAGAGTAAAAATTCGAAGAGGCACAGTTCCAATCTCAGGAGCAGGTGAGATTTCAATTTTGAAACCTTGTCTTGTTTAGTTTTTTTATTTTCTTATTTTTGACCCACAACCAGTGGAGTAGGAACTCTATTTCGGGAGGGCAGCTCACGGGCACTCTGTCAGTACTCGCATAAGTGGGTTTGACCTCACAACGTGCTTTAGGGTCAACCTAACCAGCAGTAGCTGGAAAGAGTTTGACTTCGACCTCACTTATTCCGATTTCTCTCTCGAGGGGAAAAAAAAAAAAAAACGTCTTTACATATTTCATGTAGGACACAGTTCATGCTGACACAGTAAGACCCATCTGAATGGAAGTACAGGACTCGAAAAATCAAAATCCTTTTAACCATAAGAGCCGAAAAGGCAGCAATGTGAAGCCAAAATGTTCGTATTTTGCATATATAGATAGGTCAAATCGATTGATACGGTAGTTTGCTAATTTTTATTTTTATTTTACTCACGTGGTGTGAGGAATTTATTGGGTGTAAAATTAAGGAATGTTGTTATTACATGCTAGCGGTTGTTTTATAAATTGATTTTTACTTGAAAATATATTAAAATAATATATTTTTTATTTTTTAAAATTATTCTTGATATAAAATATTAAAATAAAAAAATATATAAAAAATAATCTTAAACAAAACAAATCAAATTTAAAAAAAAGAACAGTTTCGACTGTGTGTTTCTAAACCCTACGTTAATGGTTTACTTGCAAGCCTATATTAACGTATAGGAAACTTTTGTAATTATTGGAGGATTTAGGCATGACCTGCTCCTCTCTCTCGAGCAAACACTTGAATACTTCATCTTAGGATCGATATATAGCAAAAGATAACCATATCATCAAATGTCTCTTTCTCTATAGTATGGGACTTCGGTTTATTTCGTTATGTTGCCTAGAAATACCGATCAAAGGAAGGGAAAGTTTGTCAAAAGCTAACCATAGTGGGAGTTGTTAGATTGAATTTTTATATTTTTATTATGAGGATAGTTTGCATGCTTGGTCAAGACCATGCGCGTGGATGGTTTTGGCGAGGAATTAAGGAACAATCACATAATGACAAGAGGAGAGGATAAAACCATTGCCGAGATCACTCGTAACGTCATGGGTTTTGGCATCTCTCCTGCAGTCAAGAGATGTCCAGTTTATATACACCTAAGCAGATGCCCCAATCTGTCATGTTAGCATAATAAATAATAATCATGATAGATCGATATTATGAGTTAATTATTACAACTTTGCTTGGATGAATTTTTCTTGATAAAGAGTCTTCGTTGAGGATCTTTGCATGCCTTTGCTTAACCCACTTTATTAGTTTTTGAGGTATCATTATATCATCATCATTATCATTCATATTTCTTTCTTTTTTATGATAATGTCCTCTAGTGTTAGGTCTATGTCCTGATTTTTCATGGATTCACTTATGTATTTTAGCATTTCACTCCTTTTCTTGCAAATTTTTCTTTTTATCTCTTGTGTTGGGGTGTAGGGTGTCATTTCAGCTAGGTTTCTTTCAAAATACAATTAGTCTCAAAATAAAATTGTAAGGAATAATCTTCTCACTGTGATAGACAAATATGATATTTTTTTATTTAACCCATGATCTGACTTGATATTTAATAATTTGTTATGATTTCTCTATTCATTCCATAATGGTTCGTTGAAGTCTTTCAAAAGATGAAAAACATGATTGGGTTTGCATTAGGTTGTTCATCTGCTATTAATAAACATTGACTAACATAACTCTAATTCATCATCATCACACACATAATCATTATAAGGCTTATTATTGTTATTTATAGCTTCATGTATATTATTAGAACTAAAAGTTAACCCAACCGTCCTTTTTATCATGATCTTATAAAAAATATATAATTTTCCGTGTGCAAATTAATACAGGTAGCTCTTCATCAATTTTTTTTGTAAAAGACATATTGTTAACTATAAATTTAACCTTTATATTTTAAAATTCATTTATAACCTACTTGTTTTTATCAATTTCAGGATATTTTTTTAATTCTTTTTTAATTTTAAAAAAATAGAATAAAGAAAGTAGAAGTAGCTGATATGAGAAATTGTGATAGAGAAAGAATGCATTTTTTAAAAATAGAAATAAGTACCAGCTCGAGGATAGTCAACGCTAATCAATGAGTTGTCTAATTATTTTTCATACGACAAAGACCAATCAATTAATTTTGATGAACTATAGAGATTATTAGATAGAAGGCATACGCTCCGCAGCGAGTAAAATTATTTGTTTTAATGTCAAAAAAAACTTCGTGCAAAACTTGGGATTTAAAAAAAAAATAGAGAATTAAAACATTAAATTGAATGAATATAATAACCTCAGCTAATCTAATAATATTTAAAAAATAGATAATGACAATAAATAAATCAAATTAATAAAAAAAATAGAATTAATAATAGATATATATATATATATATATATATAAGTGACAACAGAAAAAAAAAACTCGAGTTAACTCAGATCTACCTATCAAATCTGCGATCCGAAACATGAATTCAGGATAACCACTAAAAAAAATAACAAAAATAAAAAAAGCAAATTCATAACCAACCAAATGTTGAATTTTTTTTAAAAAAAAATACGCTAAAAAAACAAAATTCCATTAAAACTAATCTTCTAAACTTGTGACCCCGGTTATGAGGTCGGCACCACATTATAGAAGACAAACCTGAAAAAATTACAAAACAAAATTTTCAATAAATTAAATGTCAATGGATGAAACTAAGAAAATTTTTTTAATTAAAAACTACGATCAAAGAAATGATGACTAAATTTTTTAGTAAATTTTTTCAAAACTCATTGATTTTATTTGTTAAATCTTTATATAAAAAAATGTAATTTTAACATTCTTACGTAATAAAAAAATTAGTTGATCCAAGTAATCATGGTTAACTTACTCGACCTATGATTCAGGAGTTATTTGGGGTCAACTCCCATACTAAGTTTAAAAACTATGATCAAAAGAATGAAGATTTAATTTTTTTTTGTTAAATTTTTTTTATTTTTTTTTAAAAAACCTAGATTTAAAAACCATGATTCTAAACTTGTTTTCATCAATTATTACGAAAAGCTAACTATTTCGATAACGTTTGGGAACACGGCTGTGGCAGCGTTCTCAAAAAATTTGAATTTTTTTTTTGTTAAAATTTAATATGGTTTGTATGTTTTGAATCGTTTTGATGTGCTGATATCAAAAAAAATTTTTAAAAAATAAAAAAAATATCATTAACATGTATTTTAGCATGAAAAATTATTTGAAAAACACTCACAACCACACTGTTTTTGACACTCTTTATATTGATGTACAAATGTGAGTCACACCTTAAGTACATGGGGGACTCATCATTCAAGGCTTCCGATTAATTAGTTCAGTTCAAGCGGGGAACCAATTTGCAAGGGGACATGATCATAAGGCTTCAACTAGAGAGATCAAGGATCAGCAGCTAAGTACACACGAGGCTTGTAGCTCAGTGGCCTTGGCAGGCTTTGCCCTGCCTGAGTGTCCTGGTTCGAGCTCTCGTGTGTACCCAACACATGAGGGTTTAACTGTTGTGGTTAATTCGTGTGACTTGTTCTGTTCCTGTTCCGGGTTCGACCCTCTATGTGTACGCCTGTCACCCCCGCGGTGCCTTACCTGCTCCTGGGCTTGCAGGATGTCCAGCGGGCCGTGGGGAATAGTCGTGGTGCGCGTAAGCTGGCCCGGACACCCCACGTAAATCAAAAAAAAAAAAAAAAGGATCAGCAGCTAAGTGTGACAGAGAGCCAACATTGCTGCATATATCAACACAGATTCGGAGAATCGGAGTTTGATTAGAAAATTTGTGAAAGAAATGAACGTTGGTGTTCATTCCTCTTTGGCAGTGTTTTCTCCAAGTCTCCAGAATGCCTCAGCCCCCGGGTGTCTGTTGCTGGCAACATTCAGCTTCGGCCGACTGAAATGTGAAACACTTTATTGGAAAATGGTGCAGCTCTAGAGACCTCAAGAGGACCACCTTCACTTTGCCTTTCATTTTGTGTTGTCTTTGCCTCTGCCTAATCATTTTATGCATCAGTTTGCCTTTGGCCCATCAGCCTTTTCTTTTCCTCTTTCTGCCATGAAAATGATATTATAATGACATCCTTTTGCCAAACTAAACTAATTACAATTAAAAATAAAAAAAATGAAAGCCATATGAAAAACACCTGGCACTAGACATAAAACACCATGGAGAGCAATCATGTTTTTTTCTTTTTTGGTCCCTATAATTATTTATGCTTTGGTCCCTTGATTTTCTTCTTCTTGTTCGGTCATTTGATATTGGTGTGATTTGCAATTGGTCTTTATGATTTATTTTCCAAGCGTTCATGTAAGGATCTTGAGGTGTCGAGGAAATATTTTGCTACCTAGTTAATTCTTAATTTTGCAAAACAAAATTTAATTTATTTGGTTCAAATTAATTAGAGCTTCAAGAACCAAATTTGAAGGATAAAGAAATGCACAGTCCTTTTTTTGTCAAATTCAAGGATCCCTTTGCATGCCTTTTTTTTCTTGAAGCTTGGAAAATAAATCATAAAGATCAAAGGGGGAAGTTCATGCCTTTCTTTTTTATTTCGGTCCCTCAATTTATTTTTCTTGATTTGATCCCTTTGCATTAGTTTTATTTAGAATATGACTAAGTGTTTTATTTTGGTTGTCTTGATTTTTTTATTTTTTCAATTTGATTTTTTTTTAATTTTATTCTTTCATATTTGATTTGTAGAAAATTAAGTTTTAGATTTTTTTTCATTTTGCTTTCCATAGATTATCACATTTTTATTTAATTTTTGTTTTATTATCAAATATTAAGAGGATATATTTTTATAATATTGAAAAGCATTTATTTTTTAATTTGATCGATGCATATTTTTTTTAGTTTGATTTATTTATTGTTGTTTTTTTTTCTAATCATATTGTTAAATTATTTGTATTTAAGTTGAATCAACTATCTAAATCTCATATTTTCTTTACTTTTTTTAAATTTGCTAATGTCGCCTCAACATTTCTTTTATATTAAGAAAAACTTGTTCGACTGACGGCTCACTAATCTAGTTATGAATAATTAGTAATCTTTTAACATATTTATATCTCTGTATTCGTGTCTAAACGTTGATCTGGAAAAAAAAAGATGAATTATGTACAAACTTTTAACAAAATTGTTGTTTCCAAACAACTCATATTTGCAAAACACGACAGAACTATTAATGGTGCCTCCATTAGAGAGTACTGGCCTTCTACTTCTTCTTTTTTTTTTTAATAAATATAGGTGTGTTGGGGTTAACTTATATGTATTTTAATTAATTTTATAAATTCTAAAATTAGTGATTATATAAATTTTCAATAATTCTAAAAATACTTAACTCATAATCAACTCATAATTATTAAAAAAACAATTCAATGAATTGAATTATTTCTTGTTATTGCTTTCTAAGAATAGGTGACAGGGTCATTAGTTGTTCAACTAAAAAAACAATCCTATAAATGGGCAAGTAGTTCTGGTCTTTTTGGTGTATAAATAGTGCACAGGCCCCCCACAACCCATCTAAAAACAAAGAAAACAGATATTTTTGAGTGGAGGCCGGAATAAGATGCCGAGAAGAGATATTGATATAAAAAAAAGTTTAATTAAAAATAAAAGGAGTGGTTAATGGGCTGATGCTAACAAATTCCCGCCACATTGCATGTAGGTTTGTGCTTGGGCTAACTTTTGTCCAGAGAATATAGCAAGGCTGTTGAAAGGATTTGCCCCCACAATTCACTTTTGTGATAAACAATACAGCAAAGAGAAGTCATCTTCATGGATTCTTGACTGGTTCACGCAATTCATGGATTGATAAATGACGATGAAAGTCATCAATTATTTGGTAGCAGCTTCTGCTAGCAATCAATCAAGATTAATTTTGTTGTTTATAAGGTCACTTTCTTGATGGGTGTTTTTTTTTATCCTCTGCCTCTGCCGAATCAATTATCGACGAGGTCAAACCATTTATGGCCCGGATGCCTCAGTTTGCTTACCAAGTCAGACTCTGGCCCAGGGAAGATCTCTTGGGCCAGTGACCCAGAACTATATAGCCTCTTTCATGTTCTCAAATACTTTCTGAGCATTTGCCAGGAAGAGTTCGGCGGCCGATCTATTTGCCTGGACTTTCGAAACACCAGAAACTTCTGCAATTTACCAGCCTGTGCCAGTTGTTATCGTGGCTGACACATAGAGGGAAGAACAGGTTCATTTGGTTCTCGAGGTAAAATTTGTCGGTGGTCTAGACTTGCCAAACAGTCAGATTGAATTAATTTGGTGTTGGATTTGACATTAGTTCCAGAAATTCAATCTGTTTGACGCGAATATTAAATATTCACAGTTCGAATTTGTTTGGTAATAGCATTAGGTTAGAATTTCTCCTGGTTCTAGAAAAGGGAAACTGTCAGAAATTGTGAAACCAGGAAAAAAATGAAAAGAAAAAATGTAGGTCCAAAATCCAGATTCCAAATTAGATATGAAGTTAAGAACTTGTGCCTTGTGATCTCTTGATTGAATAATATTAAAAAATAGTGTTTGAATTGCAATAATTACTTTTTAAAATATTTTTTTATTTAAAAATACATTAAAATATTTTTTATTTTTAATATCAACAAATCAAAACAATTTTTTTAAAAAAATATAATAAATACAAAAACAGTCACAGTCCTGGAACGACTTCCGCTGTCGCTGTTTCTGGTTGGGTATTAAATTTGACCGGAAGAAAAGGAGGGATACATGGTCATATTTTACGTCACTGAACTGAATAATTGAGAGTTCTGTGGCTAAACAATTACAAGGCTCCTCAGAATCCAAATCATTTTCCTTTGTAGTTTCATGTCAAGGGTAAAATAAAGATCAGATTTGGATCTCGACGCTGAAAATGTGATTTCCTTGTTTGACCGATAGAGAGAAAAGAAGGCTTCTGTTTTTCTTTCCTTGTTTAATTTTCAAACATTTATCCTACCGTCCACCGATGGTATGTATATTTCAGGCATCTTTAAAGTTTATAGCAGTAAAGGCAAGAAAATCTGCGCGCGCACAGCCATTCAAATGCAAAATCGAATATCCTTTTCTTTTTTTCTTGCTTCCGAATTTTTTTATATTCATCGAAGAATAATGATACGAGTAGTATACTTTTTATTGTTCGGAACTACTTTTTATTATATTTGGATCTCTCATCTCGGACGTGAGAGTATAGCCATTCAAAACAGGATCAGATCAAGCTGTAGATTGAAGCTGTCGGTGAGTCCACTGGTTTTCATTGGCCAACCAATCAATGGACCGTGTATTTACCACAAAAAAAGGGGCTACGTGTTATAATTGTCTTGGTTGTTTTTCTTTAACAAATATTTTTTTATTTTTTCATTTCGATAGTGTTTACTTATTATTTCAAGATAAAAATAGTTAGAGACATGTATATAAATTTATTATAAAAAAAAATTAAAGATAATTTTTTATAGGTCTATGTTTATGTTTTTGTCTTCTGTGTACTTGTGTCTTCTATCTTGAGATGCTGACGAAATATTATTATGCTCTTCTGATTAAAATTAATTAAAATTAATTGATATTTTTTAACAAAAATAGTTATTTAACTTTCGAGAATGAAATGTCATTTTTATAAAAACATGTTAAATATATATTAGCTTTCATTTCGAAAGACATTGTTGCTTTTTTAAAAAAATAAAAGGCTACATGTTTATTTAAGAAAAAGATAAAAAAAATTATAAAATTATAAAAAAATCTATATTGCAATTTACAAGTTTATGTAGTGAACTTTCATATAAACTAGTAAACTTTAATTTTTTTTTTTTAAAAAAAAGCTAGTAGGCTCACACATTTAAGATTAGGCTGGGCCAAAAAAAAAAACCTCCGATTGCTCCCCTGCATGGAGGCAACACCTATGCTTTTCGTAGCATTTGTCTGTTCCTTAAACTAAAACAAGATGATATTTTGAAGAGTTAAATTGATAAAATAATATTTTAAATAATATAAATATAATTTTTTTTATCATGTATATTTTAATAGAAAAAAATTATTTGAAAAGCTAATTGTATTAAAGTGAGAAATAAATGTTTTATTTTTTAATGAGTTTGATGTAATTATTTTTCTACATAGTTATATTTACTTGGTTTATTTTTTTGTTTGTTCACTTTATTGATTTTGGTTTTTAAAAAAAGATATGTAGGAATAATATTTATATATAT
This sequence comes from Populus nigra, assembly GCF_951802175.1. NCBI lineage: Eukaryota > Viridiplantae > Streptophyta > Magnoliopsida > Malpighiales > Salicaceae > Populus > Populus nigra. The sequence continues at coordinate 12,418,401 of NC_084857.1, forward strand.
AAAAAATATTTAGACATTTTATTTAGCATTCCTGTTAGAACATATAAAACAACATGAAAGAGTTGAAATAATATATTTTTAATTTTTAGCTTTCCATTTATCACACCCATGGAGCTGCTCTAACACTCGTTTACTCTTTGTTTTTTGAACACACAACCCATAAATATTTGTTGTTCTACATAGAAAGATATTCAGAGACATGCTATAAAATTTTATATATAAATTATTTTTCTGGTTTATTAAAAAAAATGGCAACATAATAATAATAATAAAAAACCTTTTGAATTAAGCCAAATCACTCGATTTCTAGGTTCACCAGGCACTCATAAGGGGTTTCACCGGGTCAATTGCAGACCCAGGTTTTATCTACTTCAAACCCCGCCAAGACCCAAAATCCCTTGTCAACCGGTTCTGTTGAGCCGGATTTGATAAGAATGCTTCGTATCCCTGATTGGTAGCTAGAATTTGTGAGAATTTGTCTTTTTTAATTAAACTAGATACTTCTCGCAGTTTCTTCGATTGTTATGACCATTCTAAAAGTAAACAAAACCAGCTCCTTTTTCTCTCAATAACCATCATTCTGAAATGGAATTGCCCTTCTAGGCTTCAGAATCCATTGAAACACAGTCCGCTAAGTGTGTGTGTGTGTGTGTAAAGCAATGAAAGCTATTTATAATCATCGTTGCTGGTGATCTGGCCGGGATATCATCTCGATTTTCAGGCGACCTTGCAAAATTCTCTCTCTCTCTCTCTCTCTCTGTAGAATTGCTAAAAGAAATATAGCTTTTAGCATATCAATCAAAACGACGTAGCTCTATATAAAAAATAAACGTTGTAACATTTGTTTATTAAATCCTGTAGTTTTTATTTATTTTGTCAAATACAATAGATTTTCAATTTGAATCTGGTAATAAAATTATGCACAAATCCGTTACTTTCTCGTGCTTAAAAAAAAAAAAAAAAAAAAACGATGGCATAGAGTATGTGAAAAATATTAACAAAAAAGTATGTATAATTAGATTTTTTTAAAAATAAAAAAAGGCCTAAACTAAAACCACTATTCTCTGATAATTAATCATCATCCATTCTAATTTCTAAATCTATACAGGCACAGAAAATGAGGGCTTAAACTTAGCCGGCTCGTAACATAAAGGAGCCGCGGGGTGCTGCCACTTCGTGAACACCACTGGCTTCTCCCCCTCCGTTCCCTGACTCCTCGGCGGTGGTTGCGGATCCTCCCGAGACTTCATGTCCATCGCGGTAGGCGAAGTAATAAGCGGAGACAAGAGAGGAATCGCAACTTTCCAACAGGAAGAAGAAGAAGAAGAAGAAGAAGAAGCTGGACTGATCTGCAAGGACGCTGGTCTCCGCCGCTGGAGCCTGCTGGGCTGCGACCGAGCTGCGGCGGAGCTGCTATTTCGAAGTGTATTTGCCATGATTAGATTTGTGAACACCACTACACAGATTGGGAGGGGAGAGGGGGGGTGCTTATATAGGATGCTATGCGAGGTGTGGCCCTTGGCTGGGGGTTATGGGCATGTGGTGTACACGTTGGGGAATCCCTTCTGTACAAGGAAAAGGTCAAAAGGCCTCGTAGCATTGCAATCCTTATATGGCTCGGCTTTTATTTAGCCTTTGCTTTTTGCTTTTTTGGTTCTTCTGATTTGACTGCAAGGATTTTGATTATTTTTTTTAATTCTTATTTTAGTTTAGGGAATTTTTGCGACTTTTCCCTTTTTCTTTTTCCATTTTATATGGGGTATTGTGTTGGCCGAATATGTTCAGGAAAATGCTAGAAAGGTGCAAAAGGGAAGGATTTTTTTTTTCCCATTAAGAAGACCAAAACGGGTACGTATTACTTACCATATATTATTTTTAATTAAATTCTTGATAAGAAAACAAAAGATCAAACTTGAATTCACCTAGCAGGATACCATGCCAATTTCTTTCTTTCTTTTTTACTTTCATTCGAAGGTAATTTTTATTAATATTGTGTTATTCACACTTCATTAGTTTTTCTTTTAAAGGCTTATTTGTATTAAAGTTGGTAATTATCTGCTTGGTTTGTTTCTTTTTATTATTATTATTATTATTTGAAGGTCAAATCATAATACATTATAAAACAAATTAAAAGATATCTTTGAAGTAATTGGAGCCATGGAAACATCTCATTGTTCATTGGAAGAATGGAATTATATTTTTATCCTTATAATTTTTTTTTGATGAAGCTTGCAATTAAGGGTGGAAGTGATTTTTTTTCAAATTATACAATGGTCATGCAAAATTGATTAGAAACAAATTGACAGGGATACAGTAAAATAACTATTTTATTTTTAAAAGTAAAAAAAACAAGCTTTTGATGAGGGGTTCTTTAGTCATTTTTAAAATTTTATCCCTGAATATTTTATTTCATTTGATTTTTTTTATCTAACTGAGTCCCTCTTTGCTCTATTTTTATATTTTATACTTTTCTTAATTATTATATTTTTTGAATTTCCTTCCTTACCATTTTATTGCATTTATTTTTTAATCTAATTTTAGTCCTTATTCTTTTTATTGTTATATTCTTATCATTTTTTTTATTTATATTTTTTTCTTTCTATTTTACCCCTCAACATTTAATTTCATTTAATTTTTTTATCCAATTCTAATCCTTATTTTTTGATTATTTTTTTTAAAAAAAATTCTTAGTTTAATTTGTTTTTCAATTTACACCCTAATTATTTTCTTTCATTTTGTTTTTATACCATATTTTGTCTTCATTTTTTGGGTTTTAAATTGTTTTACAATTGTATATTTTACTTGGTTATTTTTTCATGATTCCCTTTCAATAAAGCAATCTTGATCTCATGATCAGACCCAGTTTAAGTTTGGTTTTTTTTGGGATCTTTTATTAAAAATTAATTTTTATTCAAATTCATCATTTGATATTTGATTATAAGACCTAGACCCTTAGCTTCATTGTTTGTTCAACTTTTTTTCTTGTTGAGTTATATTGATCTCATATCTCGGGTAACAAGTTAATCAAGTTAACCATGATTGACTCAGATTATTTTCCTCGATGTTTTTTTATAAGATTTTTTTTTTACAATTTTATCATTTGGTGTTAAATTATTGGCCCTTTAACTATGTGATTTTTCGCTTTTCTTTCTATTGAGTTATCTCGAGTACGAGTTAGTCAAGTTAACTTGGGTTAGCTTGTATTTTTTTTTCTCAACATCTTTTTTTATTTAACTTTGGTTTTTTTTTTTGCTAGGTTCCTGTTTTGGAAGTCAATTTTTTTTTTCATAGTCCATGTTGTAAGTGGCAAGTTAGTTGAGTTGACATGAATTGACTCAAAAAAAAGTTTTCTCGATTTTTTATGATATTTTTTTAATTTTATCATTTTGTATTAAATTATTTGCCTTTAAACTTTGTTCCCTTTTCACTTTTCTTTTTGTTTGGTTATTCCGAGGGCGGGTTGGTCAAGTTAACCCAAGTTAGTTTGCATTTTCTTTCTCAATTTTTTTTATTTAACTTTGGTATTTTTTGCTAGGTTTTTCTTTTGAAAATCTAATTCTTTTTATCGTGGTCTCATGTCGCGAGTGACGGGTTAGTCGAGTTAACTCGAGTTGAATTAGATTTCTTTTCCTTGATTTTTTATGACTTTTTTTTCTTCAATTTGATCATTTTGCTTTATATTATTTTCCATTGACTTTTGTTATTTTTTCACTTTTCTTTCTATTTGGTTATTCTAAGAGTAGGTTAATAAAATCAACTCAGGTTAGCTCAGGTTTTTTTGATTTTTTTTTATTGAACTTTGATTTTTTTTACTAGGTCTTTCTTTTAAAATTCTTATTTTTTTATATCATGATCTCATATCGCAAGTAGTGAGTTTGTCAAGTTAACCCGAGTTAACTAGGTTTTTCTTCTTCGACATTATATTTTTTTCATCTTTAACATTAGGATATTAAACCTGTAACTTAACAACTTCTTTTTGTTTTCTGCAGGTTATTTCAATCTCATATTTCGAGTTATATTTTAGTAAATTTAACTCAGATTGTCTCAAATTATCATCACGTTAATTTTTTTTAGCATTGGAAAAAATTTGATTTAGTCCGCACCTATATAGTAGATACTAAAAAAGTTTGTTCTCTAATTTCTCGGAATCTTTGACAATACACTTTTATTCTTTAAATGCACAGGAAGAATATGATAATGCATTTTTAAAATAATTTAAAAGGAGAAATTAGACGTATAAATCAGTTTGAAAATATTCGCCATTGTCAATTAAAAAATAAAAATCATACATGGGTGATTTGCATACTCTAGTCTCATCAAAATGTCTGAAACTCAATACTTAATATATTTTTATTGTTTGACAGAGAAAAAAAAAGACTTCAGTTTTCGGCAACCGAAAAGGGCTTGGTCATCCCATGAAATCCTACTCAAATCTTGCGAAGAGGTCTACTGAAGAAGGCTAATTGTTTAAAAATATATATCTATAAAGAGCAGCCGATAGAAAAGCTAATAAATTCCGACAAGTTATAAGCTGAGCCAAGCGAAGCTGAGAGAGAAGCAACAGCAACAGAAGAATCAAGAAACCCAAGCTGATAGGTAAAGGCAACATAAAGCAAAAGTAACACGGTCAAGAGGCTGAGTTTGGGTTTTTTCTGACACTTGACACTTTAGCCGACCCAACTACCTTCAAAATTGTGGGGGGCTTTTCTAAGCTCTTACACCGTTAGATTTTTTACCCGTCAAATTCCATCCTACGGTACAGCACAAAGATGCTCCATGCTAACGTTACATGATGCATCTGACAGCCTCCAAAATGTTAATGGTTTCTTGTTTTTGTCGAAACAATTATCTGTCAGAGACAGAATCCAGTGGATGGGTTCGGGGTTACGTGGTCAATCCCAAGCCTTTGTTTTTCCAACTTTTGATCACCAAGTGTATGACCTCCATTAATCGTCATCTATCCCTATCGGCCTTTTCTTGAATTCTTGGTGCTTGATGACAAACCAGTATCGATATCGTATCGTGGTGCTCCTTTCTCTTGTCAAAATCCAGCTGTAACTAGTCAAGGATTGAATTTTCTGTCGTCTCGAGAACCTTGGATTGTAATCTGGGACAGAAATATTTGCCTGTAGATAGTCAAGCATTATGCACTATTGTTGGATACGATTAAATTCAAAGAAAGAATAATTTGGAGCTATACTTGTTGAAATGCCGGGATTTTTCAAAATGGGGCCTCCCGGCATGTACAAGCAAGACCTTCGGGGGCATGTATCCCTATCTTCATTAATTGTAACGAAAAGAACTTCCAAGGTAAAACAGAATTTCCAGCTTTTCGATCCTTGCTGACCGGACTTCCTTGATGGTGAGGGCGCCGGAAATCATGCGTCACTTCCTTGCTCGAACTTCTTGCAGGCGTTTCTCCACCATGCCCTGCAAGACCATAAACGATTAGATTAGGTTCCTAGTGCTAACTTTGGCAAAGACAGAACAAAAATGAATGGACACCGGCAGGAATTTTGTTAATGGATCTGTTGATTAGTAAAACTCAAGGGCATGTTCAGTCACAGGCTTGTCAAATAATCTTGTATATGTCAAATTTATCAAAGCTCAACCCTGACTAATGCAATGCTCAGGCACAGTATCGTAACTGAGTAACGGGATTTCATGTTAAGTTATGTTTTAAAACTTCATTCTACACCGACACTGCAGACTGAGATGCCGTGTAAGGCAATATGAAGCAAATTCCAGACTTCCAGGCAAATACGTACAACTGGTAGAGATGATGAAACGGAGGTATTCATCTTTTGCGAATCCACTGGAAATGACTTTGAGCGAGCCAACGTTGAAGCTTTTGGAATAGGTAAACAGTTAGTTGTCAGCACTCAAGTTGCCACAGCAACTACGCAGCCAAAACAATATAAGGCCTGTGATAAGGACCTGGAAGAAAGCCTCTAGTTGCTAAATTATACCGAAATCGTTAAGCTTGGATGATTTCGGTGTTTCACTCTCAAAATTTGACTTAGTCAAATACCTATTTTATTCAACTATGAGAGGCTTAGAGCTGCTTTTCAATTAGCCCCAACAATTAGCCTTAAACTTGATAAATTAAATCATGGACCGCTGTTGTATCCACATCAACGTGAAAGTTGAAACGCATATAATCAACTTGCTATAATTCTAAAAAAACAAAAACCCACAAGTTTCGGGTCAAATATTTGACAATCTCCAGAAACTAGAGCTTCCTTAAATTCAAATTAATTTTTGAAAACTTGAAAAGCTAGGAGAATAATGTGACCTTAACAGAGAATCTTTTAACTGAACTGTGCGTTTTTGTCCAGACCGGTGAATTCACATTATTGCTTGCTCCTCTACTGCAGGATTCCACCAGGGATCCTGCATAATTGATATAGCAAATTTCGACATAATTGGGGGGGAATTCTTTTTTCGGAGAAAGGAGATACTAGGAGATTTGAAAATTACCACAAAAAAGGCATTTGTGGCTGCAGTTAGATGCCGACCCATACAATCAGCTTTCAAAGACATTAAAAATAAACTAGATTTTTTTATTGTTCTAAAAAATAAAGAAACCGATGTACGAGTTAAATCTGCAGAATTACTTTTTTATTCATAATAAGTAATTCATGAAATTTACAGAGCAACAAGCAAAAGATAGTTAAGATACTTCAATATTGACCATTAAGAACTACTAAGCCGTCATGATTGTTTAAGTACCAAAGTTTAAGAAGCTCGACACGCGTGTTCTTGGAAACTGCATACAGTTTTCTCGTTGGTTTCACTGAACTTCAAAACCCTCTCCCTCTGCTTCTCTTGTAGTTTTTCATCTAACCTTAAGAGCTCAGTTCCTCTCCCTCTCAATGTGATCTCCAAGAGATCAAAAAAATAAGTTCACTGACTAAAAACAATGTTGTTTTCACCAGAACCTGACCTACGAATATGTTCCAAGCATTCCAGGAGCTTTGAAACCTTTGAAGACTCCTCCCAGTTCTTCCCAAAGTCAACCCGGAACTTGTTCTCTGTTGGGCATGTGATGAGGTCAGTTTTCTTTAGAAATGTTCGACAGATGGGACATAGCCCAGTTGTTGGCATTCGCCAACTTGAGAGGAGACATTCCCTGCACACCCTATGTGCAGATGGTGTGAGCACAGGGTTCTCTGCGAGCTCCGAGCACATGTGGCACTCGGTATTTTCCGCCCGTCAGATGCCCTCCATAACCTCTTCCATATATGCCCTTGTTGGGACTGTCTGTATTGGAGTGGCATGATCAACATTTGTTTCCAGGAACCTTCTAGCAAGCTTGTCCGAAGTCAGCGTACTGCTGTGAATCAGTTTGACTGTGTATGTTCAGACAAATCAGAAACAAGGAAATAGAAAGAACAGCAGAAGATCAGTCTTCTTTTTGTTAACAAGTTGTTGATGTTATTTGAAACTATATCCTTCCTTCCACATAACAAGAAATGGGTTATGGCAACGCTGCCTCGCTCGTGGTAGCTCAAGGATCGAATCATAGTTATGAAGGACCTTCCCTTGTGCGACAAACTGATCAAATTGGACCTCTTTGCATTATATAAGCAGCAGCTGGTTTCATTCAAGTGCCTGTTTGGAGATGGTTTCAAAAATATATTTGCTTTCAAAAAATATTAAACTAATATTTATTTTTAATGTTTTTTAATAATTTTGATGGGATGATATCAAAAATAAAAAAATACTTTAATGAATTTTAAAGCTAAAAACACTTTTAAAAAGCACCATGTACTATAATAAAAAACACGCACAAAGCAACGAAAATACTTTGACAGAGAATAAAATTTAATGGAGAATGTTTTCATCATCCTATGCAATTGCAATCTGATTCTTGATTCTGTGTGGAAGGTAATAGTAAACGTATGACTAAATGCATTTCAGTTCATCATGGGAGGAAATAGATTCTACTGTCATCGCCATGTGAAATCTAATTTTTGGTCTTGAATACATGGAAGATGAAAATAAGTGAAACTTCGCAAGAAAAACGATACTTTTGATCTTCTGAAAAGGGCATCGTAAAAGTCAAGTTCAGCTTCTGACTGTTCGCACTCGGTGATTTGAAAGTCAGTTGGAGGAAGAACAAGTATGGGCCTGAAATCACATAAACCAGCCACCAAATATGAGATTCTGATAAAGGATTTTGCTCCAGAATAAAAAGGTAAGAGAATGAAAGGAATAACCACCTTCCTTCCTTGTCCTTTGTATCCCTGGTTCTCCTCAACATTAATGGCCTCAAAATAGCTTTGATCAATTTCAGACCTCTTGGATCACCGTTTTCATAAGGCCTCTGAATCAATTTGCTCCACTTAAACGAAAGTAAACTTATTATGAACAAGGTGTCCAGAGGACTAACTCCACAGCTTAATTGTACAGGCTACAACAGTCAAGATAATGGGGTTATCTATGTAAAACATCAACTAGTCATCTACACCATGCAGTAATCAAGAAGTGATGTGTTTGTGTTATCCTAGCATGCCCAGTTGCACCAAGGTTCCACATGCAAGAAGCATAGACGGCTGTACAGGTCTTCCAAGTTATTCTGCAGCAATTGATGACAAACAGAATTCATTTATTCATAAACAATGTAACAACAGGCATTCTTTTATCAATTTTAAGGCTACAAACCAGCCGTACCTTGATGAAAAAGTAATGTCAGCATTCAAGAAATGGCTAAAATAAAGTAAGAGATGTTCACCATATTGCTTCGGCGATCTTGAATCCCGTCAATTTGGACAAAAAAAGCACATCAAAGAACAGGTAAACAGACCTTAAGAGGCGTCCCTGTAAGACACCAGTAACAGTTTGAGGGCAATGCAAAGGCAGACTGAGCACCCGTTGTCATCCAAGATTTAATGGTATGAGCTTCATCTAAGAACACCCTACACCACTCCACCTTGTAAAAAATGCTGTCCTCGGAATCCTGTATCAGATGTCACAAAGTTTCATGCAAGTGGGAAGATTGGAAGAGAAGATAATTGAGATTTAAATAAAATGAAAAGAAAAATAAAAGTCAGACAGGCAATTTAGTAATTTGATTCTCTTTTTATGCAAATGAAACTGATTGGTTAATGAAAGATAGCAGATTCTTACACGTTTATAAGATTCTGTTAGGACACCATATGTGGTTAAGACGACATCATATCCAGATATAATCTAAGGGTCGTTTGTCCTGTCCCCAACACAGTGGACGAAAGTGGAAATATTCTCAGGCTCTGAATGGGTTTCAAACTCATCCTGAGGTTCTTAGAACAGCCAATAAGATAGCTTACAATATATATCAGCATTCCACGATATAATATCCATTGCACCAGTTAATTAAATGAAGCACCAAAGGCATTTATATTTCCTTCCTATTTGTTGCAGGGTGGTTTGATCATCATTTGCATACGAAGCAGTGAGAATGGGCAAAATTAGGGATGATATATGCAATTCGTCTTCTTTATCCCGAAAGTATGAGAGGAGAATTCACCTTCCACTGACCAAGCAAGGCCACGGGACAAACAATAAGAGAGCCACCATTTGCTTTAGAAAGGGTGTTTGGGCAGGCATCTTTGTTCTCCTTGGTGTTTTCTTGATTGCCAGTGCTTCCCCTACCTACTCTTGGGGAGTATTAGAGAAAATGCCACCACTATCTTTCCAAGACCCATAGCATCTGCTAGAATCTACGCAAGAACTTACCAAATCAGATGATAACATATAACATTGCACCACCTTACCTAAGACACACAATGAAGGGGAAACAAAATATACTGCTCTAATCTCGGAGCAACATATGGAATCGAATCCACACTGAACTCTGATATGAAGTAGACAATTATAGGAACTCACTCGTGTTGCCATCTGTGTAGCTGTTGGAATTGTGTTGTTGCTTCCCTGGAGAATATATTTAAGAATATTGAGGAAGCCCTCCTGCTTCAAAGCACTCTAGATCAAGTTTCTCATTGTTTGATTTCCTATGCTACAATCTATGTTGTGAAAGGACAACGCAGATTGTGCGTTTTCTTCACTAGAAACTACGTACTTGTCACATATCCGATTTGCTTCTTTCTCAACATCAATTCCTTTCTCTGACTCTGACATCCAATAGAGAATAGTGTGCTTGGAGGTTCCATCTCCTGCATAATTAAGATAGAAATGAGAAGAGTTCAAATGGAGTTATTTTTTTGGATTCTGAAAACACAAGACAACTTTCAAAGCGGTTCACCTCCAAGTTACAAGTATCTGCTGCACCAACAAGCTTTGCTTAGAGATGAGTCTGATATAGTTTGTTCGTCTCTGTTTTGTTCTGGAGGCTGCTGGGCACCTTTTCTCCTCATAGGTAAGATCAAAGCCGCTTCATCTGGATCACTCTATCTTGACCAACAGCAATTAAGATCTCATACTAGCAAAATCTGTCTGTATGATGCGAATTGCTTAGATGCCAGCAGTATAGTGCATCATATTTGTGCAATCAGAGAAGTCCATTGTCATTTAGCAACATTAAACTGCTAGCAGTTTTGTATAGCATACAAAAGCATATATCATTAACATCATTGGAAAAAAAATTCAGTTATGGGATTTTGTGCTATTACTAGTATAATTATTTATTGTCAATGGATGCCATGTTCATAGTGATCCAATTCAAGATAATGATTGCACCTGTCAATATGTAAATTAGTAAGGGAAATCTCCATATTCCACTGAAAGACCATTGACCTCTCTCTCTTCTCAACAATCTTTTTCTTCACATTGACACCCTTTCTCTCAGGCTCTTCATTATGAATGATCTCTCTAGCCTGTTGTGTTGATTACTCTCTCATTTCACTCGGAGAATTCAGATTGTTGACAATAAATACTAAAATTATGCTGACATCCTTGGAAGAAAAAAAAACTTACACAAAGAGGTTTATTTATCTTCTTATTTTTTTTTACAGTAAAATGACAGAATTGCTCATAAAATAAAATAAAAAATCTAAGGTTTGTTACAAGGATGTTTTAATCTCTTTTTTTTTTTTTGTAATTTTAAGGTCACTCAAGGATTGTTTAATAATTTTAAAAAATTAAATATTATTAAAAAAAATACCGGCATGTAACGATCCTTGTTCTTTTTGGACGACGTGTACATGGCTGTTTAATTACCCAAACCCACCATCCACGACAATATTAGGAGTTGTGCATTGTTATTTTCTCTTTGGTGTGACGCATGCTCACGACAAAGGTGAAAGTAGACTCTGGTAAATTTTTTTCTTTTCATCTCTCTTTTCTCTCTCCTAATATAGAAATTTGTGTCATTCCTTTCAAAAATTTATCGTGCCATCTAGTTTTTATTTTTATGGATTTTGACCCTTATTCTTCTGACTCTTATTTGTTTTGATTTTAATGCTTTTTAAAATTTAAATTGTTTTTTTATTTCATCCTTAGAAATTTTATCTCATTTAATTTTTTTATTCAATTTGATCCTCATTTTTTTATTGCTCTTTTATAGGTTCTATCCTTTTCTTGATTTATATTTTTTTCAATTTCATCCTTCATCATTTTATATCATTTATTTATTTTTATCCAATTTTGATCTTCATTCTTTCATTACTATTTTCTTATTATTCTCTTGGTTTATTTTTTAAAATTTTGTTCCTTAAAATTTTATTTTATTTATTTTTTATTCAATTTTAGTCCTCATTCTTTTGATCACTATTTTTTTATTTTCTTATTTTTTTTCAATTTAGTCCCTAATTATTTTATTTCAATTTAGTTTTTATACCAAACTTGATTCTCATTGTTTTGATTTCTATTTATTTTGTTTTTAAAATTTTTATAATTAGAAATTTTACTTTGTGATTTTTTTATGTCTGACTTTCTATAGGGTAATTTTGGTCCAATGACCCGAGCCTAATTTAAGTTATGTTTTTTTTCTGGTCCTTTATTAAAAATTGATTTTTTTTCTTTCAAAATCATCATTCGACATTGGGTTATTGAACCTTAAACTTTGTTATTTGTTCCTCTTTTATTTTTGTGAGTTATCCAAAGTAGCAGGTTTATCGAGTTAACCCGGATTGAATCAGTTTTGTTATCTAGATATTTTTTAAAAAATTAATTTATTTTCAAATTCTTCATTCAATATTAAATTATTAGCCCTTGAATTTTGTGATTTTTCCACCTTTTTTATGTGGGGTTGTCCTAAGTATAGGTTAATCAAGTTAACACAAGTTTTTTTTTCAATATTCTTTTATTTAACTTTGGTATTTTTTACTAGTGTTTCAAAAACAAAATCTAAATTTTTTATTTTGATTTCATATTGCATGTGACAGGTTAGTCAAGTAAGCTTATGTTAACTTGGGTTTTTCCTTTCATATTACTTAAAAATAAATATTTTTTTTGTTTTATTCTTTGATGTTAGGTTATCGTGCTTTGATTTCTGCAATTTTTTTGTTTTTTTTATTATTATTATAGATTATCTTGATCTTATATCTCAAGTTATATATTAATCAAGTTAACCCTAGTTAACTCTGGCTATCATTACCTGAACATTTTTTATTACATTAGAAAAAAATTATTGCAACTGATTCTATTATAATAATCATAGTTATCAAACCCGGCCCGGCCTGGCAGGTCAACCCGGGACCCGTGTGACCCGGCAAAACTCGATAGAGACTCTTTTTTTATTGTGTTTTTTTCTTCTAGTCAAAAACCATATATATATATTTCAATTGATTACTAGCTCATTTGAAAGTTCACTATATAAATACTAAAAGAATATTTTATTTTTTTAATATGAGATTTGAAGTTTTTTAGCATATATATTCTATGTTTGTAAGAAAAAAATTATGTTTTTTCAACGTGGAATAAAAAAAAATCTTTTTGATTTAAATATTTCAACTTAAACAAATAAAATAGTATCTTTTCAATGTGAGATAAAAAAATCTTTTGAAATAATTTTTTAAATTTCATTATTTACAACCTATATCCACATGAATTGCTCCTTAATTTTTTCATATGAAATATTAAAATCTTAAATATTATTTTAATTTTTTCAAATTGATCCGGATCAACATGTATAACCCAGGATCCAATCTCTTGGCCAGATCAACACTGGAATGCTTCGATAACTATAATAATTAATAATACTCTAAAACGTGAGGGGAAAGTATTGTAGCTTTCCCCACATGTTTTTTTTTGTTGTTTTTGCATTTTTTTTGTTTTTTTTTCCACTCCTCAAATGCTTTTTCTTTTTTTTTTCTTTTTTCCCCAAAATTATCTTCTTATTTTTTTTACTTTTTTGTTTTTATATGTTTTTTTAAAATTATCTTTATCAATTTTATTTTTTTACTATTAAACTGGTTGAGAATTTAGCTTTATAGTTTTTTTCTTTGAAACATTGTCGATTGCTACAGTGTTTTCCACATAGTTTTTGTTTTGCTACAGTGTTTTTTCACATATTCTTTTTTAAAATTATCTTTGTTGAATTTTTTTTTAATATTGAGATGGTTAGGAATTTAGCTTTGTAGTTTTTTTTCTTTAAAACATTTTGGATTGCTACAGTGTTTCCCCACATGGTTTTTATGTTTTTTTAATGATTTTCTCCCGAATTATCTTTGTCGATTTTTTTTTAATATTGAGTTAATTGAGAATTATAACTATAGTTTTCTCACAAAACATTGTGGATTCCTATAGTTTTTCTCTACATGGGTCTTTTTTCTTTTTCTTTTTTTTTATGAATTTTCTTTTTTTATATGATTTTTTTCAAAATTGTCTTTGTTGCTTCTATTTTTTTAGTATTATGCTGGTTGAGAATTTATCTTTGTACTTTTTAAAAAAAAAAATTGTAGATTGCTACAGTCATTCCCCACATATTTGTTTTTGTTATGAATGTTTTCAAAATTGTCTTTGTCAATTTTATTGTTTTAATATTGAGCTGGTTGAAAATTACAACTGTATATTTCTTCACAAAACACTATAGATTGCTACAGTATTTTTCTACATGGTTTTTTTCCTTTTGTTTTTCTTATATTTTTTTTCTAAAATTTTTTTTGTAGTTTTTTCTTGAAAATATTGTAAATTACAACAGTTTTTTTTTATATAAATTTTTTTTTTTGTTTTTTTTTCATAAGCCTATAAGAACATACAAGTATGTCTTAAACGCGCGGGAATGGCGTTTGTTTTTTTTCATAAGCCTATAAGAACATACAAGTATGTTTCAAAAATGTTAAAAAAGACTATATTAAATAAATTTATATTTTGATTCAATTTATTTTTGTTTTTTTAACATTTTTGAAGTGTTTTGGTTTGGTAAGTGGTTTATAAAGATTTTGAAACCATTTATTATATGTTTTGTTGTTAAAATAAGTTGTAAAATGAATTTTCAGACTATTTATTTTTTCCTGGTTTTCCAACACTATAATAATAGTTAGATTTTAAAAACATAGCATATTTGGTAATAAAACACTTGTCGTCCACTTAAAAGAAACTAGGAGTGTTGATTATTTAGTATTTAATTATACAAATGATTATATTTTATTATATAATTAAATAAAAAAATTATTTATTAAATTTAAAGTAGTTCATGACTCAAATTATAAATTTATTTGATAAAGCTTTGAAGCTATAGTCAATTTAACATGTCATTATCACAATATTAAAATAAAATATATTTTTTTCAATCATCTAAATTATTTTTAAAATAAAACTAAAATGAAAACCTAAAATAGAAAATTTTCCATGAGCTTTCCTCCACCCACGCCCTTGATTAAAAAAGAAAAAAGAAAAAAACATCAACAGCAACATCCCTAGCTACTCCTTTTTTGTCGTTTTATTTTTATTTTTTTTTTCCGATTTCTATAATAACCAAATTTCCTCCCCAAACAATATACGATATCAATTTCTTAACCATCACTAACCATGTGCACATTAGAGAAAACCGGCACCAACATCTTCATTTTAACATTAACCGGCGCCGATGAGCACCGTCTAAACCCCACTCTTATCGACTCCATCCTCTCCGCTCTTCGCCAAGCCAAATCGCAAGCCACTAAAGGCTCGGTTCTCATCACAACATCGCGGGGCAAGTTCTTCTCCAACGGCTTCGATCTAGCCTGGGCTCAAGCCGCCAGCTCCAAGCCCAAAGCAACCGAGCGTCTCCACCACATGGTGGAACTTCTCAAGCCGGTGGTAGCCGAGCTAATCTCTCTCCCTATGCCAACCATCGCGGCAGTCAACGGCCACGCAGCCGCCGCGGGGCTGATCCTGGCTCTGAGTCATGACTACATCCACATGAAGAGAGATAGAGGTGTACTGTACATGAGCGAGGTTGATATTGGGCTTCCGTTCCCTGATTACTTCACAGCCCTTTTCAGGGCCAAGGTGGGATCGCCGTCGGTCCTACGCGATGTGTTGTTGAGAGGAGCCAAGGTTAAGGGAGACGAGGCGGTGAGGAGGGGGATTGTGGAGGCGGCACACGATAACGAGGAGAGGTTGAGTGAGGCTACGATGCGCCTGGGGGAACAGTTGGCGTCGAGAAAATGGCTTGGCGAGATTTACAAGGAGATAAGGAAGAGTTTGTATCCAGAGTTATGTGGCGTGCTTGGATTGGACCATCCAATAATTGCTAAACTCTGACAAAGAAAATCCCTAAAAGATTGGAAGGGTAGTAGTAGTAATAATGTTTTAATTGTTAGTGAGGTCTTAAATTAAAGTTTGCACTGAGTTGTGAACCCGTTCATTGGCCCCCAGAAATCAGAATTTTCTATCATGTAGTGTTACTGAAGGGATAATTCAATAAATAATGATTGTGTCTCTGCTAATTAATTGCTGTTGCTAGAGTTTACTGCTAATTCGGGTGCGTTTTATTGCCGATAAGATATGAGTTTTACATTAGGAACAGAGCTTTCAAGCTGTCAGCTTGTACTTCTATGTAACAATCTTCGGGTGTAAGCTTCCGGTGTTGACCTGGCTAAGATATCGCATTTGGTTTCATGAATTAACCAGAAAATTTTTTAAAAAATATTTAAATTTCTAGTATTTTATATAAATAATTTTAAAAAAAATTCATGTAAATATATATTATAAATAATAAAATTTTAAAAAATATTAGCACAGCACTAGCTCTTTATCACCACCAATTCTTGATACAAAATTCAACTAGTCACGTCTGAGTTTGCCGAGGTTAATCGAGTTTTTCCGGGTTATTATTTCAACCGATCTTTTATTAAACCCGAACTGGTCCAACTATTAGGTCCCAAGTTAACTCGTCGAGCCGAGTTTAATAACTATTGGTTCTAAATACATGGCTCACAGCAAGCATTTTACTTCTAAATTACGTAGAACTTACTATTTTAATCTAAAACAGAACTGATGAATTTTCACTCCTAAATCTTACAAAATATACTAGTAGCTAAAAAAATAGGTTTATAGGGAGTAGTTTTTATTCAACAGTAAAGGAGTTTATTCTGAGCTAGCTTGTTCATTAACCGAGATCACATTTTTTATCCAAACAATTTTAGAAGTGCATCGTCTACATCAAGCCCTCAACAGTGTCAAATCTCCAATATCATCGACCCGAAAACTGCGTCAGAAGCTCAATAGGATCATGGACTGGAAAGGGGCTCATTCTAAGTTTCTAACTCCCCGAGCACACCCATCAGTTTTAACGTCATTTGCTACAAAACCCCACTCTCCCAGTCTAAAACTGCCATGCCGTTTGGAAAACTCATAGGGACAAAAAAATGCAGTTTCACTCGGCAGATGGTGTTTTGGCAACTAAACTCAGTTAAGTTGAGAATTTTCATGCCGCACCCGAAGCATATGCTAATGAAAAGCGCAACTGGCACTAACATCTGTACACATAGATGTGTCCAACCTTCTTAAAATAAAAGGCCTTCTCAATTATCATTTCTGCGCCCCCCACCAAAAAAAAAAAAGAACTCAACAGTGGGATCTCGGAAACTTTAAATGCTCTCATCAAATTAGAATTTGTTTCAGCAGAAGTTGCTAGCTCTAAATCAGAGCACACTTCCTGTCACCTTCTAAGAATTTATATAGCATGTTGCTTGAGCTTGAAGATAGTACGAGTCCTTGTATTTTCTGCCACTTTGAACGTGGATCCCACTGCGAATCCAGTCCTCCCTATAAATCCAAGCATCACGACCAAAATCAAGTACTCCAAGGATCTGCAAATAACAATTTGTGCAAATGACACGAGGAATAAATCAAGTTATCAATATTCTAACTAAAATTGATATAATTCAAATTTGACCACACATAAAACCAACCACAAGCATGAAGGAGAAAGAAAAAATACAATAGTGAATAGTTGACTTACTGCTCCGCCTTTCCAAGACACAAAAGTTGGATTTGTTCTCGACTGTAGAACCTACTTAATAACCATGAAAGTTGGATAATATCAAGATCTGAAACAGCAATCTATCTATATATAATAGTAAAACATAACAATTCACCATGCTGAAATTTCATTGTCATGCATGCAAGGGAATCAGTTATTAACTAATCATATAATACCCCATGTGAAAATTATAAAATAAGATGAGTCCCTTATGCCTTACATGATATGTCTATATAACACATTAATGAAGCTTCGAGGAGAGAAAATAAGAGATTTTTTAAATAAAAAACTTTAGATCAAGATTCCTTGCAATATAGTCGTCGTTTTTTATTATTTGCATTTAAACCAATTAAAAATTCATGTTATTAGCTTTAATTTAAGTGGTATATTGAATATTCTTGATGAAGTAAAACTAGAAAAAAAGGCAAGGAAATTGTCTCCATACTATAACAATCCTTATCAAAACCCCTTAAATTATTTAAAAGTTTATAACAATATAATATTTGATTTACATCCTTATTGTTTTTCAATTAAACCACTTGCTAACAAAATTATTAAATCATGTAATATAATTTTGCAATATTTCTTTAAATTGAATATGGATTGGAAATATTGAATATATTAGATGCACATATCCTAAAATATTTTTTTTCTTACAATTACAATAATTTTCCTGTTTCTTAATTCATCTAAACCAATATCAATCGATGAGTACAAATTTTTGGATTGAATAAATATAATATAAAATGTATTTTGAGCGTAAGACAATGAGTTATAGAATAATTAAGACATGTAGTTTGCTTACGTGTTAGTAGACTCAAATGCTAACCAATAATATTTCACCATCCATTTAAAAAAAGTTAAAACATAAACGGTCACTCTTACCACATGTCAACATAAGAAAGAAAAGAATTAAAAAAAAAAATAGGCACCAAGTTTGAAGAAAGAAAAGATGATAAATTATAAATATAGTAAAAGGAAATGATGGTTTCATGTACAAATGACATAATTGTAAATTTTATCAATTGTTTTTACTATAATGATGCTGTAGCGGTGGCAAAATTATAATTTTTAGGGTTATTTTTTTTAGAAAACAAGTTTTTCTTATATATTTTCTCTTTATATTAAGCATTTTTATCATTTTACACGACCTATTTATCACCATTTTTTTTCTTCATTTTTTTGCAATATTTTTTTAGTTTTTCCTTTTTTTTCTTTACACTTTCTTTTTTGAAAAAAAATATTATTTGCTTTGAATATTTATCACTTTACACTTGACCAGTTTATACCATTCTTTTTATTTTTATCTTTATTCTTTTGTAATTTTTTTATTTTTTTTGAAAAAAATTATTATACAAAGACTAAAGAAATGATGTTTCACTATAGCAATTGCAACATTGTTCCTTTCTGCTATTTAAAAAATTAGCTTGAAATCTTACATGTTTTTACTAACGCATATAATCTTTACTATATTTTATTATATGTAAGCATTGATTTTTTAATTCATGGTTATATTTTTTATTCTATCAAAAAACACGCTAATAACACCCACACATTAATTCGTTTGCGTTAGAAGAAAAAACATTATTCGACCTGCAGCGAGGCGAGTTGAATAGATGCATTAACACTTTGTTTTTGTATATATCGACACAAATAAAGGTGAGTTGAATGCATGTATAGCCGTTTTGATTTATAATTAGAATTTCATTTTAAAAAAAAAACATTTGAAAAGATTGTATTTTTTTCCCAAAAAGAATTATCCGACCCGCAGCAAACCACGGGTCAAATAACTAGTTGTAATCTTAAAAATTTGAATCATTAATTAAATTGATTTTATTTGAGTTTTAAGAGCAAACAAAAAGAAGTAATTGTCTCTAAGTTATTTAAAAGTTTACGATGGTATAAGATTTGAATTATATATCATTTACACCCTTATTAATTTTTAATCGAGTCCTTTCTTATAAAGAAAAAAGAAATCAAGTCATACAATTATATTTTGCTTTTAAAAGGAGTAATTAAAAATTCAAATCAAGAATTTTAATTTTATTGCAAGATATGATTTTTAATATTCAATAATTCTATAAATATTTTTAATCATGTTGAATAAATATGTTTAGGCGGGTAGATGTGTGAACAAGTTTGTGAATTAATTTCTATTCAGGATTTAGATTCATCAATTGATGCAATATATAATCATGCATTTTATATTATAGTTTTCAAAACTTGAAAATAATTAAGAATTTAAATCAAATAAGCATCAAGAATTTTCATTTTATTTTTAAATTTTTTTAATAAATAACTATAAATAATTAATTATGTCGAACTAGTATGTTTAAAAGGGTAAATATGTGAAAAAATTTCTATTTCATATTTAAATTCATCAAATGATACAATAAGCAATGATGGCCAGTTCCACTTGAAGTTTAATATTAGTTATCATATATAAAAAGACATGTCAAATTAAAGACTTCATCGATTGCAAACACAACAACCTCATTTGATGTAGTCCCCAGTGATGTCAGTGGTAAAATTCTCAAGAGTATTTCCTCCGATTTGAACAATATTGTAAAAATAATAATCATAATAAAAACTAAATAAAAAAGGTGCATGGGTCACTGACTAGTTAATAAGTAGAACAAGACTCTAAGCAGGACATTGTCATACTTGTATGACAACTAAATAAATAATTCACTATTGTTATCTGATGAATTCTGCATCTAGTAAAGGCCATGATATTTTAAGTATATAATTATATAATATAGCTATGAACAAGGAAATCAAAGACAGAAAAGACTAGTCATAAACATGAAGAAAATAGATCTGTAAGCTAACCTCAACAGTATCAATTGCTTCATTTGAGGGAATTGCATGTAAAACTCTGCAACAAGAAAGATGAACATGAATTGAGTAGATAAAATTATCAAGAAGCTACCATCATTTTATAGGAACTGAAACAATGCTGTAATTAAGCAGAATTTAATTGACTCTTCGTTGAAACTTTTTCGAAACAAGCACATTCTAAAGCTTCAGCACTTGACTTGGTACATATTTTTTGTATTCTACTAAATTTCTGTAATTAAATGGAGAAGACAGATCCATGCAGCTGACACCAACTAGTTTGAGATTGAAGTCTTAGTTAAGTTGGGGTTGAGATGGTCAGAAAACTAATAACAGACAAGGACTAAAAAGGTTGGAGGTGAGGCAATCCTCTTGAACAATGGAGCGAGAGCTTCATCCACCTGGTTGAGTTAGTATATTCTCTGAACTGAAATGCTGAAAGTCTTCCTCTCTTGAGAAGAACGTTGACAGATATAAGTGGGATGGTAAATAATCTATCCCCTTGAAAAGAAGAGTCAAGTTGGTTCGGTACTATTTCTTTTTATCTGACAAGTGCCTTAACTTTGCCTGAGAAAGATTGTAAAAATTACAGGTTTGCACTGGTGTCTTCCCGCACCAGATCATGATCCATTGATGGCTGTTTTATGGTTTTCCAATTGCTAACTAAATATATTGCACATACTTGAAAGCATCTTAAACAGGGTTCATCATAACAGACAAGGATTGTGCTCATAGTAGCAACGGAAAAATTATGTGCTTTACTATTAAAATAAAAAAGGAACCAACCTTTCCTCCACAGCAGGAATAAAACCAGCTGTCAAAGCCTCTCCACCAATCTAGAGGACAACAGAGGGAAAAACTATGTCAATCATCCAGGCAACAAGAAATAAAGAGTACGATCTCATACAGTAAATCTTGCTGCCAAAACTCACCAATTGTATACTGCAAAACAACTTTCTTTGGAGGTCTATACGACCTGTCCATAGAGCACCAAGTTATGTTAATATCAAATTACAGTTCAATTAAGGCAAGTATAATAAATGTACATGAATCTTACCAGTGGAAAGAATGCTACTAGTGATAGCTTCAGCAAGGCCAACCTTCTCTTCTTTCTTAGGCTTAGAAGGAAAAATCGGATAGCTCTCCCACATAGGATATCCAACATTAATGCCAGGAAATAAACCATCTGACATGTCAGGCCTTCTAGGATATTCTAAATGCAATGTATCTTCGAGCATATTCTCATAGTCATGGAACCTGATGATGCTCAGTGTCATGGTCAGAAAAAACCAGTAATTCAGCGCAATTGTTTAAATCAGGCAAGGTAAGACACCTAGTGCAAAACAAGAAAACTCAAAATATATCCTACCAAGATCGAGGTGGTGGAGGATATATATCTGGAACCAAAAGTGTGGGGTAGAACAGACCCATGGGAGGCACCTGTTCATGAGAATAATCAAGATTATAACTTTATTCAGCTAGACATCCTTAAGGAAGAGGATGAATCTCAGAAAATTTTGACAATAGAAGGCATACATTAAGAGCAGTTAGTCGAGTTTTGTGAGATCCAGCAGGCATGCCATCCTCATAAGAATGAACTACAGTAACAGCATCAAGCTCCCCCTCCTGTACACAGGGAAGTAAATTGCAGAGGCAACAAAATGATAAAAAAAAGCAAGTTTTATAGTAGCAATGCCTTATTGACAGGGTATCTGGACCACTTTTGAAGTCTTAAGAGTGTCTGATTCGGTTTATAATAAACTAAGGTTAGGGGATCAGTCCTCCCAGGACTGTGTTTGGCAGCTCATGCATGCTGAATAGAACATAAGTAATAGCAAACTACCAAAGGAAACTAAATACCAGATGATATTGTACACAAAATTTCCAAAGAAGTACATGATTGAGGATGCTATTAAAAGAAGCATCAGTAAAACTATTTTAGCAGAAAAAAGGCACAACCAACAAAATTATTTCACAGTTGGACTTTGTCCATCAAGAAATATAACATCGGTGATTGTAAACAGCATACAATTCAAGGAAAATCAAGCATGTTAAATAGGAACATGAGCTCTACATATAAACCTGAAAAGAAAGGCATAATATAGAGGTATGTAATCATCATTCATGTCCGAAATCTTAAGTTCTCATGGCATTTTAAGATCAACAAAATAATGCAATAGACTTGAGTGAAAAATATCGACTTTGAAGATCCAGATGGTTACAGGTTTCTTGGAACTAGATAACAGATCATTATCAGGATTTTGATTTTCCTATTTCTGTAGTTAAAGTGTAAAAAACTCCGACAAAATTCCTTGTTGTAACAAATGACATATAAAACATGGTTTATTCATGAATGAAATCAATCACCACCAGAGACTGACTTTATAAATCAGCTTCTGATTCTGTAATAAGCGGAAGCACACTTGTGTGCTAAAAGAATGGAAGAAACTGGCAGCGTAGCTGATGCATGACAATAAACTGAAAAATTACAGAAAAATAAACTGACCTTTATTTTACAATAGGACTCTTTAAGTCGGTTAAGCATCAACAAATCTATAGGCTTTGTCAACATGTCAGTCCGAACTTGGGGCCATGTCTGATGATGCCTCTGAGTCCACAGAAGGCATCTTGATATATCCTGATGAAAAGTTGATTCACAATGAAATAAACTTTGTCTAGAATATGAGGCAGATATATTCTACATATAGTATTTACAGAAGCTAAACAGCAAGTGACATTTAAAACACCATCAGTTCAAAGGATAATCATTCAAGCATCACGTTGATGCAGATTGTCCCAGAGTGCATTTGAATTTTGTTATATGAAATTTCCCTAAAACCAAGAAACTAGAAATACTGAGTCAGAAAGCAGAAGACATGAAGCATGACCAACACAATCTAAACATGTGCCCTGCTTTTTAATTGGCTCTCAACATTGAAGGTATGAGAGTGGATAAATACTAAATCACCCATTTGTGTTCCATAAGGATATCATCATCCTTGTCTCTTCTTCTTTTTTCCCCTAGAGTTAACGTTTATATCACCATGGGATGGTAATATCATTTTTTGGAAAGACTCTGAAGCAAGTAACCATCACCCTGCTGGCAGGAACAATGGCGTGGAAAATGAAGAGAGCATAAGGAAACCTAAGATCATCAGAATTGGTAGATTTCAACTAAAAATTAAAGTGGAACTAGTTATGCTGATCATTGAAGTTGCAGCAGATTGCGGAACAGTATGCATCATTAAGGTGGTGGCCTCATAGTTACCACTCTCCCAATCTAAAATCCCCCTTACTAGGTATGTATTTTGGGATTGTGGTAGAGTTGACAAAAAGCCAGTTTGAGATAAAAAGCACGCCTGGAATCCCATCCAGATGTTGGTAACTTAAACTGTGGCAAGCTAGAAAGAAAATTTGGAATCCCAAGTGGATGTTTGGTAACCATGGTTTTTAGACATCAATCCCTGAACACACCCTAATGCAGCTTTTAACCCTGGCATGGGTAGCTTAAAATCTGGTCAGGCTGATTATCCCACAAGTTATTTCATCACAAGGGTTCTCAATCAGGTCAGTTTTATCTTCTGTAAAAAAAAACATTACAAAAAAGTTCAGCCAACAACAACAAATGCGCATTGTATAATATATGAAGCTGAAAGCTAGACTTGTCAGGACAGCTTAAGGGACATTAAGTATGCATGTACATCACACAAACTCAAGTAAGAGATATTCACTAACTAAAGCTTTTAACAAGTTCAGTGTTCAGTAGTGAGCTGAAGGATGAAACTAAAATCCACACCTCTCCACCAAAAGGCAAAGTCTTTTCTGTACTAGGTAGAGCCACACCATCCTGAAAACCCAAGTTGAAAGTAGTTAGTTATCACAGTGACATGGCCTTGATATAACATTGTAAGCATTGACCAAATGACACTGTTAGGTAAAACTAAAAAGAATGAAAAAGAATCTCAGTTTAGGGGAGGAGGGGCAAAGCCACATGACAAGCAGTTATTTGCTTCCTTGCAACTACACACCAAAAAAGACAAGTTCTTCTAGTGGGATGAGAGCAACATAGAGGTGCAATGACAATGCTTGAAGAAGCAACAAAGATACTGAAGTGGTCAAGGTGGCATCAGAAGTTTTTAAGATAAAGATGGAATAATTGGTGATTCTAAAACCAGTAAAATACTGAATGAGGCA
This sequence comes from Populus nigra, assembly GCF_951802175.1. NCBI lineage: Eukaryota > Viridiplantae > Streptophyta > Magnoliopsida > Malpighiales > Salicaceae > Populus > Populus nigra. Next base: position 12,442,786 of record NC_084857.1, read on the forward strand.
AATCAATAGTAGTGCAACCAGGGAGCCAATGTTGATTCGAAGAAGGTGAGAAAGTTATAGAGAGTAGCAACACCTCATAATAGCTGGGGTAGCATGATGACAACGATGGGGTGGTGGCAACAGAGTCCAAAATGTTCTTTATAGTGGTAAAAATAGTAACAAAAGAAAATATTTGAATTCAAAACATTTTTTGTTTATATTTACACAGGAGATTTTTCATCACCCAAACTCACTACTGTGTTGACAATAAAGCATTTTTTTTCCCTTGATCATTGAGAAAGTATTCCCTTCATTGTGCCCACCCCAATGGGAGTTCAAAACTGCAGTCTCCCTTCTAACAGAGGGCAGCAGTGTAATTGACCAGTGAACCATTGAGCAAACGGGGTATATTTGGACAGCATAGCCTGGATGTTTATGAAGCTAAATTTAAGAATAAAATTGCAGTTACCTCAACACAAACAACAGATGTCACCTGAGCACCCATATTAACAATGCATGCTGTCGATAACCCATTCCCAAAAACTGCAGCAAGACCTTCCTGCAACAATCATTTCAGAATAAATCATCATATAGGAGTGTATACCATAACAGTGTCAATGTGGAAAAGCAAATCAATAAAGAAGACTACCGATAGCAACCAACAAATTTAACGAAATTGTAGGTGCTCTTTATTGCACCATCTCAAACGGAATGCACAGTTTAATTTGCTGCTTTCAAAATAATGAGGAACTGATTGAAACTGGAAAAAAAACATGATGGATAGTAAACCAAGCTAAAAGAATGGTAGGTAAAGGCACAGGCATGGTGGGTCTGAAGTAAGAAGTTGGATGCTGATATATGACCTAGATCTTAAATTGATATCATTGATTTTCTTTTCAACTATAAATTATAGTAATTTATCCAAATTTTAGTCAACAATCAACTAAGTATGAAAGTAGTCAAGTAAATTCACATGTTTGAGATTTTGAGTATATTTGTTGATGAGTATGTTTGGCAATGCCTTAAATTGAAGTAATCAGATGGGTAATTAACAAATATTTTCAAATCAAAACCTGAAGTAAACAAAATTTTAATTGGACAGACAGAATGTCCTCCAATGATAACCGAATTAAAATGGCCCCCTTCCTGTTTTAATTTGTTCTTTACATCCCTTCATCTTTACCAAATTATCATTAACCTTGTAAACAAGAGAATATCAAATGTTAAAAATATAAATTAATGGAATACTTTATGAAGAGTGTCGCAATTTAAAGTTGGCAATTACAATTTTCAGTAGCACAAAAAATAAGGGGGGAAATATTTTTCTGAAAACAAAAAAGAAAAGAACCAAAATCTTTCTCACTCATCTATGACCTCCAAACCTTCCTCATGCCACACTACTTCATTGTTACAGATCTATCCACACCAATAGAATCCCCTTCGAAAACAATTTCTACTGTGCCTAGCATAACCGTCTCCAACTCCAACATTCAAACAACATATGAACAATAAATTGATTGATGTATATCAAGCTTCGCCACCACAAACTACAATCTGATGCTGGAATCATACATTAAAATATCACTAGGTAAAATTATTTTTTTCAAAAAAAAAAAAAGAAGTCTCTGACCTGGTGTACTACTGCAGAGCTAAAGCGCAAGTCTCGTAATGCTATAGACAGCATTTCCTTTATTTCTGTTCATGACATGTAACAACAGGACATTACTAGAGTTTTCCAAGTTCTATTCCCTGCTAAACCAAATGTGAAGATGTGACCTTATAGGAGAACTGGAGAAGCATAAGCATCCATGAAGCAGTTAATGCACCAATAGGACAAACAGAAAAAGAAAAGGAAAAGGAAAAGGAAAAAAAGAAAGAAATCAAGACCAGTGTGTCATAGAAGGAAAGGAGCTGAGAAAAACCAGGTATGCAAGGTAGAGCTTCCAAGTGTTTTCTTTTTTGCGTTGACCCAGTTGCACTAATTGGCCATAGAATGGCCAGTGAAAAAAAGAGAGTAGGGAAAAGCAGATCCAGGCCAAGAAAACATGTAAGTGCATGAAAATAAAGGAAACTCGCATTTTGGCTACACTAGCACAACAAAATGACAGAACATCTGAAATAGACTTCAAGCCAGTGATATTAACAGCCCATGCAAACACGAATGCAAAGGTGCTCACTAGCCCAAGGCATATAGCAGAAATATGCAAGCACATGCCTAATAAAAGTAAAGTGCACAATTTTAAATGTGAATCAACTATTCCCAAAAGAAATAAATACAATTCAGTAAAATCACCTATTACCTTAAGGGTATGTTTGCTAAAACGGTAATGGGAGTTAAGAATTACCCGTGCCATTTAAGCATGCTTGATTCAATTTTTGGAAGGGATTTAATTATTGAGGGGATGCTAAGTACCCCCAAATTGGTGTTTTTGGAAGGTATATTTTGCCCTCCAAGCAATATTATTTGGTTTTTACTCTCTCTTGTGCCTTTTGTCTCAAAATACACACCTAATAATTTTTTATGTCTCTCTCACCAGTCATTACTAATAATTTAATTTCTCTCTTTTTCCACTAGCAATTCACCTTCAATTCATAAACATACCAAAACTCCTTAAAACTAAATTTTACACCCTTAAAAATTACTCTTGTAATAACTCATCCTCATTTTTTAACCTCGTACCAAACTTCACCCAAAAGTTAGCACATGGTGCAACTTCACAAAGAACCCCAAAGCAGAGAATATGAGTGATTGACTAACTGATACTTTGAAAAGCATGGTGACAAGGTCATAGATTGTGTCCGGATAAAATTTTTGAGGAAAATGAAAAAAAGAAAATTAATGCCTACAGCTTCATGCACTTTGACAGCACTTCATGAAATGAGCTTACTTTAGAGTCTAAACTGTTCTTTTACCTTGGAGTTTGGGGTGATTTAAAAACATTATTCAACTAGACATGCTACCTGGACTCTTGATAGAGTAGGGCTACATCAACACTAATTTGATTAACAAACATGATAGGGTCTTGCTTCAACCATGGTTGATCATTCATAGTAAGTGCACATTGTTAACATGTTTCATTTCATCCATGGGACCAACATGAGAATAACGACTAGATTTTTCCATCTGAAGTTATCGTAAGCTATATAAAAAAAAACTACCAAGATATCATTACCGCGATTATCAAATGTTTCTGGAAAAACAAGGATCGCAGAATACATGTTTCTTTCCGAGTGAGGGATATGCAGTTTCTCTATCAATATCCAATCCCAAATAGCATGTATGTCCTCAAGCACCTAAGCAATAGAAAATAAGAAAATACCAGTAAATAACTAGAGCATGGTTTCTTATATTATGGATATGCTAAACTGTTGGAAAATAATGCAACAATGTTAAGCTTGGTCCACATCAACAACAGACACACAAGGTTGCAGTACATAATAGCACTTTCCAAAGTGGTATTGTTTTTCTCCTTCAGCTGAAAAGGGCACATACAAATGAAATCATGTTTGTAAGATAATTAATGCAAGGACGAAACCTGCTGCAAAGGATAATGTTGTGAGATGTTGAAATGACCTCTGCGAATAGGACGGCTTAAGCAGTATGGCTCTGTTGGGGAGATTCTAAGCGCTTCTTCACCAAAAATGTGTCCTCTGAATTTGCGTTCCCCTGAACTAATCCCCTCAGCATCAGTGCCTTCATGTTTCTTCACATACTCGCCACTTGTACCTTCATTTTTTGATGATCCTGCACAAACAATTTGCATGTATTAGGATCTAGACACAAATTCACTTGAAACTAATTAATAGGAAAGCTAAAAGCCTTAATGCCTGCGAACTTATTTTTTATCAGATGTGGCACAAAAATCAAGAGTAGTCAGAAACTCAGAATACAAAAAATACAACAGTTAAATAAGAACCATCACTTGAATGAGAACGTAATTGATCCTTCAAGCTTTATATTTAACAGTGTAACCATAAAGATCACACAGCCAACATATATTATTTAATGCCAGACAATAAGCACAGACAACACCATAAAAATGCAGTCTATCAATCAAGAGCAACCTATGCAAAGGAATCGCTATGAAATGTGCCAAGGATCTCTTATCTGAAGTCAAAACCACAAAGCAAAATAAAATAATCCATCAATAAAATCTACTATCTATCCAAAAAAATTTGACGTAGTCTTTTGACCCTGCATAGGGATGGTAAACCATTGGCACGGATGAATTGGGGGTGGGGGGCTACCAAATAAGTTCCCATGTGATGGCCACCCCAAAATGAAAATGTTACATCTGGCCCTTCGAAACATCAGATTCTGGATTTTTCATTGCCTTGGTACCATTTTTTTCATAGCATATATTTAAAGAAAACAGACTCCATCTTCATGTAATCTGGCCCCACCAGTGCTAAATTAATCCAAGTCAAATGTAATTAATAATATACAAACCTTCAAACATGACGCAATAATGGTAAACTGTACCAAGATTCCATCATGACTTCTGAAGCAATTAGAGATGGTATGTCATACACTTTCCAGGTCAAACAAGATGCCCACCAAAAGGTTTTGAAAGTTTTAAAGATGGAAACATCATAACTAGTACAAAAAGTAATTCAGTTTATCGTAACTACCATGTATATTAGAGAGAACAACATTCATTCTATTACCTAAAGCCAAAGAGGAATTAGTGTCCTGCTCATATACATTAGCCCATTGGAAAGCCACACCCCTGCCACTCTGTGGATTGTATCCATCAGCACGTCCTATCTGCAGTATGAGTTGATTAGTATAATTCCATAAGCAATTTCTAACCATTAACTGAGCTGCATGTCTATAGCCCCTTGTCCCTCTAAACTATATATTTTATACTAACTTTAATAAGGTGTTTGGGATAGTGATAACTGTTGCTTTTCAAAATGTTTTTTTTTAAATAATATTTTTTTTATTTTTTTAAATTTATTTTTGACATCAACACATCAAAACGATCGAAAAACACCAAAAAAAAAATTAATTTGAAGCAAAAAAAAATCAAAATTTTTGAAAACTCAGGTTGAAACCCTAAGAATCACATATATAACCACAAAAAAGCAGGATTGCGAAAAGGGAACTCCAGAGACAGTGCCACAGTTGTCAAAGCCTTCTAAACCAGTTAATAGAGTAGCAGCAATTCTTCCAAAGTGGAGATTATAAGAATAATAACACCAGAAAACCGATATTGATCTACAGACCACCATGACAAAGACTAAATTAGGCTGAATGGATTAGTAGTAGGTACCTTGCGTGGGAAAGAATTGTTGGCAACCTCTTCATCCAGAAAAGGTATTTTCAATAACGATGCTATCTTCAAGAAAAAAGGAAGGAAAAAAAAATCAAGTCTTACACTGTTCCTCGGGAAACGTAGAGACAAAAAATGCGAATAGCACGGAGTTAACTCACTATATCATATGCCTTCTCGCGTTCCATGTGCTGTACTGTTGTAATCTGCGAATTCAGCATCTAAAAGCGAAAAAAAATTAACAACAAAACAAAGTAAAGCTGTAAAAAGGTAGAAAAGTGGCAAGTAAGAACTGACCTGATCTTGGACTTTGAATTTGGGAATTTGATTAGCATGACGAGCAATGCAGTGAGGAATATTTAACGGTGCATCTTGTGTAGCTAATCCTATTCGGATATTTGCCGAGCCTAAACCAATTACAATTAACAAAATTAAAAATCGGTTATATTTACTTGCTATAATGGATGATGATTTGATTTTCTAGGGTTCTAAAGTGAAGTGAGTACCTGGATTGATGACTACTAAATTGGATCCTCGGTCGGAGACGAGCTGTGAAGGGATTACCGTCTTCAAGTAATCCTGCCATTAAACAAAAAAAAATGCTTAACAGTTTGACTTGATTTAAAAAAACGAAAAGAGAATTGTTGGCGCTTTTACCATTTCTGTGAAGAAGAGGTGAGCCGCAGGAGAGACTTGTTTTAAACTGGCTGTGCTCACTCCACTTCGTCTGCGTTTCTTCCTTAGGAATACAGTCGTCTTCGGCGTTTTGTCCAAAAACGTTTTACTGGAGCGAGCGATTTTTCTACGAGGGAGAACTGAAAAAGTGAAAACTAACTAGTGTACCATTAGCTATCTATCATTTTTGAACGACACGTCAATTGCTAACTCTTGCAAAGTTATTGCAACATTCTGAATTATTATTTTTCATTGTTAGAAAAAAAACAATTTTTACATAAAGGGCATTGATTTCTTTTGTTTGACAATATAAAAATATTTTTGAGCCAACATAAACCAAAACTAAATCGATCTCAAAAATACACCCTTTATAGTATATTTAAAAGAACTTAATAAATTTTCCAAAGTATTAATAACAGTAAAATAAATTACTGTTGTTTCAATGTTTAAGAGTATAATTATTATTGAAATAACAGTTATTTTAAAAAATATTTTTTTATTTATAAATATATTAAAATATTATTATTTTTAAAAAATTTATTTTTGAGATTATGAATCAAACGATATGAAAACATTAAAAACATTAATTTAAAATACAAAATATTAATTTCTTTCAAAAACATTCCTAAAATACAAAAACAAATCAACTCTAAATTTAACCTCAACTAAATTTTAATCCATGCTTAGTACTAGAAGTCAATTAATTGTTAACTTGGGACATTGCTTGAAATGGTTTCGAACAACAGAGAACATGCCGGGTCAGTAAACAAGAGATAATTTTTGGAGGTGAACGTATTGATAATCGTCTGGCCCCAAAAATTAAATAAACAGAACACTTTTCTGGTTTAGTAAAATTACTCGTCTAAATGGGCAACTGAGGCTTAAAAAATATTAATCCATGACCAACCATTCACAAATTCACGAAAATCATAGCCATATTCTAGCTTAACAGATGATAAATAAATTTCATTAGATAAAATGGAAAGTATATCGAGCCAAACAACAAAAGAACTAACAAATTTGGGTATCATATAGATGGCTTCGGAAACATCCATAGAAATATGATATGTGCAGCCACTCGACACCCTGAAAATTTTCAGCACCTACAACAATAATCCAATCTTTAAAGTTTGCTTCTTCGTTATGCCTAGCCCACTTTTGCCTTGGGAGTCTTCTTCTTGAGCTGTCTATTTGGAATCAAGTTCTTCATCCCTATGAAGAAAAGCAATGCACCAAAAAGTGCAACGCTCTGCAAAAACATCACAAACCCAAAAATAAAGGTGGTTTCCCAGCATAAATGCAAAATAGAAGAACAAGAGAAAAGGGGAGCTAAACAACATCAAAAAGTCATATGTCAAGACAAACCTGCAAAAAATCATTTAAGAGAACGAAGTACTTGGACTCATCCCGATCGTAGTCATAGAAGTTGTACAGAATTGGGGAGGAAAGCGCCAAGTAGGTAAGCTGAAGCAAAATAGATATACTGAAATATTTACTTTGATGATGACTGTATGAATCAGAAGCAGCTTCTGGGCAGAGCCAAGCAATGATTCATCGCATTCTAAAGGCGATCAATCAAATAAAGACCCAAAGGAAAGGAAAATCTAACCAGGAGATAAGCACCAACAGGGCTGCCAAATACAAATAAAAAGCCCCCAAGACCCTTTAGAACAATCATGCCCGCTACCAAATGTCTAGGCTGCATAGAATACCTCTGAATCAGAAAGTGAGCAGCATACAAAGTGAAATGACACCAAAAAAAATATGCAAGAATTACAGAAGCAACAGGTTAAGGGGAAAAGCTCTTACATCAATGTCCGGGACCACTACCCCCAATTGAGAGGAAATATGCTTCTTGACAATAGCAAGCTTGGAAATCAATTCCGGCACAGCAGGGCCACCATCTTCGCCAAATTCGTTGAACCTAAGCATATACAAAAAACATCAATACAGAAGCATGCAACATTTTGCTGGAGTGCTCAACAACCCCAGTAAACCGTACGAGAGCATTGCAAATTGATGACTATATAGATTTAGTCAAGCACTAGTTTACCGATAGCATAGAGAACATCAAAGTTCACAGAAGCTAGTATCACCTAGCTTTTTAGTTAAAAAAATACCCATAAACCCCCCACGCTAAATAACGAAGCTCGACAGAAAATGGTAGTTTAGAAGCTGCCAATCATTAGGCATGCTTTTTGAAACATTAAAAAATCAGAACACGGTATTACATGATAAATCATTGTTACACATCACATTGCTCGTTTTGGGAGACACCATGAAGATCACTTTCAGCAGTAAAATCAGACTTCAAGAATGCACACAAGGGCTTCTTTGTGCATTTGTCAATATACTAAAAATGTGTCTAAATAATTGATCAAATAATCATCAGCAGAAGCAATTTTCCACTGAAGAGAGAGGATTCACGGCATTAGGCATTTTCTCTTTGCTAATGAGACGATAAAATTAAAAAATTAAAACGTTTGGAACCCAGTTCCATAATGGGTTGAACATCTAACAAAAACAAAAAATCATAAGCGAAAACAGCAACATAAAGACGTCTACAACTAGCATCGGATCTGGGAGAAAGGGGCCCAGATAAAAAGCACATGAATCCTTCTTAACAAGCGACAATGAAACGAAGAAGTAGATAAAATTAAAGAGATCTAAAAGAGAGAAAGGAAGTGATGGTGTACATTTGCCAAGCTGAGAGGATGAAGAGGGAAGCGAAGAGAACTCTGCCGAGAAAAGAGAAAAACCCCATGCCTGTCTCTCGGTTGTTTTTTTCCTTCTCGAATCTATGTGGGTCTCTCTCCCTGTATGTGTGTTTTTGAAATTAATTTCTACTAGTTTTCAGCTGTGGCATATACCAAAGACAGGGTTGGTCAAGAAAGATTAGACACACACACAAATGTAAAGATTAGAGGGGCACGCCCTTTACTATTATTATCTAAGTGTAATAATTAGGTTCTGACCTTTCAGTTAATTACCAGCTATGCCACCAGGATTTCCAACAGAATTAGAGATTAATCTTTCTTTCGCCCCCATAATTTCTTCTCGTCCAATGAAAACCAAACTTAATCTCCGGTGATTGATAAGGCAGCGTATGTACGTTAATGTTGTTTTTTAAAATGTTTTTTTTATATATATTAAAATAATATTTTTTATTTTTTATTTTTTATTTTTAATATTAAATATTAAAATAATTAAAAAATAATTTTTTCACCACAGAAACAAGCCGAATTATATTGCCAAATTGCATGCAATAAAAGGTTAAAAGGCCGGGTCCAGAGAGGTATGTGATTTTCTGTCGTGTCATTGGGCATGATTTGTTATGGTCTGAGTTAGGAGATAAATAAAATGGATTGCTTTTTTTATAAACCACATCCCTCTTTCCCTTTTTTCTTTTAAAAGGTATTATAAAATAAACTTTCATATATTGAAATTAAATGTTTTTTTAATAAAAAATTTTAAACGGCTTATCTACTTTCATAAAAAATTAATTTCTTATGTTTTTTTCCTGGGATTAAAATCATGGATGATAATGTGGGAAACATATTCTTTTACCCATTAGGTTAGACCTTTAAAAGTTAAAAGTTTTAGGTAATAAAAATTAATTTTTTTTTTATTCACGTGAGGTGTCCGGGTCAGCTTGCGCGCACCACGACTATTCCCCACGGTCCACTGGACATCCTGCAAGCCCAAGGACAGGTTAGGCACCGCGGGGGTGATAGGCGTGCACATAGAGGGTCGAACCCGAGACGGGGGCGGAACAAGTCACACGGTTAATTACAGCAGCTAGACCCTCAAGTGCAATAAAAATTAATTTTGCCTCGGCTGGTTATGGCCCCATGGCTTATGTATATATATCTACTAAAGAAGAAGCTTGTATGATTGAAAGCTATGTGATGCAGACAAAGTTAAAGATTTGAAGAAAAACAAAACACAAATATTTGTTGAGTAAGGGGTCTCTAACCTTAAATTTATAGTTTTATTCTTTTTAAAAATAATATCAATAAAATATTTTTTCCTATAAGGTTTTCATAACCTTAAATAGCTAGAAAACCTACCTAAACTAAAAAAACAAAATATAAATCTGAAAAATACTAAAAAAATAACCATAAAAATTAAAGCAAAGCAAGAAATCCGAATTAAACAAGAAAAATAACAAACCTGCTGAAACCATGATCCTAGGACAAGAATTTTGATATCTCAAGACTTGATCGTATGCATAGGGTCATAGACGCTATAATTACACCTTATCTTGAACTTAAATTTGTTTTATTAATCTATAAATACATCTATCTTAGACAAATCATTACCTAATTATAACAAATCTATTCCCTCATAATTATCTACTATCTCGAGCTTGGCTGCATCACTGTCTCGTCCTCTATGGCGCAAGAGGTGCAGTGTGCAGGAATTAGTGGAGGAAACATAAACCCTTAGAAGAGCATGTTTTTTTTCCTAAAAGAAATGCAAATCATAATGGTGGCTACCATAGCATATCAATGGAAACCAGTCTCGCAATTGGCAAACCGGAAATAAAACTTCACCGGTTCGCAACTCTACTAGCTCTCAGAATCAAAGCTCGGATAAGTTTACACACAAAAATCCAAGTTTGAAATAAATAAGCCAACGTTATCGTAGAGTTACAAGCTGGTCAAACTCTATTTGAGAGTACTTTTTAAAAATATTTTTGAAAAAAATTGAATTTTTTTTACTTTAAAGTAATATGTTTTTAATATTTTTAAATCATTTTGATGTGCTGATTTTAAAAATAATTTTTAAAAAATAAAAAAAATATTATTGACACATTTTTCTGAGTAAAAATTACTTTAAAAAATAACTACAATCACACTTCTAAATACCCACACATATCAAGAGTGTTGATATATGCCAACATCCTAGGAGCTAGCACCAGTTTATACAGAAAAATCCAAGTTTAAAATAAATAAGTTTACATCATTGGAGAATTACAAGCTAGTCAAATTCTATTAGGTATATCAAAGAGTATTGATTCTATCAAGATTATTTCTTTGTTTGAGGCTTGATTGTTTGATGAATCTTTCCCTATTTTATTATTATCAGCATGAATCTTTCCCTATTTTATTATCAGCGAATTCTACAATACCGATCTCTCTTTTAAATATTAAATGAAAAGCTAAAAGGCTTGGCAGTTTAACTTTATTTCTGTATATATAATTTATCGTGGATAGCTAAATTAAATTATTTTTTAAATATTAAATTGAAAAAACTGTTTCATTACTTCATTAGTCATTAAAATATTATTTGAGGTATATGTATCTTTTTTATACAATAAAAATATTCTTTTACCCCTGAATTAATGAAATTCATAATTGTTAACCAAGGGTTTTATTGATTTTTTATAAGTTTCTTAACAGTAAAAATAATTCTTTCCTCCCAAGATCAAAAACTTATTGAGTTGTTGGGCAAAGGTGTTTACGGTTTTTTCACAATTCATGTACAGTGAAAGCACATTTTTAACCTTAGAAAAGACAAAAAAAAAAAAAAAAAAACCTGTCTTTAGAGGTATTTTGGTATTTTCACATTGGTATTTGTGTAATTAACAAGTTTCATAGGGTGTTTTGGTATTTTTCACGTTTCTTTCCAAATTTTTATTCAAAAATTTATTGCATGTGTTCCAAATGAGCTAGCGAGTGGATGGCATATGCGCCATTCAGTTGGCACGTGTGGCATCATTCAATAGCCAAATCTGGTCATTTGTTGTCTCACTAAATGTGTGGTTCTCCTCTTCCACATGGTATGGTACGTATAGACGTATGGTGGTTAGATTGTCGTTGATGGTCATCTGTTTTTCCTTTTTTTTTTCTTTCTCCTGACATCTAAAGTATATTATTATCCTCTTTGTTGTTTGGTTTTCAATTTCAATTCCCATTCTATTTTTACCCCTTTTATAGAAGTTTTTTTTTCAATTTAATTCTTCAATTACAATTTCTTATATATTTTGTTTTTTATTTCAATTCTCATTCTTTTAATTTCTTATTTTATTCTTATTCATTTTATTGTTTCAGTCCTCGTTCTTTTAATTTTTTTATTTCATTCCTATTCCTTTTTATTTCATTCCGGTAGTAGTGGTAGCAGTGGTGGTGGTGATAATAATACTAATAATGGTAATTGTAGTGTTTGTAATAATAATAGTAGTAATGACAGTAGTGATAATAAAATATTTTTTCATTCTTATTCTTTTTTTTTCATTTCACTACTACTATTATTATCATAATTATTAATATTATTATCATAATTATTACCATTACAGTTAAAATGGAATATTATTACATGATTAGTATTGTTATTATTATTATTATTATCATCATCATCATCATTATCATCTTTATTATTATCATGATCATTATTATTACTACTACTATTTTTATTTTTATTATTATCTTTATTTTTACCACCACCACTACTATTATTGAAAAAACAAAAGCTATAAGCTCGATTTGAATGATAAAATTAAAAATCATAAAGACTTTGATAAAAAAGACCAAGAAAAAAAACTAAAAAATCAAAAGAGAAATAACCAAATTGAAAAATAATATATATTACAAATCAAGATTGAATGATTAAATTGAAAACAAAAAAAAAAAGAACAGCAATCAGAAATCAAAACCAAATAATTAAATTTGAAAGACCAATAACAATGAAGACCATAACTCATTTTTTATGGTAAAAGAGAGAAATAAAAAGGAAAAAAAAAGGTCAACCGACGACAAACCAGTGACCATAAAGGCCTACAAGTGCCACCCAATAAGAAAGAGAAGACGATAAAAAATAAAATGAGATGGCAGAAGCATATTTTTAACTATCAGGGGATGTCGCGCGCGCGTGCTTAGAGTGTGTGGTGTCTCCCATGCACTAACAATATTTTTTTAAAAAAAATATATTATTTAAATGATGAATGATGCTATCATCCTTAATCAAACCAACAATTAACAAAATAGTCAAGGAAAAAAAAACCTTATTACCTTTGATTCCATTTGTTTTTTTTTTGGCATAATTCGACTGTACAAAAAGTAAAAGGCAAAAACACCCCTACCTGACAATGTAAGTTTTTTTGGTTTGGGGGGTATTTTGGTTATTTAACTATCCATTAATACATGGAAAAACCTTATACTACTTTCAAGTAAACTAATAATAACTAATTTACCATGCAAAAAGACAAAAATATCTCTAATTCAAAGATAAGTAATTTTTTTTTAGGAAAAAATAAAGGAGTCATTACACACTATAATGATGAATAAAAAAATATAAACGTGGCTACAATGAATTTGCATTTCAATTGTTTTTGTTATGTGTAGAGAATCTGAACAGGTTACCCATCATTGGATTTTTACAATAAACGGTTCATATTTGTTAATATAATTTGATGATATATATATATATATATATATATATATATATATATATTTTTGTTACATGAAAAACGACATTTAAAATGGCATCGGCTCTGTAAGGCAACCGCGCTATAGTAGCCACTTCTTTTATCATTCATGGAATTGGAACGGATGACAAAATCATATTTACTTGGAACTGCAATCTTCACGTGTTAACATAAATCATATATATACATGGAATAATAAGTGAGAGAAAATATTAAGGCTGGCTGGTGTTTTTAATGAGTGTAATAATGATTACTTTTTAAAATATTTTTATTTATTTAAAAATACATTAATTTTTTAAATATATTTTAAATATTTTTAATTTGTAAAAAAATTAATTTTAAATATATATTTTTTTAAATTTCAAAATCAACATGGTTGATTTTTTCAAGTGATTTATCACACATCTCGTAAGCGTAAAAGAACGCAAAGAATCCTCGGTACTCCATCGCTATCCCCTGCTGTTTCCTGGTTTAATTTTGACAATGAGCACTCACTAAAAGAATAGGCAGAGGGAAACTTATCTAGTAAGAGGGTGTTTGTCCAAGTAGTTACGTCTACATTTTATTTAAAATACAGATACAACAATATTTAATAACAAAAAAAACATAAGTTACTATTCATTAGTCTCATCAAATTATGCATTTGAAATACATGGAAAACGATAGCAGGTACTACCTGCTTCTTGCAGCTGCACCACACTGCAGTGAAAAGTGCAGCGTTTCTCAATAGTCATACTGTTCATTAAAATGAATAATGTTTTTTTAAAAAACCAGTGAATAATGCGATTAAATTTTAATTCACTTGTACTGTATATGGATATTTATTTTTTAAAAAATTAGTTAATATTTTTTTTAAGAAAACCAATGCAGTTAATTGATTTCACTTACACTGTTCATGTGAATGTAAACAATAATTTTTATTTTAAAAAAAAAAATTAGTTTAAGGTGAATTAAATTTATTTATATTGTAATCTCAATTTTATTTATGATAATATTTTACCTAATTATATTGCACACTCAAAAAATCATGGAAACTTTAGTTATTGTCGGATGAATTTTGTATGTAATAGAATTGTAGATATTTTAATGAAAAATAATTTTTTTTTATATAAAGTATGGTTTATTTCACGATGTAATAGCAATAGTTAAATCTACAATATTTAAATTAAAAATTTAAAATATTAATATATATATTTTAAAATTATTTTATAACCTTAATTTCAAAAGCATTATTAACCAAACACATTAAATTACTTTTTGTTCAACTTTAATTTCAACCACAGTTTTAACCAAACACCTATTTTTTCAAACCAATCTCAACTAAAAATATTTTTTATAAAATATTTTTTTTCAAATCACAACCGCAACAGCTGCCGTAATACCAAACACATTCTAAGATTTTGATTGAGATTGTGGTAACAGTTGTGGTTTAAAATATTTTTTTATTTAAAAATTATTAAAATAATATTTTTAATTTTAAAAAAATTATTTTTAATATCAGTATATCAAAATGATCTAAAAATATAAAAAAATAATTTTTAATAATTTTTTAATTTTTTTTAAAAAATATGGTTTGCATCATGGTTTGAGGGCCTGTGGCAAAAACCCTCCATTTGAATCTTGAAGGTTGGCCAGTTAATTAGCAAGTGATGAAACATATTTTCACATCATTAGCAAGGTCTCAAAGAAAATTATTGACGTTCTCCAATTCTCGTATTCAAATGTTTCAATTTGAATAAAGGACTGTATATTATTCTTCTACTAGGGCATCATCCTTGAAAATGCCACCAGATCCAGCATTTGCATCCTAATCTTGAAGAAAGGGTGAAAAGCATGCATGCTGCAAGGTAATATGTCTGTGTATATATATATATACACATTAATGTGATTGTTTGTATATCTTAATTAATTTTATAAATTTTAAAATTAATAATTATATAAGCTTTTAATAAATTTAAAATTTATAAAACTTGAATTAATAAATTCTAAGAAAAAAACTTAAAATTTAACTAATTAATCCCTGTCATTAATATCTTCCCTTTTGCTTCTGCATAATCGGGTTATTGGCGCGCCCTGTTGGAATTGTCAGCTGATTATGTTAAAAAAATTAAAAAAAAATATTTTCGTGCTGTTTTTGTTTGGGAGGCCTGCATGGAATTTGATGCACGAGGAGCGGGCAAGGCTGGGTATCACTTTTTATTAAAAAAATCTAATCATGGATCTATTTTATATATAAATGTCTCTTTTTTTTTAAAAAAAAATATGGAGCAATTAGCATTTTTATATAAATCAAATAACGTTGGAATTATTTAATCTTCTGTCATGTAGATGCAGGTGAGTTGTTATATCCATGTGCGCCATCACTTTTCTTGAAGAGGTTTGGCACCTTACCTGCCATTTTCCTCGTTAATTTTTTTATTATGAAGTTCAGCTTCGCAGACGAGGCAGCCTTAATTGAATAATAATGGGATCCGATCGATGGGAACATGGCAATGGCTGCCTGACTCATTCACAGCTTTATGTTTTTTTGCCCGTTTATGAATTTAAAAGCTTGTTTGTAATTATGGTTTTGATTAGAATTTTTTATTTATAAATGTATTAAAATAATATATTTTTTTAAGTTTTTAAAAATTATTTTTGATATCATTGTATTAAAATAATTTAAAAATATCAAAAAATATTAATATTAAATAAAAAAATAAAAATATTTTTGATACATGATACATAAAAAAAACAGGGAGTTTTTTGTTTTTTCGTGCTCTAAACTTTCGTTTTATTTATGGTTGTTCTCTAGATCTGATTTCTTTGCAGGTGCTCCTGCTTTTGAAGGAAGTAACGCCGATTCTTTGCCAATCGAAATTGCATTTCCAAATATTTTTAACATTTTAATTGATCGTGGCGTGGCAACAATTCCTGACACGTTCAGGTTCTGAAGTTCACGATGCCGAAAGCCAATGGTAATTGAGCACACCACTGTTTTAGTTTTTTTTCCCGCTTATAAAATAATAATAAAAAAACCTGGATTTACATCGAAAAAGAATATCACAAATATCAGAATTATTAAAAATTTATATAATTATTAAATTTTATAATTTTAAAAAATTATTCAATATATATGGAAGTTGACCCGAAAACTATATATATATATATATATATATATATATATATATATATAAAGCCGGAAACAAACACTTTGATGGGAAAATTGTTTCTCTGTCTTTCTTTTGACCATAAAATTGCCGTAGTTTCTTAATTCGAAATTAGAAATTGACAGTGATTTAACCGGTTGAATTGAATTAAGAGCTGGTTATTAGAAATTGACGTCACTTAATCAGCAATATGAATGCACAATAAAATCTATAAGAAAAAATCATTTGAATTTTGACCTAAAAGAAGAGAAATCCAAGTCTTTATACACCTTCTAAGAGATTTGATAAAATAGAAGCATCATAGAAAAATCATATAATTTTTTAATGGAATTGTCAAATTACTCAACGTGTCTTAAAAAAAGAAGAGAGATAGATAAATAATAATATATAAATTCATTTCTCAATACTAGACTAATATTCTGCAAAAACAAGAGAAAATGTGGTATAAAATTTATTTTAAAGTGTATTTTTTATTTAAAAATATATTAAAATAATATATTTTTTATTTTTTAAAATTTGTTTTAAATATTAGTATATCGAGTCAATTAAAATAATAAAAAAAATTAATTTACAAAAAATATTATTTAAATTTTGATGAAAATCAGCATTAATGCCAAGCAGGCATTAATTATAAACTCGCGATCATGAAGAAACACGTCGTTTCTTAAACAAACCTGATTGGTCACTATACGTGTAAAGTTTGAAATAAAAAGCCAGCGCAGCAAATATAGCGAGTAATCTACCCTTCCATACTCTCACAAGTGAGCATACAAGTAGCATAGCTTTTAGGCGCCGAAGTTAAAAAATCTCAGTCCTTTAACAGAGGCTGTCTCAGTTTAAAGCGCCGTCCCTTGTTTTGCTCCTTTTAAATCTCCCCCCTCCCTCTCTGTGTCGACCCCCGCAAACCCCACACCCCCGCTTAAAGATTCGTTTTGGTTTAGGACATCAGTTGAGAAGCAGCCTGTCTCCTTCCGTACAGTAATGGCTTTCGTTTCTTTCGTCGGGAGAGTTCTCTTTGCCTCTGTTTTCATTCTCTCTGCTTGGCAAGAGTAAGCCTCTTCCTCTCCCCTCCACCAGATCTGCTCTTCCTTTTCTCCTTAAAAATACTGCCTTGTGTAGTGATGTTAAAGTTAGGGTTTTGCTTATCCACATACCTTACTGTAGATTCTGATGCTCTGTTTTTAAAGCAAAGCCTTAGATAGATCTGATAGTATATTTCATTTCTCTTTATTTTGTATCAGCAGTTTTGAATTTCGGTTTATAAATGTTGAGGTTAAACCTGAATTAATTAGTTTATTCTTTTACTATTAACTGTTTTGTTTTATTTGGCATGACAATTAATTAATAAAAGTAGATCTTGGTTAGATTGTTTAATTTGTTGTATTTAATGAATATTTTGTGCATCTTTAGAGTATGTTGTGATTGTCATGATTTTGTTAATTGTTGATTAGTGGTGTGTTATAAATATTATGGAATGCTGTTGATTTTGATGCTTTCTAGATGTGGCCACGCCACTACAGTAAAGTCAAGTGTGTCCATGCAACACCCATTTTTAACCGCGTTAAAATGAGATTTTCTGACCATATTGCCAATATTAAAGTTTAATGTTCTCTTTTGGGAGTATCGGTGCTGGGCTATATGTTTGTTCCATGGTGACTTGTTTTGCACATTCGTCTACTTTGCATTTTGCTGATGTACTTCTACTGAGATGGATATCTTTTCCAATCCTGCAATTACTTTGTGATTATGTTGACGTCATGTATCAGTTGTGCTGGTTTTCTGTTGTTTGAATTTCCGACAACATGGTTTTTGATTATTTCAATGAATTTTTTTGGTTGTTCTGCTGTTTGTGATTCCTTTCATAATTATTCGCTACTGCTTAAATGATTTTTTATTAACTAAACTGTAAGTTCTTCATAAGGAATCGTTATCTCTTATTCGTGATTGTAGGTTCAATGAATTTGGTACCAATGGTGGGCCGGCAGCACATCTTTTGGAGCCTAAATTCCATGTTTTCTCAAAACATGTGTCATCTCAAACTGGGTTTCAAGTGCCACATTTTGAAGTGTGTATTACTTTACATTGATTCTGCTTGTTTTGTTTCCTTAGTAGGTTTGCTTCAATGCCATAACTCTTGGAGTTGTTTTCTACAGATGAAGCATGCAGTTGCTGCAGCTATATCTGTGAAAGCTTTTGGAAGCCTTCTTTTCATCTTTGGCAGTTCTGTTGGAGCTTATCTTCTGGTTCGTCATCTGGTCTATTTGATCTTGCATTAAACTGGCAATTTGACCAAAGAATTTCATAAAATGTTATGTTTTTCTTGCGCAGCTTTTGCACCAGATCATCATTACCCCAATATTGTATGATTTTTACAACTACGATGCTGACACTAAGGAATTTAATCTGCTCTTTGCGAAGTTCGCACAGGTTAGCAGTTCTGAATTATATCATGACTTTGGAGTTCTTTCTTTCTTTTCTTAACTTATTAGAATTTTCCTTTTCCTCTTCTGTTTTCTGGTGTTCTATTTAACCTTTGCTCCATGTCTCCGATAAGCCATTAATGCGATTCTATGCTCTGTTACTTTTTCAGAACTTGGCACTTTTTGGGGCATTGCTCTTTTTTATTGGCATGAAGAACTCAATCCCAAGGAGGCAACTGAAGAAAAAGTCTCCCAAATCAAAAACAACATAAAACTAACCTTTTGATGATCTGAAGGTTTCTTTTTTCTCGGTGGCTTGATTTCTGTTTTTTGTCGAAGATCTAGTTTTGTATGCTTGTATGAAGCTTTCCTCACTTAGAGACTAGGGACTTGAAAGAAGAAGAAAAGGAAAACATTTTTCAGTTGTGATTACTTGACCCGCTATGTCATTAATGTCAAAATTAAAATTTATTTTTGATACATTGCTCTTTTCCTTCGTGGTTGATGATGTTAACCTCTTTGAAGGTGAAGCTGGTTTCACTTGGTATATTTTTGCGCATCCACTTAAGCTTGAATGGTAAGCAAAAGCTAGAGTGAAATCTGGCCTCAGCCAACTAACCATTCATGTTGTCTTGTAAATGACCAGGGCATTTGTGATGGCAGCTAAAATGTTTTTGTTGTATGTTTTCATTTAAAATAAAACTTGCAGATCTTTATGTCATTTTTGCCTCCGAGGCCGGTTTTAGTAAGCTAAAATATTTTATTATTGTGATTTAATAAAACATTCTTTTATTCTAGATTATGATTGTTATTGTGACTTAACTGTGCTTTTAAAATTTTTTATTGTATAGTTTTAAATTATTTTTTAAATATTTTTAGATATTTTGATATGGTAATATAAAAAATATATATTTTTTAAAATTATTATTTTAATACATTTAAAGTTTTTTTTAATAATTGTTTTGACATGATGATATAAAAAATAAAAAAAATATTATTTTAATATATTTTTAAATAAAATATTTTAAAAAATAAACTTTATAATATTTTCAAACAATTTCATAATAGTCCTGAATTGGCAAGTATTGTTTTTGTCATTATTTTTTTTTTATTAATATATATATATATTCAATTCAATTTATATATATGTTGATTAATCTTCTAAGTTCCGAAATAAATTCAAGGTAAGTTTTTTTTTAGGATTAATAGGATGAGTATGGAACTGTTTAAAGTCATGGGTTTATTATATTGGTCTTTATTTTTTTTTTTTAAAGTTTGTGATATACCTTAGAATATTGTATCATCTTATTAGTTGCCTATAGTGTGTTTCAAGACCTAATTTATAGAAAATGTTCTGAAATTTTATTAATAAAACATAGTTGTTTAATCTTAATTTTTTCTTTTTGTATTTTTAAGTTATTTAAACCATGTATGAATTTTATTTGAATTATATATTTTACGGTATTTGAATATTTGTATTGTTTATTTTATTTTTATTTTAAATGTGTTATATTATTATTTACTACTTGACTGAAATTATTAATATATAATTAATTAAAATATTTTTTTTATAATTTTATGATTTTACAATTCAAATTTATATTGTATATGTTGTGTCGTCTTCCTTGGTCCCAACTCTTGCACCTAGGTTAGCTATCTACCTGATAGCCACCTGTTTATGGCTGCATTTTATTGTTAAACTCGAGCAGTCTTGATGGATTTACTGAAAAAATCCGTGACTAGGAACTTGAACGGGTCTGGGTTTTAATTTAATCTATAACAGACATTGACTTGTTAAAAGTCAGTTGACCCGATTTTATTGATATCATATTAATTTAGTCAAATCCAGTTTAAAATTAATATGGTTATTCCTACGATTTTTTTTTAAATAAAAAACAATTTGGTTTTATTAAAAATAATTGTCCAAGATTTACCGTGATTTATGAGTTATCATGGTTGATGTTAAAAAAAAAGAAGAAGCTACCGGAGCTTTGTCCGAATTAAATTTTCATTGGAGGTTGACTAAGATATTCAACGCTGGTGGTGGTGGTGGCCCCGGCGCCTACCATCTTGCAATAATTCTAGTTCAAGCAAGTTGGCTGTCTTAAAATAAAAAGATGAGGCCCTGGCAGAGCATGCAAGCTTGTCCTTTATCTACTATAATTTATAAAAGCTCAGCATATAATTTAAAAATCCATAAGAGATCCAGTGCTCTAATTAAGAAATGGTGGGCAGTGGCAGGGCTGCTGAAATTCCTGTTCAAGAAACTAGCTATGACAGAGGGAGTGAATTAAAAGCTTTCGACGAGACAAAAGCTGGTGTTAAAGGACTTGTTGATGCTGGGGTTTCAAAAGTCCCTCAAATCTTCATCCATCCATCTGAAAGGTTGGAGCACAGGACTCTAAGCACCAGCAAGAACCCAGTTAATGTCACTGTCATAGACCTTGAAGCTATCGATAAAGATCCAATCAGGCGTAAAGGGATTGTTGACAAAGTTCGTGATGCGTCGGAGACATGGGGTTTCTTTCAGGTGGTCAATCATGGAATCCCTGTGGGTGTTCTGGAGGAGATGGATGCCGGTGTACGCAGATTTTTTGAGCAAGATGTTGAAGTGAAGAAAAAGTTTTACACG
Organism: Populus nigra; assembly: GCF_951802175.1. NCBI lineage: Eukaryota > Viridiplantae > Streptophyta > Magnoliopsida > Malpighiales > Salicaceae > Populus > Populus nigra. The sequence continues at coordinate 12,464,346 of NC_084857.1, forward strand.
CGAGATGTCACAAAAAGGTTTGTGTATAACAGCAACTTTGATTTGCACACAGTACCAGTGGCTAATTGGAGGGATACATTTTTCTCCTACATGGCCCCTTATCCTCCCAAGCCTGAAGAATTGCCTGGAGCTTGCAGGTATGAAAATAATAGAACCAGAATCTCAATTGACAATCATAGGACAGTTACCAAGTCTAACTAGGGAAACAAAAAAAAACAAAGAAAGAATATAGAAATGTTGCGTCTAGAGTTTATTTTGGTCGTAACATCTTTGTAATATATCTTATAAATTTCAGAGATATAATGATGGAATTCTCGAAGCAAGTTACAAGTCTAGGAATTTCTTTGTTCGGGCTGTTATCAGAGGCTCTTGGGCTAAAAACAGATCACCTGGAAAAGATGGACTGTGCTGAGGGGCTTGCTCTTATAAGTCATTACTATCCAGCATGTCCTGAGCCAGAATTAACTCTAGGTACAAGCAAGCATTCGGATAATGACTTCCTCACGGTACTTCTTCAAGATCAGATTGGAGGCCTCCAAATGCTTCATCAGGATCAGTGGGTTGATATTCCTCCTGTTCCAGGAGCCCTAGTGATCAATATTGGAGATCTTATGCAGGCAAGTTTCTCCTTTATTAGTGTACTTATGGCAGAATAATCAGTTTCGTATAATCCATAACAAAACTATGATATATACCTCATTTTGTTAATAACCAATACTGGTAATTGGCTACATGCCAACAAGGAAGTCCTCTTTTAGGCGCGCCTCCTTACAATATAAATGTGATGCTGGTAGGAAATTTTTTGTCACGCTCGGCTTCAAACTTGAGAAAATTTTTGCAAAATCAGGGGGAGCTTAGTTTCCATTTTATAGGATCGCTAAACTTTGTGTTTGTTCAGTCCATCAACTGGTATCTGATAAGAGAATAGTGATATCACTTTTTACTGATTCTGCTTCTCGACAGTATATAAAGCATGAAAACTCAAGTCTTGCGAGCTTGTAAATAGAAATGATTTTGATTTATTTTTTCATTCCTCTTGAATTTTCAGTTGATATCGAACGACAAATTTAAAAGTGTGGAACACAGAGTACTGGCAAACCGTGTAGGTCCAAGAATATCAGTTGCTTGTTTTTTCAGCACAAGTTTTCAGCCATCCTCAAAGCTATATGGACCGATCAAGGAGCTGTTATCAGAATATAACCCTCCAATTTATAGAGAAACCACAGTGAATGAGTATCTTTCCTACTTCTATGATCATGGCCTTGATGGAACATCTCCATTGATACACTTCAAGCTGTAAAGATAATCCTTGAATTCGGCTATGTTTCGATGTAGATGAAGGTGCTACATGAGTTGCTTGATGTTCAGAGTTAAAATAATCGAAGAATGGTTCTTGGATCTTGATTGCCAGTTTTATTGAGCGATGACAATATATAATATCTTAGTACACACGTAATCCCTAGTTTGGGATTAAAGATGTTAAGCTTGGCTTAACAAGACTGAAGAAATGGAAGAAAACAGAGAAGAAGAGACTGAGATTTCAGAAAAATGAATTCTTATTATTCTTTGCGTGCCATATACGTCAACTGCCTTCCCTTTTTATACCCGCTTGTTATGCATTACATGCTTACTAACAATTAACAACTAACTGATTCTAACTAACTCCACGTGACATGCATTCTGTTACTGCAAACATAATATTCCTGTAACCGTTTTATTCCAGCTGTAACAATACCCTCTCCTTGAATGCTTTCTTGTCCACAAGAATGCTCAATTAAGATGCTTCAAAAATTGCTTGGCAATCTGGGAACTGCTTCTGTAGATCAGACAGATCCTCCCAAGTTGCATCTTCTGGATACAGGTTGGACCATTGAACCAAAACTGCAGTGGCTGCTCCATTACCTTTCTTCATCAACTTCCTGTCCATTATGGTTAAAGGCATGATTTGTATCCGCCCTTCCTTATCTAATACTGGCAACTTGGACGATACTATAGTTGCATCTCCAATCTTCTTCTTTAGCAAGGACACGTGAAATACAGGATGAATCAAACTTCCCTCTGGAAGCTTTAACTCATAAGCCACCATCCCAATCCTTTTGCTGATTTGAAAGGGACCATAATACCTGGGGTTGAGCTTGAGGTTTTTTTTAACGGCCACACTGTTTTGCCTATAAGGCTGCAATTTAAGAAAAACCCAATCACCCTCTTCAAATTCCCTCTCTGTTCTTTTCTTATCAGCAATTTGCTTCATCCTGTTCCTTGTTGTTTCCAGCTGCTTCTTCAGTGTGTGATCCATGTTGGCCTCTTCTGCAGTACTGCTTCCACTGCAGCTACTGGAGTTGGTTCTTGCGCCAACCATTCCCTCTGAGGGGGAGCATAACCATACAGTACTTGGAAAGGGCTCATGCCCAGGGTTGAATGATGGCTTGAATTATACCACCACTGCGCCAATGATAGCCACTGAAACCATTGTCTAGGCTGATGCATGGTCATGCATCGAAGATAGGTTTCTAAACATTGGTTCACCCTCTCGGTCTGCCCATCCGTTTGTGGATGGTAGGCTGTGCTCATCAACATCCTAACCCCCAGTTTCTTGAAAAGTTCCTTCCAAAACACACTGGTGAAAATTTTGTCCCTATCGGTAACAATCACTGCAGGTAATCCATGGAATTTATAGAAATGATCTAAGAACAATTGTGCAATGTCTTGTGCTGTGAATGGATGTGTGAGTGCGATGAAGTGCCCATATTTAGTGAACCTATCCACCACTACCAGGATAACATTCCTCCCTTCAGAACTTGGTAAACCCTCTATAAAATCCATGGTCACAGCCTCCCATGTACCTCCAGGCATTGGCAGTGGCTGTAATAGTCCTGGATATGCCACTCTTTCCACTTTGGCTTGCCTGCACACATTACATTCTTCCACTACTTTTTTAACCATAGCTTTCATCCCATACTAGTGAAAGTTTGTCTTCAGCCTTCTGTAGGTATTCTGAAAGCCAGCATGTCCTCCAACATATGAATCATGAACAGATTTTACCAGTTGAGCTCTGAGATGCCCTCCCTGTCCAACTACTATCCCGCCTTTGTATCGCAGGATTCCCTCTTTATATGTAAAGTCGGGTTCCCCTGCTGCCCCTGTCAGTTTGTTGAGAATAATGGCTTGTAGCTTGCAGTCCTTTTTATAGGATGTATAAACATCTTCATACCATGCAGGAAGTATATTGGTGATAGCTGCCAAAGCCCCATTCTCCTTAGCAGACAGGTCACCACTGCTTTTCCTAGATAAAGCGTCAGCCATAATGTTCTCTCGTCCCTTCCTGTACAATATCTTATATCTCAATCCCAGCAATTTGGTCAGGCCCTTCTTCTGAATTGGCGTATGAATTTTCTGATACAACAAATATTTCAGGCTTTCATGATCAGTTTGGATGATGAATTGCTCCTGTTCTAGGTAGTGCCTCCACTTCTCTACAGCCATAAGAATAGCCAGGTACTCCTTTTCATAGATGGATAATCCCAAGTGCTTCGAACTTAAGGATTTGTTGAAATAGGCTACTGGTTTTCCCTCCCGGCTTAGTACAGCTCCCAAGCCATAGTCACAGGCATCAGTTTCCAGCACAAATCGCTTGGAGAAGTCAGGTAATGTGAGGACTGGGGCCTCACACAAGGCTTGTTTCAAAACTGTGAACGTCTGTTGAGCTTGTATACTCCAGCCGTAATTGTTTTTCTTCAGTAGGTCAGTAAGAGGTTTACTGATGATTCCAAAATGCCGGATGAATTTCCTGTAATAACCAGCTAATCCAAGGAACCCTCTCAATTCCTTCAACGTTTGTGGAATAGGCCAATTTGCTACAGCTTCAATCTCCTTCCTGTCTGTGGCCACTCCTTGGATGGAAATCACATGCCCCAAATATTCTACCTGTTGTTCCCCGAATGCACACTTGGTCTTCTTAGCGAATAATTGGTTAGCCTGTAATGTTTCCAGCACTTGCCTGAGATGAGCAAGGTGCAGCTCAAAGGTTGAGCTGTAAATAAGGATGTCATCGAAGAAGACCAGCATAAATTTCCGCAAGAAGGGTTCCAGTACGCTGTTCATCAATGCCTGAAAGGTGGCCGGGGCATTTGTGAGGCCAAAAGGCATGACTCTAAACTCATAATGCCCATGATGTGTCCTGAACGCTGTTTTTTCAATATCCTCCTCATGCATTCTGACCTGGTGATATCCTGATCGCAGGTCTAGTTTGGAGAAGAACCTGGAACCATGCAGCTCGTCAAGGAGATCATCTATGAGAGGAATATGGAATTTGTTCTTAATGGTCTGCTCATTAAGCTGTCGATAGTCGATGCAAAATCTCCATGTGTTATCCTTCTTTTAACAAGCAAAACTGGAGAGGCAAAAGGACTAACACTTTGTTGTATTACTCCATTGGCAAGCATTTCCTTGACCAGCTTTTCGATTTCCCCCTTCTGGATGAATGAACTTTTGTAGGGTCGGATGTTGACAGCCTGGGAACCAGCTTTTAGTAGAATTTTATGATCAAACTTCCTTGCTGGTGGTAGAGTTTGTGGCTCTTCAAAAAGTCCTGCAAATTCCTTTAACAAGCATTCAATCTCTTCAGCAGCTTTGGTTGGTTTTTTGTCCTCTTCCACGTCTATAGCAAAAAACTGACCAATTACTCCTACAATCACATCTTTGAAGTTATTCTGCTCCTTAATTGCTGAGATCATGTGCAAGTCAGAACTCTGCACTATTCCTTTTAGCTCGATCATTCTGTCACTTTTCTTGAATGATAACCGCAGCTTGATGAAGTCAAAGAGTACTGGAGAATACTGCTTCAACCAATCCACACCCAGCACTATATCATGCCTGCCTAATTTCAGTACCCTCAGGTTGGCTTTGAATTCGTAGCCCTGCATAAACCATGTAAAGCCAGGGCTCTGCATCTCACACAACATGACGTTACCATTAGCCACAGTTACTGCCAGTAACGTGGTTTTACTTTTGGCTACATTTAATTCTGTAATTGTACCCTCATCAATGAAGCTATGGGTACTCCCACTATCTATGAGAATTATAAGGTCCTTGCCTTGACAGTTTCCCTTAATTCTGATAGTATTGTAGGTATCGTTTTCTGCCAATGCATTTAATGATAGTCCAAATTCATCAATCGGTCTCCTTTCTTTGCACTCATCCTGCATTGTCTCCTCCAGTTCCCTGACTTCTTCATCCTCTTCTTCCTCTACCCCTTTGATCATGTGTAAGCCTTTAGTATTGCATCTATGCCCAGGTGTGTACTTGTCTCCACACTTGAAGCACTGCCCAAGTCTTTTTCTCTGCTCAAATAAGCTATCTGAGTGAGGTCTTCCTCCTTCCATCCGATTTGGATTAAAGGCAGTGGGTGGAGCATTGCTAGTCACTCTTTCATTGTTAAATGTGGTGTTACTGCGCTGCACTGGTCTGGACCTCCTAGTCAGTGCATTGTTGGATTCCTCCTGCCACCTAGCTTGTTCAAATGCCATCAATACATTTGCAGGTTTCAAGATTTTCAGCATTGGTTTGATATCCTCCTTCAGCCCACTAATGAAGCTAGAGACGTAATAGGATTTTGTTAGGGATGGATTAAGAGCACTCATTAATGATCTTAGCTCCTCAAATCGCTCTATGTAATCATCCACACTTTTATCTTGGATCAGTTTGTTGAATTCTTCCACACTGTCTTCTCTGCTGCCAAACCTTCTGCAAAGAGTCTGTGCAAATTCTTCCCAGTCCATCCAAGATTCATTCTCCCTTATTAATCCTTCGAACCAGATGTCTGCCTTGTCCTCTAAGTAATAGGATACCACTTCTACCCACTGGTGTGCAGGTATTGTGTTCAACTTGAAATATTTCCTGCATTTTCGTAGCCAACCCCGAGGATTTTCTCCCCTGAATGTTGGCAACTCCACTCTTGGCAATGGTATGTTGTATCCCATCCTATGAAGCTCCTGCCCCATCATTTGTTCACCTCTGAATTGATTCCTGTGTCCTAGAGTGATTTTCTCAGCTGAAACAGGCATTCCTGTTTCTTTATCAGTGCCTGGGGTCGTCAAAATGCCTCTGGAACTAGTTTCAATGTCCTTTCTTGCTGGTTGAGAAGCAATGAATTGCTGGAACTGTGAGGATATTGTCTCCATCTGCAGAACTAGCTGATCAATCTTGGTGCCTTGTTCCAGCTAACGTTCCTTACTTTCAGCCATAGATTCCTGCCATTCTAGGTGATGACTCTGTAGCTGATTTTCTAACTTCTTGTAATTTTCGTTCACTGCCTTGAATTTATTGCCCTCCGCCATGCTCTGATATCAATTATTAAGCTTGGCTTAACAAGACTGAAGAAATGGAAGAAAACAGAGAAGAAGAGACTGAGATTTCAGAAGAATGAATTCTTATTATTCTTTGCGTGCCATATACGTCAACTGCCTTCCCTTTTTATACCCGCTTGTCATGCATTACATGCTTACTAACAATTAACAACTAACTGATTCTAACTAACTCCACGTGACATGCATTCTGTTACTGCAAACAGAATATTCCTTAACTGTTTTATTCCAGCTGTAACAAAAGATTAATCCAGATGTATACACGGTGAACCTTGCCAATCTTGTAAAACGGCTTCCAATAACGGTGGATTCAATGAAACACCTCTCCTTTCACTTGTTTTACTAGTAGGATAATATGATGAAAATTTCTACTCGAAATATGGTCAAGAGTTGCTTGTATTTTTTTGTCTGGCGGATATCAAAATGCTTCTTTTGCAATGCAACGATTATTTTTAGTTGGCTTGCGCCGTGCACGACTTAGCTCTCATCTCAAAAGGGGAAGTCCAGGGAGCAGCCGGAGGGCAGGTGGCCACAGAGCTATTAAAATTCAATTGTCAAAGTCAACCCATTTCATAGGCGGCTACAGTTATTAAACACTTGCACCAGTATAATTCTCTGGTGGATAGCTGCAAGCAATTTCCATTTTAGTGCAGCTGAAAATGGTGGATGACTCGTATAGACAAATAATTTTGTAAATGGAACCGGCACAGCACAGTTTTTTTTTTTTTGAAGTTACATCAGTAGATTACAATATATCAGTGCTGTAAAAAATATCTAGCAGAGCTAAACATTTTGGGATGTCTAGAGAAAGCAACTTGTACTTGAAAATGCCAAAATATTTGTTTAAAGTAGACCCAACATGCTGTATACTAATAATTTATTGCTTTCACTCTTATCATACTGAAAATATCAGCTTCCAGCTAATATGATTCTACCAATGCCAATTACTATTGGATTGTTTGTATAGCATTTCGAGGTTGTTTCGCTTGAAAGAGGAAGAAAGAGTAATGGCCTCCACACTTGATTCCAGTTCTGATCGAACAAGTGAATTAAAAGCTTTTGATGAAACCAAAGCCGGTGTCAAAGGACTTGTTGATGCTGGAATCACCAAGGTCCCTTGGATTTTCCATCACCCACCAGATGACTTAGACAAGACTTTGATTGTTCCTACAGATGGCAAGTTCAGATTTCCAATCATAGACCTGGAAGGTGTCCGTAAAGATCCCTTTCAACGCAAGGAGATCGTTGAGAGAGTCCGAGATGCATCAGAGACTTGGGGCTTTTTTGAAGTGGTCAATCATGGGATTCCAGTCAGTGTTCTGGAGGAGATGAAGGATGGGGTACGTAGGTTTTATGAGCAAGATGTTGAGCTGAAAAAAGAATACTTTTCTCGTGATTATACAAGAAAGGTCATCTATAATAGCAATTTTGATTTGTATACTGCATCATCAACTAACTGTAGGGATACTGTTTCTTATATCATGGCTCCTAGTCCTCCCATGCCAGAGGAATTGCCAGCGGCCTGCAGGTAGGTACCGAGTAGCAATTTACCATTAGATGGTCACTACTACAATCATGGCATCAATTGTTTAGATGTGTTATATCAGTTGACCAGAGCAGTGATGATCATATCACATATCCGCGGTCCATTTCTTTCTCAAGCTTTATTGACGTTTTGAGCTCTGATGTTTAAATCAACAGCAAACTAATCTTTGAAATGCCATATTCAGTTTCTTAAGTACTACTTTTTTCTACAGTAAGAATTTGTTTGACTGAGAACTATTCTGCAGAGATATACTGATGGAATACAGCAAGGCAGTCATGAACTTGGGAAATCTGCTGCTTGAGTTATTATCAGAGGCCCTAGGGTTAAATCCAAACTACTTGAAAGACATTGATTGTGCCAAGGGGCTTGCAGTTCTCTGTCATTACTATCCAGCATGCCCTCAGCCAGAATTAACCTTGGGAGCAACGAAGCACTCTGATAATGACTTCCTCACCGTGCTTCTACAAGATCAAATTGGTGGCCTCCAGATTCTCCACCAGAATCAGTGGGTGGATGTACCTCCCACGCCTGGGGCTTTGGTAATTAATATCGGAGATCTTATGCAGGCAAGTCTTCAGGTTTATTTTTATGCATTTAGAAACAATCTGCTTTCCTACTGTGATAATTTTCCTAGCACTAAAACTTCTAACCCAGTGTCTCCAATGGCATCAATCCTCTCTGTATTAGTATAGCATGCACCTGCATCAAAATGATTTAGTTGTGCTGCTAAGGCACTTGGGTAAAAGTCATCTAGCCCAGCGTGAAATGAAGGGCGTTAACGCTGCCTAAGACTTCCAAGTTTGATGGCAAACTAGTTATCATTGCAAAGATCATTTGTTTGTTTTTCTTCATTACTTTCCACTTTTTCTGTGGCTAACACTACAGTTGATGCTGACTTTTCAGCTTATATCAAACGACAAGTTCATAGCGTTGAGCACAGGGTGCTGGCGAACTGTAAAGGACCAAGAGTATCTGTAGCTGCTTTTTCAGTACATTTCTTACCCCATCCCCGAGATTCTATGGACCTATGAAAGAGTTGTTATCGGAAGAGAATCTTCCGAAGTACAGGGAAACTACAGTAAGAGACTATTGTGCCCACTACAACGAAAAGGGGCTTGGTAGGACTTCTGCTCTTCTGGATTTCAAGCTCTGAAATCAAGGAATGTAAAGATGGTGTCGTTAGGCTGATAAAAATTTCAATGGTTTGTAAGCAAATTGGTACTTCTTTCGAAAATGTTGACCAAGATAATGTCTCCACAGCTGCCAGCCAGACTAGACTGGCTCACAAAAAACAGAAAACCTTCATCTCTATATTTGGCCCCTGATAAACTTGAGATGTTGCATACACCTTGTTGATGGAATCACGACGCCAGACAGTCATTTCATGGTACACAACACAAGTTAAAATGTAGTGATATTTCTATCAGACTGACAAAGTTGTTTGCAAGCTTCTAACTCGGCAGTTCACGTCATGTTCGGCCAAGAAGGCGATGCATCATCTGTCTTGGCACCTGGGCTTACGGGCCCAGGTCTGAGGCCCATTCACAATGGCCCATGCTTACTTTCTTTGTCTGCTTTATTTATTTAGTGACAATCTTTTATTTTTGGCGCATTAAATATAATTCTTCTTCTTCTTCTTTCCCCCCTCTTTTAACCTTTTTCACACTCCTGATCCTTCTCTTCTCTATTTTACTTTATGATTTTCCGTTTTTTTTAACAGGCATATATATATATATATATATATATATATATATATATATATATATATATTCAACTTTGGGACAAAAATATTCAAAATCAAACTCTTCCCTCTCCTTACCCTTCTCTATATTTGTTGATCGTTTTATTTTGTTGATTTTTCAAAATACAAATTTAAATTAATTAATCATATGCTAATAATTAATCAGATAATACTCTTTGTGTTTTTTTAATAAAACCCAAACATATTTACATAGAAATATATGAAAATCTTTGCTATGGCAATCAGGTTAATCTCCTGTTGTGATTATTGTTAAGCCCACCTTCTTTTCCTTTTCAGAAGTAACCGATTTATGTTCACTTAGAAAAAAAATATGCATCGGTGTTGTTATTTGATACTTGGCATAATTATAAAGGTTGACTGAATTAACCTGAAAAAAATAAAAACTAAAATTATATTTTAGATTTTAATATTTTATATAATTTTTTTTTTAAAACAATACATGTGAATAAAATTATATATAAAAAATATAAAACATAAAGTGTAGTATAGTTATTTGACATAAAATTTTTTTAAAAATAATATATATAAATGTAGACTATAATAAAAATATGAAACATGAAGCCCTGAAAAATTAAAAAACAATCCATTTAAATATATATAAAAAATAAGTATTCATAAATTAATATAATATTTTTACGGTCTATTAAAAAATATTTTTTTTAAAAAATAAAATTTCATCCAATTTACACGGTGACTCAGGTTTCTGGTTAATCCAGCAAATTACCCAAATTTAACCATACCAATTACTTCTCCAAGTTTTTTAGTTTGAAACCTGTTCTAGGCCGCAGATAACCTGGTACAGGGTCAGGTTTAATAACTGCGCTAGATAGGCGCAAGGAGTCTTGGATAGAGAAGTAGATTTTCAGGGCGAGCTGACAGTGATGGATAACTAAATATGGACTAGTTGCCATATGCTGGCCATTAAATTCTCTCCCACTTCTATCCATTAGTATAGATAGATTGAATGATTGATAGGGTTTTTTTTTCTCATTTGAATCGAGCATCTCAAGGTTATCTCTCAGATTAAAAAAAAGCAAAATTTTTTTTAAAAAAGAAGCGAAATGGCGACGACATGCGATTCCAGTTATGATCGAATAAGTGAATTAAAAGCTTTCGACGACACAAAGGCCGGTGTCAAAGGACTTGTTGATGCTGGAATCACCAAGGTACCGCGAATTTTCCATCACCTACGTGATGATTCAGACAATACTTTGCTTGTCGCTGCTGAAGGAAAGTTCAGAATTCCGATGATAGACCTGGAAGATGTCCATAAAGGTCCACCTCAACGCAAGGAGATTGTTGACAGAGTCCGAAATGCATCAGAGACTTGGGGCTTTTTTGAAGTGGTCAATCATGGGATTCCTGTAGATGTTCTGGAGGAGATGAAGGATGGGGTACGTAGGTTTTATGAGCAAGATGTTGAGCTGAAAAAAGAATACTTCTCTCGAGACCATACGAGAAAGGTTGGGTATAATAGCAACTTTGATTTGTTTAGTTCACCATCAGCTAATTGGAGAGACACCTTTACCTGTGTCATGGCTCCCATTTCTCCCAGGCCAGAAGAGTTGCCAGCCGCATTCAGGTGAGCAGCATCTTACCACTCGATCGATAGCTTAGCTATGCGCCTGTTGCCTGCTAAATTCTATAATTAATTTTTTCAGGTTTTATTAACTTTTTCAGCTCGGATGTGATGTCAATTGTAAACTTATCTTCGTAATTCCGTACTCAATTTTTTTAGCACAATTTTAACAGTGAATATTTTGTAGAGATATTCTCATAGAATACACCAAGGAAGTAATGAAATTGGGAAATTCACTGTTCGAGTTACTATCAGAGGCTCTTGGTTTGAACCCCAACCACTTGAAAGACATTGATTGCAGCAAGGGGCTTACAATTCTGGGCCATTATTATCCGGCGTGTCCCCAGCCAGAATTGACGTTGGGTACAACTAAGCACTCTGATAATGACTTCCTCACAGTGCTTCTACAAGATCATATTGGTGGCCTCCAGGTTATGTATCAGAATCATTGGGTTGATGTACCACCTACGCCTGGGGCTCTGTTGGTTAACATTGGAGATCTTCTACAGGCAAGTCATAATACTCTATAGTTTTTGTTTTGGGGGGCCATTTCATACAAATACTTTCAGAAATTTCTAACTTCAAGGGTGATGGTTGTGAAAAAAATTCAAACTTTTGGGTCCTTGCTAGGTCACCCCTGGCTACAACTTATATTCGTCTACTTCCGTGCATGCTTAGATGTTATTCTACTAAAACTATGTTCTTCGTCAGTTTCTGTTATTTTATGGCTAGCTAACTGTTAGCACAACACGGTCTAACAATAGCAGTAGCATTACTAAATCTACCAGCAAGCATTGTTAGAGTTCATGGAGGGATAAGGTTGCTCAAAGCTATTGGAGTAATAAGACAGAATCCTCACAATGCTTCCTATGATGCTGCCTATAATATCGACTCTTTTGGTAGAGAAAAGTTAGGAGATAAAGTTTTTTCAATGGTAACAAATTCAAGTCAGAATGGTAGTCTAACAAGATAAGAGAAATGCAGTCATTCATCCGAAAATAAATGGATTCATTGATATCAGATCAGCCTTAACAAAACGCATGAGGCTGCTTTATGTCCTTGTTCACCGGGGCCAAATCAGCAAAATATATAGAAGATAATCACTAGCTGTTAGCCTTTAATTTGTATATATGTGTCTTCCAGTACCTTTAATAGAATGCTTGCTGTAACAAAAAAAAGTATTGTATGCTCATGTTTCTTTTTAGACATAATAAAGAACAGAATTCAAACCTCACTCATGTTTTCCAGATTTTCTTGTCTAACCTTATATTTGATACTGATTTTTCAGCTTATATCAAATGACAAGTTCATAAGCGTTGAGCATAGGGTGCTGGCAAACCGTATAGGACCAAGAGTATCTGTAGCGAGCTTTTTCAGCACATATCTTAATCCAAACTCAAGACCCTATGGACCTATCAAGGAGTTGTTATCAGAAGAGAGTCCTCCAAAGTACAGGGAAACCACAGTAAGAGATTATGTTGCCTACTTCATCCACAAAGGCCTTGACGGGACTTCTGCTCTGCTGCATTTCAAGCTGTGAAATTAAGAAATGTGATAAGCCTAAAAAAGGATTTGTACACGGACATGTATTTCTATGGAATAACTTACATTGCTTGGCGATCAATGGTTGTGTATTTAGTGACTTAAATAAGTAAAACAGATTAAACTCCCAGTGATTCTACTTTTCTCAATTGTTTTGTAATGAAAAAGGGAATGTTGCCCATTGTATATCTTAAGATCCTATGCACCTCTCGAAAAAAAAAGAGAGAAACAAAATGCCCAGGAGTGCGGTATTTAGAGAATATCCCCCAAGATAAATTGGAAAACAAGAAAACTTTGCTAAAAAGAATAAACTAAATAAATTGGAAACAATGACAAATTGATGAAAGGACTAAATTAAAAAAAAAAGGTTTAAAATATAGGAATCAAATATATAATTTTTGAATCCGGATTAATTAATTAATTTCACGCCAGAGACTGCGATTCGTGGATGATTCAGTATTATTCGGTCACGTTGCCAGACAACCATTCGATCTCTCGCTGGAAATTAATTTTCCGGCCAAACATTTTCCCTCCACGAAATCTCAGCATCCAATAAGGGAAAAAATAACGATTGGAGGTTCCTATAAGGTTTACATGCATGTTAGCTATAGATTAATGATATAGTTTTACAACGTCAGTATCTCTTATATATCCTTCTATCTCTTCCTCTCTGATAACAAGCGTTGAAGCAGGTTTTTTCACACGAATTGTTTCGGAAAGATTTTCTTAAGAGGAGAAAATGGTGGTGCTAAAGACTAGTGGAAGTCAGGTAGATGTTTTGTATCCATGATTTTCAAGGAAACATTCCTATCGTTTGTTTCTGGTCTTTTTGCATGCATACTGGAAGGAAAAGAGCGGTGCCGACTTTCTGTGGTTTCCTAGCTGGTGAAATTTCCTTCAGAGTTATTATACTAATTGAACACATGAAAGATTTTCTGTTCTATTTGACGATTAAAGGAGAGGGAGGTCGAGGCCACTATCTATTTGTCGTCATTGTCAGAACAGAAGATGATTTTATAAATTTTCCCTCTCTCTTTTATAGCTTTCCCACATCCTGAAGCAATGCTCAGGTGCTGCCGTGCTTGCAGAGGAAACCTATTTTTATAAATTTTCCAAATTAAGCTGGTGAAACTTCTTATTTACTATTCGACTGAGAAGGGGTAGACCTGAGATTATCATGCTTACAAGGCGTGCAAAGAGGCAAGGTATTTTCATTAACGCTGAAGACAACTTTAGGTTACCTTAATCAAAATATGTTCCAATATCACTGTGGTGGCTGTTCTAATTACCAGACCGTTTGTTTACACGTTAAAAATTGCGTTTAAAGTAAAACACAGAAGTTACGTGTTTGGTAAAGAAAAAATCACTGATTACTATTCATGGGCTCCATCAATTTTTGTGTTTGAAACACGGGATTAAAAGAAGCAGCTGAAGGCTGCTTTTCTTGCACTGTTTAAGAGAATTGCACTGTTTAATGAACAGTGCAATCAATATAAACAGTGTGTATTAGTACACTGTTCATGTAAATAGTGCAAGAGAATTATACTATTTAAATGCACTGCGGTTTTTTTTTGTAAGTTTTTTAATATATTTTTTTTAAAATTAGTTTAGAGTGAATTTTATACCTGATAATATTTTATCTAATTTTATTATACGCTAAAAAAATTACGGAAACTATAGTTCTTGTCGGATGTATTTTGTACGTAATGGAATTGTAGATGGTTTTATGGAATGATAAAAAATATTTTATATTAAATATGATTTATTTCATGATGTAATAACAATAGTTAAATTCACAATATTTAAATTAAAAATCATCAATATTAATATATATTTTTTAAAATTATTTTATAACCTCAATTTCAAAAGCATTCTTAACCAAACACATTAAACTACTTTTTGTTCAATCTCAATTTCAACCACAGTTTAATCAAACACCTATTTTTTCAAATCAACCTCAATTAAAAGTACTTTTTATAAAATAATTTTTTTTCAAACCACAACCACAACAGCTACCACAATACCAAACACACACACTGTCTCTAACGTTGCCAATCAATTTTAGGGCGTGAGTTTTGTATATATGCGTCATCACGACCAAGTATTCTCTCGAAGCTTACATTATGACACAAGATTATTAATAAAGACAGAAGCTAATATAACAACAATAACCAAGAAAACATAATAATTTTAATGAGTACAAATGATTGTAGATATCTAAATTTATAATTTTATTATCCCAAAAATTAAGTACATGGCTGCTACCTCGTCAAGAAGCTCACACAAGGCTTTTAAAAATGTTAAAAAACCTACCTGTACTAAAAAACAACCCAAGTCTGAAGCATAAAGAAAAAAAAACAAATAATAAATCCAAAAATAGTTGGGAAAAATAAAAAAAATTTAGCCTAAACAGCAACTCCTGGGCTTAATTTCTGGAGATCCATCAATTTAATAAGTGACAAAATAACTCTTCTTAGAAAAACTATCTATAAAATTACCAATTTTTTTTTTAATCCGATTCTACTTTTAATGGACATTGGAGGCATAATTACCTTATTGTTTGCATTTCTAACAGGTTATACACACACTTTAGAATCTCCTTTAAACTTTTTCCTTTAGTATTTCTTTTCCTAATAGGGTCTCTAATTGTTATAATTTTTTCTAATCTTGTTTTTTTTTTATAAAGTTTTTCTTTGTCTTTTGATTAAGCAGAAGGAGCTTCTATTCTTTCATTAATTGAGCATATAAAGATCCTAATTCTCTTCTTGTTTCCCTTTTCTCATATCTAATTTTATTATTGAGTTTAATGTCAGTGCATAAACTGGCCAAGACTTCATTATTAATATAAGTTATTATTTCTCCGTATGTTGAAGTATCATCAGATATTGATTCATGATTTTGACTCCTAACTTTCTCAGCAACTAATCTAGGTAATATTCCTTAAATAAATTTTTCTTTCCAAAAAGGTTGTTGCTACGCGTTATTGTGAATGCTTTTGATGACAAAATATATATATATATATATATATATATATATATATATATATATATATATATATATATATATATATATATATATATATATATATATGTCCGGATTAACTTGCGTGTATTTTAATTAATCCTACGGGTCTTGCAGTTAACGATCATGTAAATCTTTAATAATTATTATATTAGCAACTACAAGGCTCAAATCTGAGATTACAGGGAGAGTAAATCTCTTGCTTTCAAGTCTTTACCACCAGATCACCTACTAAATGGTTGAAAAAAACATATTATTGGACAGGTAAGGTTTGATAATATTTCAGAAGCTCTTTGTCGGAGTTGAACAGCTGGTTCTCCTACAAGATGTTTGGTTATGACAAAAATTAAGGTTGATAGATCTTCTTCGAATATTGTTATTTGTTGATCATCTTCTAATTTTACTGTTGATCTTCTTATTGCAATTAGAACTATATGTTTATAATTGTCATTTAAATAATTATCCCTCCATCCTTTTAATTATTTGATGATCGTTTTGGCCTCTATCTTACAGGTTGCTGCTGCCATTGTCATATTAATTATGAAGGATATTAATGATTTGATGTTCGCTAAGGCCATCTACATGAGCCATTCACGAATTGCAGTTCCATTTGGCTAGCTCCTATCTTTATATATATATATATATATATATATATATATATATATATATATATATATATAATTTTTTAAAAATTGTAATGAAAAATATTTTTTAAAAATTGTAATAATAAAATGCAAGATAAAGGACCTATTGTTGTTTTATATCACAAGATATAGGATTTATATTAATATTAATATTTAGAGAATATTTGACAGTATAGTTGTTATTTTTTAAATAACTTTTTGTGTTGTAATGTATATTAATAATTTTTTTTATTTTTTAAAAATTATTTTTAATATTAACATATTAAAACTATCTAAGATATACCAAACACACTAAATTTAAATAAAAAATTTAAATTTTTTAGAAACATAATTTACAAATTTCCAAACGGATTCTAATTGACAATGATTCCTTGAGACCGCTGAAGATAGATAATAGAGTGGGCCTGGGGACCTATTGCAAAGGCCCTAATAAGTTGGAGACTATGGGTTTGCTTTCTTTTTTACTTTTTTTCGAAGAGCCGTTATCTTTTTCCCGAAAAAAAACTAAACTCGTGGTGGCATACTCAACAACTGCACCGACCTGACAAAAATCTTTTCAAAATATGGCTACTGGCTTGTTTTAAGAAAGTCTAAATTGGCAATTTTCTTTATAATTAAATAATATAAAATGGCGGTCACCGCAGATTCAACCACCGGAGTTTCTGCAACCTACGACCGGTACCAAGAAATCAGATCCTTCGATGAATCAAAATGCGGTGTCAAAGGCCTTGTCGATGCTGGCATCACCAAGGTGCCGCGATTTTTCATCCGGCCACCGGAGGATATTGCCGTGGATGACATAAATACCGGCGAATGGATCGATACCCAGTTCACCATTCCTGTCATAGACCTTAAAAACATGGACAGTCGAAGAGCTGAGGCGGTGGCCGGAGTCAAGCGGGCAGCAGAGGAGGTGGGTTTCTTCCAGGTGGTGAACCATGGTATGGGAAATAGGGTGTTGGAGGAGATGTTGGAGGCGGTGCGCGGGTTCCACGAGCAGCCAAGGGAGGTAAAGGAGGAGTACTATAGCAGAGAGGTGATGAGGAAGGTGAAGTATGTTAGTAATTTTGATTTGTACGAGTCAAAGTATGCTAATTGGAGGGATACCCTGTTTTGTGTTATGGGACCTGACCCACTTGATCCACAAGAGTTGCCTCTGGTTTCCAGGTTATGTGATTTAAATCAGCATGTATTTAGTGGACTATAATTGTATGTCTTTTGATTATTTCTTTACCTTTTTATGTTGATGATTTGGACCCAATATTTCCGAATTCTGCAATTGAAAACATAGAGGATTCCCTTTGGCATGGTATTCAAATCTTAAATCAACGTTTCCACTTGATTCAATGCAATACAAAATCGTTTAATCACATAAATGGACCACATCAAAGTAAGCAATGTGTTTTTATTTTGAATTTGCAGAGATATAATGATGGATTACTCGAACAAAGTTTGCCAATTAGCGACAGTTTTGTTTGAGTTACTATCTGAGGCACTTGGACTCAAGTCTGACCACCTCAAAGAGATGGATTGTGTGAAAGGACATGCTCTCCTGAGTCACTATTATCCAGCATGTCCGGAGCCAGAGTTGGCTATGGGCACCACGAAGCACTCTGACCCTGATTTCCTCACCATCCTACTTCAAGACGATATCGGTGGACTCCAAATTTTTCATCAGAATCATTGGATAGATGTTCCTCCTGTTCATGGAGCTCTAGTAGTGAACATTGGAGATCTTTTACAGGCAAGCACTGGTTAAATTGAATTGCCAACCCTTCAATCCCCCTCTTATGTCAATCATGTATCAATCTGCAGTTTAAGCTCTATAGATATGGTGAGATGGTTGTCATTTACAAGTTTCAACATATTTCAAATGGGACATGAGTGAAGCATCTATGCTAACATTTATTAAACCGAGCACTATGCATTTGACTGAGTTGAATCACCATGAGAGTTATGCATAGTAGCCATCAAGTTAGTGGTGTGTCATACTAAACTTATTTCAAAGGATTCTTGTGAAATTGCAGCTTATATCTAATGACAAGTTCAAAAGTGTAGAGCACAGGGTGGTGGCCAATCATATTGGCCCTAGAGTATCCGTGGCTTCCTTTTTCACTCCGCATCTTTATCCATCAACAAGACTATATGGCCCAATCAAGGAATTGCTGTCAGAAGAAAGTCCCCCTATCTACTGTGAAATCACTTTGAAAGACTTTATCGCCTATTATGATTCAAAAGGATTGGATGGGAATTCTGCACTTCCACACTTCAAGCTGTGATGGTAGCCACAGAAATACAAGAAGATTGGCAGCTCCTTTTATGGTTCTCGTTGAATGTTCATTTACAGTGTCTTTAATATGAATGGAAAAGCTCTAAGAATACATGCTGTGAGCTTTTGTGTACTGTTTTAGCATCCTTTTCTGCATAGAGATCAATTCTGCGTTCTGGCAGAAGCCATATTTTTGGTTAGTCTCTTGTGGGAATTGGGATATGAGTAGGGGATGTAGTATATTTTTCTAGAATCTGGGCTTCCCTTGTTGCACGCACTTGAGCAGGGGATAAGTCATTTGTTTGACTTTCACAGAATATTTTAAAATACAATTAAACCTCGAGTGAGGTTAGCTGTGCAAATATGACTGATGGAAAGATGTTTATGATCCTCCAAAAAATATTGCAACCTACTGTTAAAAATGCTCGTACCAAAGGTTTTGAAAGCGATATTTTGCTGGGTTGTTTAAAATGTCATAAAACTCTGGAAGCATATCATTCTCAGAGGATGTGTAAATTTGAGCTTTGCGGAGACTTTGTAAGCTACTTGCAAGCTATCTTCGATCAAATGTGAGAGCTTCTTTCAAATGTTTTATTTATGCTGGATCTATTTTACCTTTCAGAAGATGAAAGGGAGGAATTTGGGGAAACAATCTAGACTCTGTTTTCCATACAGCAGGCAAATTTCAGGGGCTCGAGAAATCTTCTTCGAGCCTGGGAATTGGAGTTTTGTATATGGTTAGGTGATTCATTTCCTTTGATTAATTAAGAGTTCTGCGTTTAGTATTGGAGACCCATCCTTGCACAACTCCAATTAACATCTCACTTTTTTCAACTAGTGCAATTTACGACTGTTTTTCTAATTTTTATCGTAGAAAATACTAGCTAAAACCCTCTTAATTTGCTTATGTAGAGATGAAGCTATGGAGTTCATTGATCAAATTGGATAAATTGGAGAGACACTCTTTGAATTGCTATCAGAAGCTCTTGGTCTCAAACCAGACCACCTACCATATAATGTAAGAAAGGCCGCACCCTTGTATGCCACTATTACCTAGCATGTCATGAATCAGAATTCGCTGTGGGTGTAACCAAGCATACCGATAACACGTTCCTCACTATTCTCACAGAAGATCAAACCGGTGGTCTTCAAGTGCTTCATGATAATCAATGGGCTTATGTTCAACCAATTGCAGGAAGCTTGGTAGTAAACATTGGTGAACTTCTCCAGGTAATTCGTTTCATTTTTCATCCATATTTCTACGTCTAGAAACATAACTATATAAATTCTAACTGCTTCTTTCGATGTGAATAATGGAACCTTAAATTGAATCAGCTTATATCAAATGACAAATTCAAGAGCAATGTGCATACTGCATAGAGTCCTGCGCGCCAAGCCATGAGCCAAGAATTTCCGTGAAAGGATTTTTTGCTGGACGTGTTGCTCCACCAGCCAGGGTTTATGGTCCAACCAAAGAGTTGTTATCAGAAGAAAATCCTCCGAAGTATAGAGACGTTTTATGTTGGCAGGTTCTTTACCGAAGGACTCCATGAGAAGCCTTGTGTCAACGACTACAGGCTCTAAAGGTGGGCTTATCGGGCCATTAGCAACCATAATCTCCACGGATACCCATAAAATTTAGCTAATGAAGGAATTTGAATTAAGAACTTGTATGTGTGTGTGTCTATATATATATATATATATATATATATATATATATATATATATATATATATATATATATATATGGGATGATTTAAGAGCTTCTGGAAAAAGTTATAGTATCTTCGGGATATGGAGAATAAAGAGAAAAAAAGAAAGAGGAAAATAACCTTGGTGTTTATAAAATTAACTATTTTAAAACTGATCACATACAAAAGCAAATGGAGGGATAATTAGATGCCAGGACGATGATAAATTATAGAACAACTTGTTTAAGATATGTTAATCTAATCATCATTAAAAACATTCTGATAAGGCATTTCTCCCAAGTGAACATACCTTCACAGAGCAAGAAATTAATGCAATTCAATTTCAATCATTTCAGATTTTAAAAAATCCATTAAAACGATGCTGTTGTTGCTCTTACAAACGGCATTTCCTTTTAGTTTGTTGTTTAATTTATCATTTCATGTTGTTGCTCGGCTCTGCAACAACTTTGTCATGCTCTAAATAAATAAATAAATGTGATGTTTAATTTGTTGGAAACCATCTTACAGTTTTTATTTATTTATTTATTTATTTATGGAATACGAGAATCTTATCAATCAAACTGGTTTAGCCAATAAGAGGCTAAACAGGAGAGGAAAAATAACAAAACGAAAATTATAGCTAAAATTTACAAAACGAAACATGAAAAGGGTAAACTTAACCGGCTTTTCAGTGAACTTTTATACAAATCAACCAAAAATATAAACTTACAAAAAAAAATTATAACCATGTCACCCAACCATCTTATCATTAAAGTTTTTAAACCCGACTCAAAACTCAAATAATGAGTTTTAATCAGATGATCCTGGATCAATTTTATTTTTTTACAAATAAAAAAGATGTTTTTATTAAAAAAATATAAATAATTAATTGGTTATAACTGATTTTTTAAATAAGTCTTGTTAGGTTAATTGGGTCACTGAGTATACTCGGGTTTTTGACTGGGTCACCCAAGTTATTTTCTTTCCTTATTTTTTTAAATTTAGCCTAGTTTCAGTTCTAGATTAGGGTCTTTCTGCTCAGTTGAATTTTAAAACTAGACTTCAAATTTATTTTAGTCTTTATTTTTTTTTTAAAAAATTAATCCTTCCAACCACCGAGGAGGGGTTGCTTGGAACTAACATTTGGGGGGTGGCGGAAAAGGAGGGTGCCATGTTGAATCAGTTGAAAATAGAGGTGCTTAGTAATCACCACCCCATGGTAGCTTCAGAACCACTTCTCTGACAGGATATGTTTATGAAAATGCAATCCAATCAACTAAAGTGGATGCTTAAGGACTAATTAATTAAGGAACTAAGAGATTAGCTGCTAGCTACAAGACAAAATAGTTTTTACCACGTCCAGTAAATGAACAGAAATTTAACTAATCGTATGTATTTGTGATAATCATCCAGCAATTAAAAAGGGAAATAACCAGTCGAAGAGTAAAAAATTAGTACGGATAAAATAAAATGAGAGAGAAATACCTTTAATCATGCTAAAAGAAAGAATCACAAAGTATATATACTCTTGATTCTTTATGTATTTAAAATATTCTTGATTTTTTACTAATTTAATAACTATAATCGAGATTTTAATACGTTTAATATTTATTTTAAAAGCTAATTATTACCATTTGTGTTAATTATTTATTAATTAACGACTAAACCATGAATCTTAATACTTGTTTCTAGTTGTTGTATTATCTTTTCTTTTTCCACGTAAATCTAATTATTATATATTAATTAGTTGTATTTCCTTTTCTATGATTAGCCAACATTACTTTTCCACATACCTTTACTGTAATTTCCTGATTTTTTCCTTATTCTCTCTCAATATGTAAAATTCTTTCCTTTTCCTCTTAATATATTTTGCATTTCTTTTCCATATAGGAATAATTATTACTAGTTGCTGTATTACTTATTTTAATTAGAAATGATCAAACTTCATAAAATTAATTTAATTCATTATATATTTGAATATGTTTATTTTATTAAAATTAAAATAATTTTATAAATTATTAACTTAAAATAACTAATATATAATTAAATAGTACACTTGTGAGAGCTAGTAATTGCTATTATTTGCCTACTCATCGTTATTATTTTGTTTTTTTCTACTAACAAACACAATCTCTTCATTTGTTCAGGTCAGTGTTAAGGAAACGTACATGCTTAAGAGATCATCCCTAAATTTTATTATTTGTATAAAAGAAAATTTTATTATGTTTTGAAACTAAATTATTATTTGGAAATTTTTGATGAACACATACAAATTGGAATTATTACTAATAAAAGGTAATAATTGACAGCAATGAAGGATGGTTTTTTGGAAGTTAATTCATAAGGAAAACCGGCGTTGAGTGGTGTAAATTTAGTGCCGGTGTTGTTTTATGATGATCATCGTGTGTGTGTGTGTGTGGCTTTCTTCCATATCTGTTCCCATTTTAATATTCTCTTTCGTTCCCACTTGTTTCATGTCCTCTGCGATCAGTCCCTTTCTCTCTCTGTCTCTCTCATTATTCCCTTCACTATATATTTGATTCTCTCACATACAATTCATTACTTGTCAATTGAGGATTCAATTTCAATTTCTGGGTATCTCTTAATTTTCCTCAATTGTTTTCTTGATATCCTCTCCTCTATTTTAAAGTTTTAAAGGGATTTGTTGTCTTTGGTTTCTTGATGGTTTGAGGAGATGGGTGTTTTCGTTGACCCGTCAAGAGGTTAAAATTTTATTGAAATTCGTGGTGCTGTTGGTGGCAAAAAGAAAAAGGAGAGAGAAAACATGAGGGATTTTGCTGGGGCTCCAGGGACTTTGACTGGACTTGCTTTGAGGCTTTCGCAGTGTGTTTTCGCAGCTGGCTCCATTGCTGCCATGACCACCACCACTAACTTCTTCAATTCCACTTCTTTCTGGTATTATATTATTCACTCTTTCCTGCCCTATTCATATACTATTCTCTAAATTTAATTTTGGGCTGGTATTTGAGCTTTTTTCATTACATATAGGCTTTACTTAATTAGGATTGGAATTTACCATTTCAAAATTGAAATATTTCTAGACAATAAATAATTACATTAGAAGAACTTGATGATGCAATCCATATGTTATAAAAATTAACTTGACTCTCTTAATGATCCTTTTGTTGCTTAATGCCTGCAAGAAATCATAACATTACCTCCTTTTCGTAAGAAATTTTTATATATATATATATAGTAATACTAGCTATCAATTGGATATCAAACTGGCATCGAGTTCACAGCTACTCTGTTATGAATGGCTTCTGCTGGAGAGATAACCTCTTTACTTGTTTACCATCAACAAAATGAATGAATTGAATGCTCTATATAAGTAAAAAAGTCTCAAAACTTCGTTTGAAAATTCCGTGCTGGAGATGTGCTTTCCCTATAGAATAGTTCACTAAATCTATCATTGCCTCGGGAAATTGCTGAATCATTATGATAATTTGCATTCTTGTTACTGGTGCTGTCTTTCTATAACCTTGTCACCTGTTGATGCTATTTTTTAAGTTTCCACAATAATTTGTCTCTAAGTATGTCCTACCAGTTGTTCAACCATATTTAGGCCAATCTGTTGTGGTAATAATGAGCCTTAAGCCATGTATTATTATTTCTTAACTCTGTTGACTGTATTAACAGCATCTTTTGAGAGGAAAACGGTTAAACAGTATATTATGTATTTTTGGTTTGATATACTGATCATCACAGTCGCAAAGTGCCTAAGTCATTGCCAATTACAAACGTTTTTTCCTTGTTCATGCAGCTACCTCATTGCTTCGATGGGTTTGCAAATCATCTGGAGCTTTGGACTAACACTATTGGATGCATATGCCTTGGTGAGAAAGAAGACCCTCCACAACACTGTCTTGCTCAGCCTTTTTGTCGTTGGAGACTGGGTTGTTCTCAACGGAACCTTTTAATTATTCTTGACTTGTATCACTACATCCAAACTAGCTCTGTCTTCCTATGATTGTCATTTGACAGTGCCAATTTTTTTATATTTTGTATACAGGTGACCGCAATATTGTCTCTTGCAGCCGCTTCAGCTTCAGCAGGCATCACAGTGCTCTACTTTCATGACTTGGGGAGTTGTGGTTTTGTGAGGGAATGCCAGAAATACCAAATGTCAGTTGCCTTAGCCTTTTTTAGCTGGATAACAACTGCAATTTCATCTCTAATCATGCTTTGGCTATTCGCTGCAGGTTAGACAGTAGTGTATATTCTTGACACTAAAAGCCATCTGTCTCGTAGAAATTTTGATCTTCTTAACAGTGTCAATACAAAAGAAAACAAGAAGAATATCATAATGATTTTCAAAACTTACTTTAATCTGCTTTATCAAGTGAAATCGCCACGCTCTGCTGCTCAAAAGATTTTGAGAGAGTCAGGGTGCCTGTTAAAAGCAACGTCTTAATGACAACAAAGAACATTCTCCCCGTCTGTCTGCTCTCTCCTTCTCTATGACTTGGACTCCTGGCCTAGTTTCCCTTTGAACACAAGGAAAAAAGAAAAAAATTCTAACAGAAAGAAAATTTCAATCACCAAATCCCACCAAACTCCTTTTCATTTTTATAACTATCTGGTTGGAATCATGGGCAACCTGGTTTCTTTTGCTATATTTTAATTCGTTGTATGCAAGTGATTTTTGCCTTAAAACATGTGCTGCTGCATGGTTTTGTTATTCGTAACTGGGAAAACTCCATAACGTTTTATGTATATAAAATACAAGAAGAAAACATATGGAATACAATTTCTTATTAAATAATCATACAGCCAGGAAATGCCGATTTCGACGTCGGAACACTGAGCAGCTAAACTCTTCGCAATATGCAAGACAAGACAACCAGGCAAGACGTACAGTGGTTTAATATTTATGCAGAGATGGGAACCCATTCCAGCGGACTCATCATCAGTCATCACTAAACATACTATTCCCAAAATTTTCAGAATGGTGACACAAATAAATCGCTCTCTCTAAAAGTTTGTGGTGTTGAGTGGCATAACAAGGACAGCTGCGTTGTGCCATTCATGGATGGCATACTTTTTTATCATAATATAAATATCATACCAACTCATGCACGTATAAATACAATAAATTTTGCGGGACACATGGACTCTTTCCATTTGAAAGCACACCAGGTGGGGGTTGAGCCCCACCTTTCCCCGTCAAACCCCTCTAAACAAATATAGTTTTAGTGCAAGACCACACCCCTCGATGTGTGCTGAAGCCACCATTCTATTTTTTCTATATATCTTCACAAATTCTTTCCCCATCTCCAACTCTAGTTAGAAGTTCCAATTCCGAATCAGGTTGAGGGAAGTTCATGTTAATTTATTAACGCTCAATCTTCTTTTAATAATCAAACACAACCGAAGAGAAAAAGGAGATTTTTTTCAAAATAGATTGCAGTGACATGTGCTTATTGGAAATCAGAAATCATACGACTACTAAAAACTGTTGGATTCATCTTGTTATCTATAAAAGTAAAACAGTCAGAACTATCCTGCAAATTGAGCATGCCAGTTGCTTGCCTTGTCTTTTTCACTAACTTGACACTCAGTTTTGACGGGCCTGATCATGTGAACTCTGCTCGGAAGGAGAAAGGCCCTCCAACTTTTCAAAACTGTTTCCGTTACAAGTCTACCTCACCAAAAACATATCTTACTGATCAAGAAAATCAGGAAACAAAGATGATACACATGATCAGCGAGGAAACAATCAAATTATCTTGAAATTTGAGAAACAGTGACCAGCCTAACGTTTGGCAAATGATGGCCATGCATGGTTGACACGAACTAACTGGTTACCAAAACCACTTTGCTTTTTTCTCACATTTGGTGCTTGTGTTTCAGACATATGGCACCAACTATTTTCCCATAAATGTATAGGTTTTTGTCTAGTTTTCACTCCGTTTCGTCATTCTACTCAAGGTAGCACTCTTGATTCTTTTCATGGTATGCTAATTTCCAACCTCTTCACCTTTTTGCAACTTTGTCTTCATAACATTTTTGGTTTTTGTTTTTATATCCATAAATATATAGGAGTTGTCAAAGTGGCGAGTCATGCAGTAGAGCTGTTGTTGAACGTCTATAGGGAGCACCATCCTCCACTCTTAAATCCTGCAATGCTGTAAGTTCAATTAATGCCGGAATTCGGACTTTTTTTCTCCCAAGGGAACCGAAGCAGGGGCGGACCTACATTATGCTTTGAAGCAGCTTGACACCCAAAGTTTTAAAATATTTTAATTTTAGTCAGTTTTTTCATAATAATTATGCATTCAGCCCCTCCAAAAATAAGATATCTATCAAATTAAGAGACTGAAAAAAAGGAGTGTTCATAGCTGAGACCCTTGAGGCATTCAAATCTCCCATTTCAAAATTAAGAAAGAGGAACAAAAGAAAAAAATTACAGTGGCTTTAACCATTACTATAAGAAAATACAACATATGTCCTTGTTGGGATTTCAACTTATGACTTAAACGAATGAGTTGAGTGGTTTTTAACATGGTACCAAACCAAATGATCAAGAGTTAGTCCTCGATATTTTCATTTTATAACTAAATTGAATTTCAACACCTGAAAATGAGGGCTATAGAGGACCAGATTTGGTTTGATCACTCAATGGGTTTCTTATGTGTACCAACACAACTACAATGCAAAGTAATTCGGCATGGATACACCTATGGTTATGATGTTAAAGTGGAATGTACATGATTCTTCAAATGACAAGCCAGGACCCTCTAGAATTGATGGAATTTTAAGAGATCATGCTTGAGATAAACCTCTCCAACTTTTGTTGCGGCAATGGTCAACACCATCGCTTCTTTGACATTCGTAATTGCAACTGCACTCAGGTAAGTAGCAATATTAATGATCATTTAGAAAACTGGAAGCACGTAAACAGTTAATCACTCTTGTAAGAAATTCAGCTGATTACTAAACTTAATTTAAGCAGATTGGAGGTCTTGATCTTCGAAATCCTCGTGGGATAGCACTTGGGACTTTGATTTCCTTGGCTGGGGTAATGGCTATGACATTAATAAGGGGTTCTGTCATGAAACATCCATGGCATCCTCTAATCCATATTCAATATATATTTTCCTCTGAACGAATATGGGATGTTTTATCCTTGATATGTAGCTAATTTTCCTTAAAATATAGGCTTTGACTTTGAAAAGGAATCCTGCACAACTTTCGCTGACCACATGGATGAGCTTTGTGGGGCTGCACAATCGGCCGTCTTCACAGTGATTGTCCAACATAAGAGAGCTGCTTGGACAATCGGATTTGATATCGACTTCTGGTCTATTGTCTATGGTGTAAGTGCCAAGTACATCAGAGTTGGTCAACAGTGGTTACTTGGAATATCCCTAACAGGTTTCTTACTGTGGGTCATATACGGCAGGGAATAGTGGTCTATGGCTCAATAATCTTCGTTAAACTGGTGCACGGAAGAAAAAGGATCAGTTTTCGTGACCATGTTCAGTCCCCTTTCTACAATTTTGGTGTCCTACGAGTTCCTGAGATGTAGTACATTATTTCTCATAAACCTAACCAGTACATGATGACCAACGTAGTTCTGAAGTTCCAGGTCTTAAAAATAAAATGGGCTAAGGAAAGCAGATTTAAATGAAGTACTGAATCGTATTTTGTGACTGAAGTTGACCTAAACGTTTGTGTGGCTTGAACAGCATACTGGGGGCTGCTGTTGTCATCATTGGCATGTATTTACTGTTATGGGGCAAAGAGGAAGATCAGCGAAGAACAATCTTAGTTGGCTTATGATGATCAAAAGGAACTTAGGATACAGATAGATAGGTAGGTCAACTGAAAGTAAAGTATCGCCAAGCTGAATTTATTCTCCAAATTATTCCTCTTGTGCAAGGACCGATGTGGTGCATACCCCCTTTCATATCAGAGAGTGTTGTAGTCTAAAGAGAGATGCTTCAAGTGGAGGAACATGCTGGAAAAAAAAAATTGACCGCTCAGAAATTTCATACATTCTTCTTAAGATTTAAACGCAATGCAAATTGAAAAAGAAATGTTACAGTATACGTGCTCTGTATGGACCTCTCCTTCAGATATAACAGAGGATCTGATAATAATATTGATAATATTCCCATGTTAAGATATGCTTAGCTTCTCCCCGCCTTTATGGACAAAAAATCAACTTGGATAACGGGCCTCAAAAAGAGTCGAGATCACACCCCCCCCCCACATTAATTCCCACGCATAACAACAGAATCGTCGATGGAAGTTCCAAACTATAAAATAAATCAGTGTGCAAGTCGAGCTCCCAACAGAAAGCTCTCAATACCAATTCATTAATAGAAAGGCCTGTACAAAAAAATAGTAATAATAAAGTGCAATATATAACAAACCACTGTTATCTTCCATGTTGATCATTTTCAAACATGTCAAATGCATCTCGAATTTTTAAGGCAGGAGTAATTTATGAAATCAAGATCTGGGACTCCAAGAAAGCTACTGAAATGTTACTGGAAAAATCCAAATGCTATCACACAATCACAGAGATTAGAGATAAAATGATTTACTGGAGAAAATACTTGCAATCTAGCTACCTACCAGCCAATCTCCAGCACTAAACTTGTCAATAATTGAATTGTCAAAATCAGCTAAAGTGCAAAGCAAGTTATATTTACATTTTAAGAAAATTCTAGAAAATAGCATCTGAAAGTTATCAGGATTTTGACGAATAAAAAAGAATCATGCAGCAGGTGGCCTGAGCTCATGATCACGTGATGTATCACAAGCAGCTGGGGGTAAATAATGCCACATTGGCATCAGACCATAACCGGGAAAGACTGGTATCTTGTTGGCTGCAGCATGATAGGCTGCTGGATAGGTTGGCATGAACCCAGAAGTGGGAAGAGCCAAAGTTTTTAGCTGTTGCTCCATCTTTTCTTTATCTGCCTTAAGCATCAGTTTTTCTTCACGGAGTTCAGTCTTTTCAGCCTGTTGCAAGAGCAGAAAATTAGAAAGCCCATTCTCAGAAAGCTGATAGGAAAATACAAATCAGGTGTAATTTGAAGAAGATTCAAATGCATCAATCACCTTAAATATAAATTCAACTTAAAAACCAAGAATACAGGGACCAGGCATTAAGAATAAACAACTATGGTTAGTGGATGCCTCTTTTGGCAAGCTCCTTTGTTAATAGATATATAATGATTAGTCATAGAGATAACATGGAAGCAGGAAATAAATATACCTCAATTACTAGGAATTAAAAGAATCAAAGAGGAAATTCAGCAAATAATACTGGGAATTAATAATATAAAAGTCTCAGATCATTCAGATTGGTGAACTATATGAGGATATTCGAATAAAGGGATCATATTCCCATGCAGCGCAGAAACTGCAGAAAGAAATAACAGTTGTTGTAGTTAAATGTGTGTTGGAAATGACTACCTTCAGACTTCTGATTTCTTCTAAAAGTTTTTCATTAGTTTCTTTGAGCTCCTGAGCCTCATTTTTTAGCTGGTTCAGAACTCTAATAGCATCATCTAGTATGGCAGGTTTGTCAGTTTTGGCTGGTCTTCCAGGTTCCAAAACAGAGCTCAAATCTTGAAACCTGCAATCACGAGGGAAATCTATTCTTCAAATTATTACTTGCTATTATTATCTTCATTCTACATAAGCTAGAAGAATTGTTGTGAAAACTCTGATGATAGTGATACATCAGCTGTATCCAATTCCACAAATTGGAAACATAAGATTCATCTTTCTTCTTCCTATTCAAATTTAAATATTCTGATACTATGCTAGTTTCAAATTTAGTTGCATTTTTTAATATAGTATCTTAAGATGCCAAATTCATAACTAGATAAATTCAAAGCATAGATATATATATGATTGAAGATGCATGCCTGTCATTCAATCTCTCCCTCCGCAACTTCTCGCGGCAAGCTTTGGTCCCTGCTCTGCTACATGAATCACTTCGTCCCCTATATAACATTGGCATAATTGTGCTTTAGAAAAAAATGAGCGTGCGCCGCATGTGTCACAAGGAGGAAAAGAATAAGTAAAGCTAGGTGAACACATTCTAATCACAAAACTACAGGCTTCACAAGGTTAAGAAGAAAAGGTTTGAGCAACCACAAATTGATATAAGCAAAAGTAAACCAGTTCCAAATTGTCCACGAATCTTATTTTTTACACTTTTCAAATCTCAAAGCCTGAATCAGTTAGAAGTCAATTTTTAAAAAGATTTTTGCTGTAGATAATTAAGTTACAAGGCATATCGGATTTTACAAAAAGGGGATCATCATAGACACGAGAACAGTCTATTTACATTATTGAGATAGTTTAAGGAACTCCCTCAATGATATCAATGCGGCAGTCCAAGAAGAAAAAAAGAAGAAGCGCCAACTGTGTTCATTTCATTTGCTGAACTTGTCTAGCTATAACAGTTGCTTGTATGACACATAAAAGGAGTATCTATTCAAGATGAGTTTGTTAAGCATAAATCAGATAATGGTGCAAACACATAAAGATGCTCTATGAACGATTCAAAAGCATTGCATTCAATTTCAAAGTTTTCAGCTGCGACAAACAAAACAATACCAAGTATGTTTGAAAATTCAAATTCAAAAAAGCAAGAAAAATAATACCTCTTCCGCGAGCATTCTTTGACTTGTGTAACAACACCAACACTAGATGAAAAATCAATATCCACAACACCACCACTGCTGCAAATACTGTAATTGTAATAATAATAATAATAATAATAATAATAATAATAATAATAATAATAATAATAATACTAAAACCCAATAAAGTATCATCAGACGGCAGCTAATCATAAAATTCAAGCTACTACAGATCTCCTTTCTATACAATTTTATACCTTAACTGCAAAATTCAAAAGAAATTATTAACTTTTTAGCACTGCCAAAATCCCTATGAGATTTATTCACATAATAAGAATAAGAACCACAGATACCTTTCTCTTTCTTTTTTTTCTTTTTTTTTACATAAAATGCAAGCCCCAATCGGTTCTAATGATGATAAAGAAAAATCAATTATATAGAAAACAAAATTAAAAAAAAAAGAAGTAAAAAATGAAGAAAATTAATGGAAGAAAAATACCTGTTGGTGAGAGAATCAGCGGGGCCCAATAAAATATCCAGATAATCCAAGTAACTATCGTCCCCCTCAATCTGATCTATTGCTTCCATCTATCTCTCTTTTAATTTTTTATTGGATTTTGGATTTGACGATCAAAGAGAAGAAGAAGAAGAAGGGAGAAGGGAGAAATTGTGAGTTTTTTTTATGTAAAAAGAAAAAAATTGTACTCCTAGTCTATTAGAATTTTAGTTAAATGATGTCGGGGACGTATGGTTAGTGAAAGCCCACTAGATCTGTACCACGTGGAAGGATCATCAGTCATTATATGTTTGCGCGCCGCCGCGTCCTTTTTTGGACCACGGGAAAAATCTAATTAATTCATTTCTAAAAAATAAAAGTTAATAACCCTTCTTCGCATGCTCTTTTTTTTTCGTTTTTCACTTTCATAATAAATAAAAATATATTTTTATTCATTGTTTTTTAAAATAATTTTTATTTAAAAATATATTAATTTTTTTTTATTTTTTAAAATTTCTTTTTAACATTAATAAATTAAAAAAATCTAAAATTATAAAAAAAATTAATTTTGTTTATAAAAATTATATATATATATATATATATATATAAAACACAATTTAAAATCATTAGTATGGTGATGGTAAGATAGCACCTTCGGGCTTTCATAGACATCTCATTTGATTAAAGCCCATTTCATAGCCAGCCATTCCTTTTACAGGTTAGTACTAATTATTTTCCACTCGCCAGAAACAGAACAGACTAGCGAGAATACTTGACGGAAAATACAAGCAAGCATCCATGGCGTTCAAAAGAATGATGCATATATTCATCATCTACTACTGTGTCTAGTCACCCTCTATCAGTTCATGATTCAATCCTGAGAGGCCCCAACAAGATATGAGGAGCAGCTTCTCATCTATTCATCCTATGGAACTACTACTGAAATCACCACTTGAAGCTGGCATGAAAAATGGAATCATGGCATGAAGCTGCTGAGTTTTTAAATCATACACTCCCCCCTTTGTCATTTATAAGAAAAGGAAAAAGAAATCACAGCTTAATGAATCGAAACTCCATTTCTAACAAAAATGCAGTGTAAAGTCAATGAACAGCAGCAGAGTACAAAAAGAAGAAGAAAACAGAAACGAAAACCAATTGCCCCGCCAAGCTTGAATTTATTAAACCTGAGAAATAATTTACATTAATGTATACAATGTTATTTACCAACTAGAAATCCAAAAGGCAATTAAATGACATGAGCTTCATTTCTTAGCTTATCAATTAACTCATCTACAGAAGAAACAAGGATCCCTGCTCTCTCTTGGGAGGTGCCGTGACTTAAACAACCTCCAGGGTCGTTTTATTTTTATAATTATTGTTATTTTTTAAAATATTATTTTGTTTAAAGATATATTAAAATAATTTTTTATTTTTTAAAAAATTTATATAAAAATATTTTTAAATTGCGACAAAATCAAACTTAACTTCCACTTTCAATTCTTGTTGAGTGCACCTCTTGAAGGCCTTTGATTTCGCTTTCATGACGTTGGGCAGTGTTGCATGCCTTGGTTGGTTCAGTCTCAAATCAGCACTAACATCATTAATTTTATTCATATAATCATATTTAATTTTAATAAAGCTTTAATTTACTTTTAATATTTATAAAATATTTAATTAATAAATTTAGAGTGAATATAAAATTCTTTGAATAAAAATATTTCTCAAAGAAAAATATAAAAGTTATAATAATTATAAGATTTCTATTGCATTAAATTATTATTTTTAAATATTTATAGTTAATATTCTATTAAGATTGGATATTAATTTGAGTTGTTGAAACTTATATATATTATATATTTTTTTGAAAGGAAACAATTATTCCCGTAAATTTAGGTACGAGGGATACTTAATTAGAACTAATATTATGTTTTTTCTTTTATGAAAGGAAATAACTATTCTCGTAAGTTGAGGTATAAGAGATATTTAAAACTAATATAAAAATACTTGTAAGATGACATGTACACTGAACTAACATGAGAATTTTATATTGAAAAATCACGTATGTTTATTGAAAAACTCATGTGATAGTTGTATAAATAATTCTTAAACTTGAGATCATTAAGTTATTTTATATAAAAAATATTATATTTTAATCATATTATACGTTGTTTTAATAAAACATTACAAACGAACAAATATTAGATATAATATATACTATATGAAATTAATTAAGTAATTAAACCAGCCAAAACACAAAAAATCATTACCGAAATGCATGAAAAAAAAAACTGGGATTCTTAAAGTTGATGCCTGCTGGCTCTAAAATGTTAACATCATGCACGGTGTGCAAATATTCAGGTTACTAGCACACGTTCTTATGCAAAAAAAACAGAGGGTCAGGCTGCAGACTCGAGCACCCAGCTGCTTGCTGCTAAAGAAGAATTTGTCTTTTTGATCTTATGAGCAATCATTTAATTTTGAGCTATTGTAATTTATGTGAATGGTTTAGCATTTTCGTAATTAATCTAACTAGGAAATCATACCATTAGTCTTTTTCCTAGGGTTTTAAGCTGACCGATATACAATTCTCCCCTTGCTTCAGCAACTACCAAACTATTCTGGCAAGACCTTAATGAGTAAATATAAGCTGAGGCATATGAAGAAGTGAAACCAATTGAGTGAACATGAACTCGTGTGATCACTGCAGGTAAGTCTACACATAAAGTCACAAGATCACCATCCACTTCTCGTTCTACAGTAGCTACCTGTTTCTTCTTTGAAAAGCAAGACCTGGTAGATAACAGCAGTAAGTCAAAGGAAAATGAACATGAGAGAGAGAGAGAGAGAGAGAGAGAGAGAGAGTAACGAAAAGATAGTATAGGAGATTGATTGTGCGAATAATCCACAAACCAACAAGCAATGCATAACAAAATATGTAAGCCCCTCAATTATAGACGACGAAATCCAAATTTATAAGCTAACAATTATGATCCCACCCTTACCGCCTAAGCTTCAACAGGGGCTGAAAATATATAAAGTCTTGTGAAAAGAACAGGACAAAAAAAGCCAAGAAACTGCTCACAGGCACAAAAATTCCACAGAATTATTATATGCTCTCTTCCAATCCAAGCAAGTTCACGTAGAACGAAATGAACATGATACAGAACTGAACAAGGAGGGTTGCATCAATTAAACTGAGCATGAAAAGGAATTTGAATCCCAACTGATGGATTAATATTTTTTTTTCTTGATTCTTTTCTTCTAAATAAATGAACATAGTTTAGAGTAATAATCCACCGTCTACGAGATTAGCCAAGTGCTGACCTCAAGTATTTGTGAGTCTGTCAAACTACTAAACTTATTGTCTTTGAATTCAGCTAAGTGGTGAGACTAGACATATATGAACCTAACAAATCATCAAACTCATTATCCTCGGACTCAGTTAGGTGTTAAGCTCGAGTTTATATGGGTCTGATGAACCGTTAGATCCATCATCTTCAGGCTATACCAGGTGCTAAGCTTAGGTTTATGTGGATCTGGCGAACCGTCAGTCCCACAATTAGAGATGTTTTATCCTAAGAAGTCACATATATATTTTATCTTAAAATATCAGATATATTTTATCATGAGAAGATAAAAATATTTGGTTAATATATGCACATTTTCTCCTTCCGTGAAGAAAGAGATCTTAGAAGTTATATAAAAAAACTAATATAACCTTTGTGGGCCAAGTTTGATTTTTTTTTAAATACAATGACAAAGATATATTTTTATTCTTTTAAATATTATATATATTAATTTAATTATTGAAAAGTTTATAAATTCAAGAGGACTTTGTACATATATTAAACATAATTCACCAATCATTTAACCAAAAAAAATAAATCAAATTATCATTAACAATCTTATCCCAAACCTTGACTTAATTAGTCTTCAAGCTCATAAATAGAATCGGATTTCATCACTCACTAATGCCATCCGTATACATTAAATGTCAATGATCCTTACCTGTGATCTTAATTTACAGGAAACACAATATTTAACAGCAAAATGAAGCAAAGATAGTGGTCAAAAGGTTGAAGTCATAATAAATTGATTTAGCAAGATATAATTTAGATTTTGGACAAATTAATTAATTTTAGATTAGGACAATTAATGCTTCAATAACCTAGCTTAAGGCACTATTTCAAGCAAGCAAACTACCTTGCCAATAGCTTGCAGAAAGCTTAGAATCCTTAATTTCTTAGAATCTAGGAGCACAATGATCGACATAATTTGCTAACTAACTGATCGCAAACTTCTCATATTGCAAGTTAGTGGTTTTGTATCAGATCTAAGATGACACTTCTAATGTCAGAAGTGGAAATGGAAAAGGAGGGTAATAATTGGCGTTCTAAAATTTCTCGAGTTATAAATTAGTCCTATTAATTTAATAAATCTGATTAATTAATCCTTATTCTTTCTGAAAATATATATTCAGTCCTACATTTTGAGGAATTAGAAGGAGTTTGTTTAACATAAAAAAATATTATTTCAATATATTTTTAAATATAAAATACTATACATTTCTAAATTTAATTTAGTACTTTTTCTTTGGATCTGTGCTCTAATATCTGAAGCTAATGTTGAAGCTAGGCCCTTCTTTATGTATGATTTGGGCTCTAAATCATTCTTGGATGTCAATCCCTATATTGAAAATGGTCCTTGTAAATTTTAGTTGTAGAATTGAGCCAGATTTCTGGGCCTCCTCCTATCCAGGTGGATTTGATTCTGTTCTCATCGACTTTTCTCTTCTTCCAAACCAGTCTGCAACGGAAAAAAAGAAAAATCGGATTCGGTTCAAACATTCAGAAAAACCCATTAATTAAATTTCGGTCTAAGCAATTTCATTCTGTGTTTTGATACTTTGGTTGACTCTTTTTTGTTTTATGGTGATAGATGTAAGCAATGGCAATTTCATATTCATTAGATTTCCCAACATCCCACGGGTTCCTCAAGCGTGTCACAGATATGCTATCTCTGCCCATACATGCAAGAACATGGCTTAGGAAAATTGAAGGCCACAGAATCATCAGATAGAAGAGCCGCAGTTATTGTAATATCTATCAGGTCAGTGGTTGTGTCTGGTGATAATATAACCAGAGCAAAAGAAGAACTGAAGTTATGGGTTTTGTAGTTAGACTGTCAGAGGGATCAGGGACCAATATATGGCCCTGGTTATAGAATATTACGCACATTTCTGCAACTATCAAGACATGGATGATGTTTTTGATGTACACCTTGAATTTTCTGCGTCTTCATTGTCCCTTTGGGTTGGACTCGTGGAAGCTCTGATTTTCCAACTCATAATCCATATGCATAACTCTATGTTCCAAGATCTTGCCTTCCTTATGTCTTATGAATACCAAGGCTGAAAAAAACCCAACATTAAATTGCTTGTTCAAACAAGGTATTAAATTGCTGTCTCATATTTCGAATCAAGAGTACAAATGTGTTATGTATCTTTAGTTTTGATGCACAGCTTCAAAATCCAGCTGTTCTTATCGTTTTGATTTAAGAAGAGTACTGCTAATCGTGCTGAAAGATTCTCCGCTACTTTCCAAAAATCCTCAACCACTAACTTCATGAATATATTAGTAAGATATTCCACACCGGGATTTTGGTGAAGAACATGATAAAACTAGTACATGCATTTTCGAATTTAAACTTGTAAGTTTTATTCTTATTAGGAGATAGTTATTTGATTAGATCTTGCAGTTAGATGATGTTAAAAGGGAGGAGCAAGTCTATAAGTCTAGTATGATTTGTAAGAGTATTAAATTCATCTTGATTATTCAGAATATATGAATGCATGAGCTGCTCTTCCAGAAAACATCTAGAAATACGCTGAACAAAGACTAGGGTCCGTACACTTATGCATTCAAATGTTCAGCTAACCTCTCAACATTTTTTTTAAAAATCAATTCACCTCTATACTTGTTTAACGTTATTGGAAACATAAACGTTAATGGATGATTCCTACAGGTTGGAAGTAGGTGCTGTTGAGGAACAGCAAGAACAATGACCAAACACTGTAGCTCCCTCCTCCACCAACATTAGAATTATAATAAATGACTCAAGAAGTAGGTGACTATTGGCATAATTATCTCAATTGAGAAGGACTCCTCTTCCTCCTAAATCAGTGGAAGGGGACCTTAATTTTGCAATTCTATAATTCCTCTTTACTTGTTCTTTTGTGATTTTTTCCCTCCACCAGCACCAAGAGTCTGACCCCTCTATGATTATCTCAATTGAAGAAAACCCTCTCTAGCTAACTCCTAAATCAATGCAAGGGACCTCCCACCTCTCCCTTGCTTTTGTAGGTTCCTTTTCCTTTAAAATTATCGTGTGAGCTCTCCCTCGACTTCAGACAATCCATATTGCTACTATTCTCAGCTCAGATACTGTAATGTGAATCCCGTTCCAATGCTTAAGCCAGGACCAGTAGCTCATATTCAAGCATGAAAAGCACAAAAAAAAAAAAAAAACTTTTATGTTTATCAATTATACTTGTATATTTATCATGGCTGTTAAGCCCTTTAACTAAAACTGGCCAAAGGCAATTGCACTAACCCAAGAGTCGAATAAAATGAAAAATCGATATTTCAATTAAATACTTTTATGTCACAAATCCTATGCCCTTTAACATGTCTAAATCTAATTAAAATCCCTATACCCTTATAATGAAAAACAAAATACAAGGAAAAATAATCAATGGAAAATATTTTGGCTTTAC
The DNA here is from genome assembly GCF_951802175.1 of Populus nigra. Taxonomy (NCBI): domain Eukaryota; kingdom Viridiplantae; phylum Streptophyta; class Magnoliopsida; order Malpighiales; family Salicaceae; genus Populus; species Populus nigra. The sequence goes on from NC_084857.1 coordinate 12,502,667, forward strand.
GGCTCCAAATAAACAGGTAAGACTGAGCTTCTGGATCCTCTACCATGACCAAAAGAAAAGAAAGCTCTTCTGGCTCTACCACTACAACCTTCAACAGAGCTGACCTCAGTAACTTGCCTGCTCTGCTGCACTATCTCTTGAATTGATAAATAGAGCTGCCGATCTGCGGACGAGTCCATTGAAAAGGACCTCCTGATGGGTTGAATCAATCCGAATTGATCATCTTTGCCTCTTGTATCAATACATTCATCTCCCATGCTGGTAACCTTGTTAAGATTCCTTGCTTTCTTGTGGCCAACTCCCTGCTCTATCTTCCTTGGCGAAGGACTAATTGAGCGCGCTGCTAACTCTCCTGAATTCAATCTTTCCTGTGCTGCAAGCAATGTTTGATCTGTAGAGTTGTGATTACTCAACTCAATGACAACATAATCTTCATCTCCACCCATGACACTTTCACTGTAAGGATTTGCATCATGGGGTGTAGAGCTTGGAGCAATAATATGATCAATTGGGAATCTTGTGGTGCTCGAAATGCTTGTTCTACAAAGTGGGCAATTAGCATTGCTTTGAAGCCAAACATCAATGCAGTCAATATGAAAAACATGGCTACAATTTGGTATCCTTCTTAGTTTCTCAGCTTCTTGAAACTCGTTCAAGCAAACTGCACATTCACAGAAGCTTCTTTCTCCAAAGTTTCTAACGTTGTTGCCTTCTTTCTTGAACTTGAAAACTGGGATTGACCTTATCACTGACTCGTCAAGTCCACGAGACTCTATAGCAGAAGGAGAGTAAGCCATCAAAGGGTCTTCGTGATTTCTATTTCTTGATAGGGAGAATCGCCTTAGAAGATCGATGCGGTGCCAATTCAGACAGCATTTAATGACAAAGATGTAGTAGCTAACTAGCAATAAAGCTGTTGCCAAAATTCCTATTATGGCAATGGCAATAATTGGGAAACTTGTATCTGAAGACTGAGTACGAGGTCCAAATATTGATGAGCCACCAACTGGACTTGTCATTGGTGGAAGAGACTGAGAACCATAGCTTTTTCTTACAAGATCCATGAAATGGATTTGCTAAGCAGAAATGGCAAACCAACTGGCTCGTTTAGATCTTGAATATAATGCACAGAAACATGCAAATTAGTTATCGTATAAGAACAAGCATGAACCGACCTTAATTTATGAACTCGAAACCCAACGAAAATTCAAACCAAGGAAAGCCAAGGAAGAGAGAAAGCCAGCTTGTTACTATTGAGAAAGAAAGATCTGAAAAGGGACATTAATATGTGCGGGTCTCAGGAGAGATGCAAGTACGTGGAGAAGAGAGACAAGAGAGAGAAAATCAAGATGGTATAAATGAGGGGAGGTGCTATATGCGGACATGAAAGCCTTGAAAATCAATGAAATTTTGCCTGAAATTACTAAACTAAAATTTTATTTTAAGACAGAAGGTCTGAGCTAAGCATACGTAGGAGGTGGATTTCTCTCTGGTTCCCATTGGGGAGAGTCTCGATTATTGCACTATTGGTTTTTAGTAACCACAATGTATGGACCATGGAGGGCTAATTAATAAATCTAATACTATAATATAAGATGAGAGTGGAGATTTCATAGGCTGGGCGGCTGCCCACCATATAAAGATAGACTCTACATGTTCGTCCAAGTAAAACTGGCAAGGGACCCCCTCCTGATAACACCATTGGCACATTGTTTTCTTGAGATGAGACTCATGCCCATAGCTGATTTGAAGTCTCAACTTGCAGCTGAAATTGAATATACACCGCACCATTCGGCCACATCTGAATCTGTTCAAGATCGTCAAGCGACTAAAACCTTGTTTTCACTTGTCGAATGTTACTATTAATTTCTTTCACAGGTGTCTTGTTATTTTGCAGCTCAAACTCTACTGTAATAATGGGGTGTTTACTATAATTTTTTTTTTAAAAATTATTTCTGACATTAACATATTAATATTAAATCCAATTTGAAAATATTAAAAAATTAATTTAAAATAAAATATAAAATTTCATAAAAGTTGGGTTACACCACTGCCCCGAAGGGCCTCGAAGACAGCTGAAAAAGAAGAAGAAAGAAACTATCCTTGTTTTCATTTCTTTTTATCAACCGATTTCATTTGATTTATTTATTCATTCTTGTCGTCAACCGAGTGAAAGTTAATCCTTTCAAGATTTAGGAGACAATTTAACACGTATCATAAAATGGCACGATGACATCGTTTTAGGGAGCTGTTATGAGTGATTAATACTGTTGACGAGTCGTTGATTCACTGTAGATTAATTATTTATTGTCAGTTATGCAATTGATTAAGTCCTATACTAAATACTCTTCAGTCTTCACTGTATTGTCCGCTAGGAACAAGATCATTTGTTTAAGTTTTTCCTTTGATAGAATTCTCATCATGCCTATCTTGATGAGCTAACAAGTGAACTTGGTTAATTATATCAACTCAAAATCTAATCACACCAACTCTATTTAAATGAATGAGCCAATAAACGAGTAACTCAGTTCATGAGCTTTCTCCCGTTCCTTTTGATTATTTTTTCTTTCTTTTTTGAATGGTAATTATTCAAAGAGATTTGACTTTTCATCCCTTCTGGATCATCATCAATCATCTTAAAGCAAAAGGTCCCAAAAGCCCACATGCAAGCCACCACCATGAACACTATTGTTTACCTTCCATTGACTACTGCCAGACAAAGACACGGATTACACGTATATCTTATATTGCATTTACTCCATTGGGTCCCAAATATTACCTTTTAGATTCTTCCCTCCGCTCTAATTCGAATCCGAGGGGATCATATAATTTTCAAATGGGTCCCAAGGAAAAGCCTTTTTGTCAACAAATTGTTTGAGAGGGCCGATATCACTAGCAACTAGGGAGCTAGAGAAGTCAAATCGTTGTGTGCAAGAAATCCTATGATAGAACGCCAATAAAAGCAGGACCGACACTTCAATGCTTGCGTGTGAAAAAAACCAGTCTCCATTTTCAAAAAGTTTGAATTCTATAGTCAAAGTTTGTAGCCCCTGCCGAAGAAATCTCGACTCCCTTGCATTCACATCGCTGTCACTCCGAACGTTTCTATAGACAACCAAACGATGAAAGTCTCATGTTTGTTTAAGAGAAGAATGTTTCCCTTGGTAGCCAGGCAGGCAGGTACGATTACACTAGACGGTGGGTGCGGTGAAATAAGACCTTGCGCAAATACGAGTCTTCACGTGTTTTCTTTCTTGTTCACTTACAGGCATCGATCTTCATGGAGCTGCTTTTTTAACAGAAGTTTAAATTCGTGTCTAAAGTACTGGTTAGCTTCCCATTAAGAAAGTTAAGATTAACTTAAAACCGAGCCAAATCTTTTGGTTCATGCAGCTTATATAGCTTTCTTAATTTATTATATGAATTGATGGATTTCTCTCTTTGTTGTGACAGTAGAAGCGCATTCAGCACTGCGTAATTTGTTTTTTGGTTGAGATTGAGACTATATTTTAGAATTTGTTAAAAATTGATATTCATTAAGCATTATAAGTAGATTTTGCAACCACAATGTTCTTTTTTCATATTTGCTATGATGGGGTAACTATATCAGCATGTCTGACAGTCTGAGAGCCATTTGCATACCATCTCGTTAAAATAAAAGGAGCTCCTTCCCATAATTTCTAAACTAATTCCATCTACCATGTCCAAAGTCTAGAAGCCGAAAAACCTTGGTCTGCAAGTCTGTTGCTTGCAATTCACAACAGAGTGCGTTTTTTTTTTTGGCGTGTTTCTGAAAATATTTTAATTTTTTTTGTTTTAAATTAATTTTTTTATAATTTTGAATCTTTTGATGTGAAAAATAAATTTTTTTTAATATATTTACAAATAAAAAACACTTCAAAAAAATAACCACTATCATAATCTCAAGTATTACCTAAATATAAAGAGAAAAATTAAATTAAAATAGGCCTGGTTATTGTAATATATTAAAAATATAAAGAAACGAATCAATACTAAGAAAGAAAACGTATGGTACATGACAGTAGGCGGCAACTGGCAAATTTACTTCCCTTGGAGGAGCTGTTTTAGATTGAAGAAACAAAACGAGAAATAACCAAATTTTTTTAAAAAATCCTGGTTTTTCCAACGTGAGGTTCGACCAATTTGTCAGGTTTTTTTTTCTCCTGAATAGAGATACGGAGTTAAATGTGTCAGTGGACTTTCCATGTGCTCTGTTCTTCTTCTTCTAAAATTGACCGACACTGCACTCATTCACTTGTGACTTGAAAATGGTGTTCCTAATTATGTGGCCCAAAGAAACAATGCCATTTGTTTACAAACATGGACAAAAACTGGGGATCATATCACGTGGGAGCTTACGTTGCAGGGTTTGTATCACGTGACTGCGAGCCGAATATTTTTTTACAAGTTAATGATAGCACAGCCAGTGCCAGTATTTCTCCTTCTTTCGGTTCTGCAATTTCTCTGCTGTTTACCAATTTCACCACAGAAGGATGGGAGTGCATGTGATTACACGTGCAGACATAGAAGCCGTCCACGCAATGCTTGCATTTTGCATGAGTATAATATATCACAGACCAGTCAACTGCTTGGTCAAAATTCAAAAGTTGACAAATTGAGGAGATTTGAATTTGATTCTTTTATTTGAAGTCTACTGTATTTAATTTCTTTCTTTGACCTTGTTAGAGAAGTTTACTGATTGGTATGAGTTTATTTTGGGAATGTGGTATTGCTTGTGGTTTAAAGTAGTTTTTATTTAAAAATATATTAAAATAATAATTTTTTATTTTTTTAAAAAATTATTTTTAAGATTAGTATATTACAATGATATGAAAATGTTTTGAAAAAAAAAAAAGGCATGCATATAATTAATTGCGAAGTGGAAGGATCTTTTTTAATGAGCTTGGTCGTACAGGGGGGGTTCTACGTACATGATCATAAATGAATGGCTTTGGATCTTTTTTCCCTCCTTGTAGGGATCAAAGACTTCAATGAAGCATAACTGTTAGTTGTATCTATAATTAGGTCATGGTATTATCATAAAATCTTCATCCTTGCTGCTCGTTTCTCTTCTCGCATGAGCCCTGTGACCTTTTCACTTAATTACCTTGCACGAATTAAGTGAATCATGTGGCTGCTGGTCTTACTGAACAAGATGTATCTAGGAATTGTGGTTTTGATACGGAGTTGTCTTTGTGGATTTAGTATTTATTGAAGCTGCTGGTGATTCATCTGAATATGCTTTATATTGGCTGGAGTTTTGGAATTTTGCTTCACTGAAGAACTGCTTGGAGTTTGGTTGCTGCAGATTTGTACACTGTTTAATTACCTCGCTCGAAACCTTTGGTCCCGTTAATCTTTGACGCAGAACAAAGTAGCAGTCTGAGACTAGCTACAGCACAAAACAATAACAATGATAACAAGTCAGTGTATTTATTTTTGGAGGGAATAAGTAGGCGGTGTGACATTTTTCGAGCATTGTTTAGTTTCTTTAAAATTGTACAATGGCTTCTACTGTTTCTATATTTAATCTTCCAAACCCTTTGCTTGAAATTCACACGCCGTTCATTTTTTTTTTTTATTGAGTTCATAAAAACTTAACAATGATGATTATTTAACACGATTGTATCAGTTCTTAAACCTATTAAGGAAAATCCATCAATTTCTTCTATCACTTTTAACAACGATCCCAATCAAGCCTATAACTAGCGACATTTTCTAGATCAATTAGTTCTTTATTGAATTAATGCCGATGTTCCCCTGTTCTATGGTACTGAGGTGAGGTATCGTAATTTCTTTACCGGTGGAGAGCAATCGAAAGCATAACCCAAAATCAAGATTATTGCCAGTACGTGGACAAGGAAAGTTTTCGTACACCAGAGCCAAGAGTCGCAAAGACTCCGAGAGACTCAGAAAAGCAGATCGAGATGTTTAAAACCCAAATAGGTACTTTCCATTAGCCCATGCTCTTTCAAGGCTCCGATTTGGAAATATAAGTGAAGAACTGTTAATGGGCTCGGTGTTTGTTAGGTTTCACATATGGCCCGGAATCTGAACACTTGGATTTTTGTTACTCTAAAATTATACATTATTAAACCGATACTCGGAAAGAGACAATGAATTGTAGACTTGCTGGATTTTCACGTGTTTTCAAGACCACCTATTAACATTAACATAATGTAAAATAACAATAACATTATGTTTTAATGGAGTAATTCAATTGTTCATAATATATATATAATGTCTCTAGAACTAAATAACAATAACAAAAATATTAGTAGGAAATTATAATCAAGTTCTTAAAACCAATGCTAATAAATTTGCATGGTAAAGATACTTGTGTAATTTAATTGTTCATGATAAAATTAAAATTATCATACAAACTTTGAACCAAAGGTTGACTACAGTGGTTGAAATTCTTTCTTGGTTATTGCTAATAATTTTTTTATTTATATAAATAATTATTGATTTATTTAGTTAAATGATTACATAGGCTTTTCAAATAACACTTTTAATTTTTTATGTAAAAACAATATCGGAGCAGCCTTCATACTTGATATTAAAAAAAAAAAAACAAATTATGACATGCATGTTAAATTCATGATTTTAATGTTTTTTTGATTTTTGATTTTTTTTGTTCATTATTTTTAGTTTTTTGTAATTTATTTTTTAATATTTTTTTCTTTACACGTTTTGTTTTTGGAAATTTAGTCTACATGGACTTGGAAAATTGTGTTCATGATTTTAATGTTTTTTTTTAGTTTTTCATTTCTTTTAGAAAAAATATTGTATTTTTGTTAATTTTTTTTATAATTTGTTTTTTAATGTATTTTGCTTTACACGTTTTGTTTTTGGAAATTTTAGTCTGCATGGACTAAAAAAAATTATATTTCACTATAACAATTACAATATTATTTCATTTTTTAGCGATGTTAAAAATTAACTTGAAATTTTATATAATTTTATTAATATATATAATTTTTATTATATATAAGTGTGAATTTTATGATTTACAGTTATATTTTTTTAATTAATATATATGATCTTTATTAATACAAATAATTCTCATAGATTTTATGATCTATAATTAAAATTAAAAAAATTAAAAAGCTTGTATATTTATTATTTATTTTTTATCAAAAAAAAAAAAAAAAAGTTCATTCATCCCGCAACAAAGAAAGTGTAACGTAACTATAACCAGTATAAATATAAACACTCGAATTCTTTGATCACACTTTTTTTTTTAGTACGATCACGGATTCTTCGATCACCTACTTTTGATCGATTTCATCAAAATATCTTCCGGCCCAAACCGATGCTTTCTGAAAATCGTACACTTTGCAAGTAATTTCTACATCCATTGAACTCATTTTCACAAAATGACAGTGATATCTGCATCCATTGAACCTGTTAAATTTGGTTCTTACAATAACTAATATGTTGGAGTTCCTTGATAGGACTGACTCTGTCTCTATTTAAAGCCATAAATTAGTGGTAGCTTGGGAAAGTCAAGATTACTATGTTGCCAGAGAATCATACAAATTCAGAAGCACTTGTTAAAGGGAACACGAAGTTTTGCCGAGGTGCAGCCTGGGTTGAAGTTCCTCTGCATATTATAAAACAATAATCATAACATGAAAGCAAAAGGAAGATCTGCGAATTCCTTCTGCACAGAATCGTTTTGATTTATTTATTGATTCGGTTCCATGCAATGGATCACAAAATCATGAATGTTGTTAGATGGGCAAAGATGATGAACCTAGCTGCAGAGCCATGATATATGCACGAATGATCTTTTTCAAATATAGCAAGATGCTTTCTTGCTAATACCACCCTAGAGGTTTAACAAGTGCCCTAGCTAGCTAGGCGACAACCTTTTGGCATTAGCAAGCAAAATTCCAATACTTTACCCTTTTTTCTTGCCCCTTTCGAACGCACATAGTGTGGATTTAATTATTTTTCTCTAGAAAAAAATGGAGTGGTGTGGACCCACAAGACCAGCATATAAAAGAAAGAATAACATCATGAAAATTACCTACACTAATGTAATATAAACGAAATTCTCAGATAATTATTCTTTCATGAAAGGTTAAGAATTTAAATTCATGACACCTACGTTTTAATATTATTCATAGGTTAACACATCGCCTAACTAAACCACGCACCCAGTTAAAGTCTTGGATATGTTTTGGTCTTGCATTTCATCGTATGCCACCATCAATCATCATGCTACTTATTTTTTATGGCAAATAAAATAAACTTTTATGGCATTTCATCGTATGCCACCATCAATATTCATCATACTTTTTTCTATGTGTTTTACTACCAAGAATTTCTTGCCATCGATCCCTTTTCAACAAGACAATGATTCACTTAAGTACCGCCAGGTCTCAGTAGTAATAATACAAAAAGTTAGGATTACTATCATATACCAATGTCTCCCTCTAAATTAAGAGACAATTATAAATTAATTTGTTATGTGACTCATCATGGATTCTTGAACAACATTGTAGACATAAATGAAAAAACAAAAAACCTCAATGATGAGGGCAAAAAATCAAACAAATTAATTAACGATGACTTTTAGATTATATGAATCTAAATTCATAACTGTTTGGACTCTTAAAGATATTATATTTATAACCAAATATAGGATTATTGAAAAAGAAAAAAACAAGAGAGGAGAAAGAAGGGTCTTTGCGTTGTGCTTTTCACCGCTCAAATACATATATTAGAGAGAGGGGTTGTTGGGAGGAGGGTAAAAATTAAGAGAGCAATTCTGGCATTTACCCTTGCTATAAAAAAACTCAATCCCTTTAACCATTGCAGTTCAAGCTGACAACTTTGATTCTTTCCCTTTATTATAAATAAAGAATAAATTCAAGCTGAGATATTTATGCATGTGAACAGCAAATGAATTAACCATAATGAGGGGGATATTAGTGCAAGTGTCGTCGATCTAAATGGTTTAGCTTTGTCCAAAAAGTTTAATTGAACTGGTTTTTTTGGGTTGTTTCTTTTTGGATATTCCAATTAACTCCCATAACTTTCTTACACATAAAAGATTTTAAGGAAGTTGGTTTGTAACTGTGACAGCGATAACTTATGTAGTATTTAATTATAGATGTAGAAGGGTTTGTAATTAATATTGAACTAATTATGGTTAAAAAAAAATTCATTTAATAAAAAAAAGCTATTAATATAAAAGCTATAAATAATATGAGAAAAAGCTAGAAAAGATTAATTGATTTCACGCCTGTTTGTTTTTTTGTTTAAAAAGCATTATTAAAAAATTTTAAATTTTAAATTTTAAATTTTTTTCTTTACTTCAAATTAATATTTTTTTTGGTATTTTCAGATCATTTTGACGTGCTCATGTCAAAATTTTTTTTTAAAAAAAATATTATTTTGATGCATTTTCAAGCGAAAAATATTTTGAAAAGCAACCACTACTACACTTTCAAACACCCTTAATCCAAGAGCCAAAAGAAATCAACCCCCAGTTCAACCTCACACTAAGATCCAAAAAGAATAAATAAAGAACATAGAATCTCTTTGTGATGATAATTACTCCAAATCTTACATCCTTGTAAGTAAAAAAAGAAAAAAGATATTTTATTCTTTGTTTTCATCCCTAATAAATTGTCCATCCAAAGAACTACAATCTAGTAAATAAACTAGGAAACAAATAGCTAACTAGGAAAGAAATAAAAAATAGATAATCATAATTGACAAGTGCTTCCAAAAGAAATTTTATGTCCAATAAAAGTTCTCAGGGACATCTTCTTGATTTGCATCAACTATCAGGTCCCCTAGCCAACTTGACTTCGACAAGTTATAATGAATATAGTCAACAAATAAATCTGGATGCAACCGTTAAAGTTTAGTATCCTATAGCCAAGTGAAATATGAAGTGAGTCGATTTTTCCATTGCACTAAAAATTTGTATTATCTTCCTTGACGAGTTGAAACAAATTGGTTATCATGGATAAAGGCGATTTCATCTCGAGAAGCAGTTGTGTTAGGGACATGAGGTTTACATGCTTTCATGGTCTTCGTAGTTGAAATTGTAGCCAATTCATCTGCATCATCTTTAAACTTAGTGATATCTTTAATTTTAAAGAATGTACTAATACCAAAATCTAAGGATAATTAAGTATATAATATATGCATTGGTGTATAATTTCTAGACTTTTAAAAAAGGACCAGCACATCGAGTATATAGTTTGGTAAAACCACCAAGAGGAAAATGTTTTGGTTTTAAGTGATTAAGGACCATATCACCAATGTCAAATTGCTTATCTTTACGCCTTACATTTGCAGAAACTGCATATGACTCAGTGTTAAGAGAGAGATGTTGTTTTACCTCTTTAAGAACATTTCTTATAGTTAGAAAAATTAAGTCCAGCTTCACTTGTTCTAGAAGGTAAGGGCAATGGATTGAGATTTAAGGGAGTATAAAGTCGAAAACCATAAACCACTTCAAAAGGTATTCTTCCTATAGACCTGTTCATAGAATTATTGAAAGCAAATTCTACATGTGGAAATGTAAGATCTTAGTTGATGACATGATCAACGACAAGGCATCGTAATGTATTGCACAAACTACGATTGATCACTTCGATGTGACCATCTCTTTGGGGATGAAATGCATTAGAAAACATTGGTTTTGTCCCCATATTTTTCCATAACATCTTTGAGAAGTAACTTACAAATTTTCATCCATGTCAAATGCAACAAAAGTCAAGGCACCATGTAATTGGACAACCTCTTGTAAAAATAAAACAACTATCTTTGAAGCATCATAGGTCTTGTTACACGAAATAAAGTGAGACATTTTTAAAAAACGATCCAAGGTGTTTTAAACCAAAAAGGTCATCCTATTGCATTTAGTTTACTTTAGAAGGCAAGGTGTTTTAGAGAGTTATGATCAATATAAATAATAAACTCTTTATGGAATAAGTAGGGACGCCAATGCTTAATAGTTTTAATTAAAGCATAAGATTTCATGTCATATGTAGAATACTTCTGACGAGTGTAATTAAGTTTTTCACTGTAAAAAGTAACACAATGACCTTCTTGGTTTAAGACACCTTAGTTCCTACATGTGAAGCATCACAAGGCACTTAAAAACCTTGAAAAGACACGATAATTTTAGAATTAGTGCTTGCCCTATCTTCTTTCTAATTTCAATAAAAGCCTTAGTGGTTGCTGCACTCCAAGAGAAGTTCTTAACCTTCTAACACTCAGTAATTGGAGCCATTATAGTGCTGAAACCCTGAATAAACTGTCAATAAAATGTAGTTAAACCATGAAAGCTTCGACCTTAGAGAAATCCTGAGGTGTAGGCCAATTTTGAATAGCTTGCACTTTAACGGGATCAACTTCAACACCCTAATCAAAGATGATAAAGCAAAAAAAAATAGACTATCTTCTTCATGAATGAGCATTTGGTGTGATTAATGTAAAGTTGTTTAGCCTTCAGAATATTCAATACTTATTTAATATAGGCTAGATGGTCCTGCAGACAGTTGCTGAAAATTAAAATATTATTAAAATACACAATGACCCGTTTATCCAGGAAAGGCTTGAGAACTTGTGTTATATCATACATGAAAATGTCTAGTACATTGGTTAATTTGAAGGGCATGGCTAGCCATTCAAATAATCCCTTATTTATTTTGATGGTCGTCTTCTATTCATCACTAGGACATATATGAATTGGTGATATCCACTGCGAAGATCAATCTTTGTAAAAATAGAGGTATTTCATTGTTAACAAGTTCAACATGTCATCAAGCTGCAAAATAAAGAATTGATATTTCATCATTATCTTATTAATTGCCAGATTATCCATACACATCCTCCAGCTAACATCATTTTTTAGTGTAAGCAATAGTGGAACAATGCAGGGCTACAACTTTCTCGAGTGAAACCCCTATCCAATAGTTGTTGGGTTTATCGGTTAAGTTTCTCATTCTCTGTTGGGCTTATTCGGTAATGTGATAGGTTGGGTAAGAATGGCTCGAAAATGAGATCAATAGCATGTTGTGTATCTCGCATTGGTGAAAGTTAGTGTGATATTTCATCGGGTATAATATCTTTGAATTTCCCTAGTATTGTTACAAGCTCAATGAAAATTAAACCATCATCTTACTTAACTTCACAATTTTCTCTTCAGTTGGAGCTCAAGAAAACTAATGCATGATCAATACTAGAACAATGTCTCTTATTATCTCAAATTTTGAAATCTACAATGGAACCAAAACAAACTCCTTACCCTTAAAATTAAAAACGTAAATAGCAGTATACCTGTCATAAGAAACCATCTAATCATAAAGTCAAAGTCATTCCAATAACATGTGGCAAACAGTCATAGGAATGACATTGCACCAGGCCTTGTCCACATATTTCTCTCCCAATGAAAACTTCACTAAACATCGATGCTTCACCAAGACCAAATTATTCTCATTGCTCCAACTAATTCGATAAGGAATAGGGTGCTTATTACTTTTCAGGCCCAAACATTTCATTGTTGATTAAAAATCACACTCATGCCACTGCCATTATCAATGATGATGTTTAATGCTCGACCACCAGGTTCTATACACGTATGAAAGAAATTGGTGCATAGCCACTCAGGATTAGCTTTAAATTCCTTCTTAGTCCGAGTCATTACTATATGGATCACAAAGCTAGGTAGTTTTGGTGCATTTAAATGCTCATTGTCATCATCATCAATACACCCTTCATTTTCTTCTTCCTTTACTTCTTTCATTTTTGTCAATTCTTTCTCATAAATAAAGGTTAGTTTCTTATCTATAGTAAAACAAATAATAACATAGTGTCTGAACCCCTTACATTTGTAACACCGTGGACCTTCATTTATAACTTTCAATTTTCCCTTCTGATCACCCATCATTGTATTTCCTAGTTTGTTATACAATAATGATGGCTTTGGGAATGAAACATTTGCTATGTACATTGTTCTTAAATCCATTGACATTGTTTTCTTTCCACTCAAAACCCCCAATTATTTCTTAATACACAATGTTAGTTGATATGCTTCTTCCATATTAATTAATTGTGTAATCAACATTTCCTTGTGCAGATCGCCACACAATCTATTATGGCATTGAGCCAACATTTGCTATTTAGTTTTCATAATCCTTTTATAAATAGTCAACTAATGGGAACGATCTGTGTACTGATTCATATTTAAAGATCCTTGCCTCAATTGTAACATTTTTTTTAAACATCATTTGCTCATAATCAATGGGTGGATATTTTTCTTTTATTTGTTCCTTGATCTCCTCTAAGCTAGAAATTGATAGATGTTGAGTAAAGCATAATTATTCTTCCACATTTCCCCATCAAGCCCATGCATGCTCTTTCAAGTTTATTCTGGCATAACAAACCTTTCAGTTTTTCAATACAACAAACCAGTCAAAATAATCTTCAATGACTATTAACCGATCCTTAAAAACATTAGGCTCTAATTTTCCATCAAAGTCAGGCACATCCACCTTCATCCTTTTAGTGAGTTCATCAAAAAGTTGATAATCCAAACCACGCCTATCATGGTTTTAGTGAAACTTTTCTTTGTTATATTGAAATCGAGGTTGATAATTCACGAACTCTCTGATGTCTTCATCTTCTAAATTCTCCTTATCATCCATGTTATTTTCATCAAGTGAATCCTTATGAAATTGACCATGCCCCTTCCTATTAGGAGATCTAAGTCCCTCTCGAGCCTAACACTTATCCATAACATCTAGTTGGTGAGAAAGTTGTTTCAATATAGTAGTGATGTGGGTGATTTGTTGTTGTAGATTGGCCCGCTCAAGATTTGAGTTGTTAGGAATGTGAGTGTTCGACATATTATACAAGTTACCACTACGGATTACACGCATGGAATGCTTTGATACCTAAATGATGCAAAACCTCCTGGTTTAACCTCACTTTTAGATCCAAAAAGAATAAACGAAGAACACTAAATCTCTTTATAATAGGAATTACTCCAAGTCTAATATCCTTGTAAAAAAAAACACTTTGTTCTTTATTTTCATCCCTAATAAAATGTCCAGCCAAAGGACTACAATCTAGGAGATAAACTAAGAAACAAATGACTAACTTGACTAGGAAAGAAATAGCCATCTAGGAAAGAAATAACAAACAGTTAATCATAAATGAGATGTGCTTTCAAAACAAATTCTATATCTAACAAAAGCCCTTTATCCACCAGTAGACCCCATGTTTTAAGGGACATCTTCCTGATTTGCATCACCCCCTTCTTCTCATGAAACCAAACTAGCACTATTGGAAGATAGAAATGCAAGAAACTCACCAAAATGCAATGACATTACATTTACATTGAGCATGCAATTTAAAAGCAAATAAAGTTGTTGTTGTTTTGATATATATCAAGAACAATAAAGTGACATTATTAGCCGTGTTATTAAATTTAATATGTACCGGTAGATCAATTCGTTAATTTAAGACTTGATAAGATTTCAGGTCGGATTTTATGTTAGCCCATCCCACCATGACTAGAGCCTAAGTAAACTCTGGAATCGGTCAAAACCCATTGTTTTTCAAAATGATGTTTTAACTTTTTTAAAAAAATTGTAACAGTATTATTTTGGAATGACCCATCCCACCATGACTAGAGCCTTGAATTAGATAATTGCCGACGCCGAGTTTTATAATTATTACATCGCATAATTCTTTGACGTCTCTTGTTCTTAATTGCAATCGTTCTCTTCTTGTTATTTGGTTTCTTATGATTCTTAAGACAATGCAAAATTAAAACCCAAGTCCTGCAGTTCCTTGCTATTTACTTTGCAAATCACACATATGTCTCATTAATAACCTTCTTAATCAAATCAACAGCTATACAGACCCTAAAATTGGTAAGAAATTTATATTTGATTTGATATATATGGATTATTTTATTCTTTTTTCTGACAGAGATACAAGAATTCATCTTGGAAATGCAGAAACATGTATTTTATAGTCAGAATCAACAAGGGAATCAAATCTAAAAAAGAAAAAAAAAAAAAAGCATTCAAATTAATTAATGATAAATAAAATAGGAGAAGAATGATGATGCAAATGATCTCATCGTTCATATGTAACCTGTGATCAACGTAACAGAATCCCCTTCCAATTTTTAATCTTAATTTTTTCATAATTAACAAGTCGCAAAGAAGCATAATAAAGTTAAAAGAACACTGAAAAGGTTGTTCTAAACTCCAAAGCCATCACCTTGACCATCTAGGTTCATTGGACCAAAACTCTCTTACACGTGTGAATAAGTATGACCATGAGACTTTCTTCACGTGGACAAATGTTGTTGACCTTCTAACCCTGCCAAACCTGGCTTTTGGCACCCATATAAAAGCTATTTCCAGGTAAACATTAGCCATGCAAAAAACAGACGGAAACCGAAAACAAAACAAAAATAAAACCAACATCGATCATGGACGAGGACAAAACAAAGAGCAAGGATGAAGGAGGAGAGGTCAAGTACAGAGGTGTCAGGAAGAGGCCATGGGGAAAATTCGCTGCGGAGATACGTGATTCAGCCAGGCAAGGGGCGAGGGTGTGGCTGGGGACTTTTAGCACGGCGGAGGAGGCAGCAAGAGCCTATGACAGAGCAGCTTATGCAATGAGAGGGCACTTGGCCGTTCTCAATTTTCCTAACGAGTACCCAAATATGGCCGGTAATGCTAGCGTTGGTTCCAGTAGTTCTACTCCCTTTTCCTCTTCAGGCTATCCAGGTTCTTCTTCCTTTTCATCATCAACGCAACAAGAGGTTTTTGAGTTCGAATGCTTGGATGATAAGTTGCTCGAGGAGCTGCTAGAGCAAGAAGAGAAAGGGAGTAAGAAAACGTAAAACTGTGCAGCTGACATGTACCAACTATCATGGCATGAGGAGTAAGTAAATCAGTGGGGGATCCTTATAGTACCCCATTGCTCTGTTTCTGAATGGAATTAGAAACCAAAAAAAAAAAAAAAATTGTTTGTGAAGTAATGGTCATTAGTAGGGTTGTGTTATATATATATATATATATATATATATATATATATATATATATATATATATATATATATATCACCTGCTGTGAGACTGGAGATCATAGCATAAGATCTCGCCATGGAATAACATATTTCACGTTGATGATTAAATGATCATGTACATCAATATAGTTCTGTCTGTGGGTGTACATGATTAAATGATCATGGAATGACAGACAATTCCCCAACAGTTTGCTTGCTATGTAGTCTATTCCAATTCCCAACGGGCGCCTGAGTATTTATCGTTTCAATTTGATTACATTTTATAAATGGGATTAGCATGCATAAGTAGTCCCTCGAAAATATCATTGTTGGAATATTCCTAGCCTTCTAGAAGGCATCCATTGCTGTGATATTCCCATGGTTTTTGTTGTTATAATTTTGTATTGGACATAGTTTAGGAAAAATCAGAACACGGATTAAATTTAAACAATAAGAAAATCCCAACTTGGAAGCGCTGGCCTATCCGGTGGTTCATTTCTTTGTTTCTCGATAGTACCTAAATTTAGAGCCTGCTCAGCCCAGATAAAAATTAATGTGACGCCGAAAGATCGAGCTTAGTAAGTGTAAGTTACCCATACGAAAAGCCTAGAAGAAAAACAAGTTCAACCTTCAATAAGGTGGCAACCCAAAGCAGAAATTCGAGATGCCTCCACATTCACAACTTAAGCCTTGTTACTTGCTGGAAAGCATTCTCTTTAGTCTTGTAAAGTACTTTCTTGACTTGACTGCCTCGCGTTTTATAACATCATAAAAAAAAAAAAAAGTTAATAAAATTCACTTTTTAATCACAGAAAAACGAGAGTGTTTTATAATTTAAGAAAGTGGAAGACATGTACTTAAGAACTGAACTGAAGTGGTAAAGACATTAATAAAACACTTTAAAATATAATATTATTAGAAAATAATAAATTACTAATATATTTATATATGAAATAATATATTATTAATTATATATTAATATACAATATAAAAATATATTAATTTGACATTTTGGTTTATTTATACTTTAATTTAGATAATATAGCTAGAAAATATATTATAATACAAAACATGTTATATTATACAATAATTATACATTTTGAATCATTAAATTGTGCTGTAAAAATAGGATATAGGATATTATTGGGAAAAAAACTTATTTTCAATGTTCTCTAAACACTGAAAAAATATTTAATAAAAATAAAAATTCCACTATTTTTATAAATTTAATTAGTCAAAACTCTACTCAAAATGTAATATTTCAAAAACAAATGTTTATATTAAATACACACACGTATGTGTATGTATATATAGTATAGTTACATTTTATAAAATAAACTATTATATATATATATATATGATATAATAAATATCTTTTTTTATTTTTTTTATTATAAGTGGTTAAATGATTAGTAATGCTTTATGTATATTAGATAAGTAGTTTTTTTTAAAAAAATATTATTTTTCAGTTTATTTTTCATAACATAAATAGTCAAGTGTTGAAAAATATTTTTTATTTTATTTTCATGATATTGTTAAATAATAAAAAATAATATATTTTACAAGAATTTACTTTTTATATATATAAAAAACCCTTTAAAACCAAAAAAAAAAAAAAAACTTTATAACAAACAAAAAGGTATTAGCCGTGTGCATAGGCATTACTTATTGCTGTTCAAGTTGAAGAGCATGAAAATAAACAGGTTTGTTCTGCATAAAGTTGGATTGGATTAATATATAAAAAGAAATGAAAAAAGAGCGAAAGGAGACACTAAATTATTTGGTTAATAAACCAAAAACTGAAATTTAAATAAACCAACCTTCATTGTCCCCATGTCGTCAACATCTAAACACCATAAATGTTCAACAGGGAATCCGCCATCAGGAGTTCGCTTGCAAGCTTTACCGTCTTCTTTCATTCCAGAAATAGGATTAATCACACCACACGTAGCCCTCTGTGTAGCCACCACCATTACATCAGATCTCGCATTTCAAAAGAACAATTAGCTCTAAATTACTGGATGCAGAATATCGTATGAAGACAATAAATTCATTTCATAATGCTGATCAACAAGATTCCAATTCTTTTTGAGCTTTTATTGGTAGTTACTATTAACACTTTTAGTCTTGAAATTTTATATATATTTGATAAGAACATCTTTGAGATTAACATTTTCTTTTTCAAGCTGGAACTCAGCCTGAATTATCTTAGTCCCTTCAACTATATATGCAATATATATCTACAAAATCTTTGGTGTATATTCTGTTCTCTTATAATCAGAACACCAGTTCTCATTGAGCTTGAACTGTTAAACAACGTTAATAATCATCTTGGAAGCAAATCGCTGCATGATTTGTATATAATCAACAATTTATCTTAACCTTTGTTCTTCGTTTTACGATTCTAGATAATATTTGATATAATGAAGAAGAGATTTGCTTCATTCGGATTCTGCATTAATTTTTACTTGAGTTGATGTCTAACATAATACAAACTCGGCTTATATCCCTCTCTCTTCTCCAGCCGTCAGTGGGAGTGCAAAACAAACGAGCCATCCGTTCTCACACACCAGACCTTCATCAATATATATAAATTTCACCACTGGTTTCATTATATTGAAACTAAATTATTGACAGTGGAATTAATACAGATTAACAACTCTGCAAATTCATGGGTCAGCAGTTATTATAAACCAAGAGAAAATGCATAACTAGAACACCACATAAACATATGATACAGTTTTATGTCCATGCTATAAATTCTTCTGTACTAGCAGTTACAATCAAGTAAGCCAACAACCTGAACAGCATCAATGACATAACTCAAGATGAGAAGGGAGGAATTGATTATGGAGTAAATGAAGATCAAAGCAATGCTACACATTCACAACTTATAGTTGTCATACCTTGTTTTGCAAAACCATCTGCTATATAGTTGCATCGCGTTGAACATGAGAGAAACACACAGAACCCAAATGTGAAGAAAATCCAGATGCAAAAGATGAAAAGCTTTTGAAATCTTCATGGCCTATTAGATCGATAACCGGTGGTTAAGAAACTCAATAATCGTAAACCTAGGTGATCTGATGTTTAGTTTTTCTCTGCTATAGTGAAGCATGTTTTGTACCATAAAAATGATTCCAAACATTTGGAATGTCTCTTCTTCTCTTTAGTTTTGCGTTTCATATACTCCTTCCGTCTCAAAGTTTCAATATCATTTAATTTTTCATCCGAAGTGCAATTAATAGCATAAAATATCATTTATTTTCAAATTACCGTATTTGAATATAAATAAGAGAAAGAAATTGGGTTTTTTTTTGTACAAAGGATAGCAAAATCACCCATGATCCAATTGCCTTCTTCACCTTGGATTAGATCAGCCATGGTCCACCATGCCAGCTTTGCCCAGATTAACCAAAGAACTTCCATCGGCACTCACCTTAATAAAACCTCGTGGAGGTTTAGCCCAAGAGATCCATCCTTGTTGTTGAGAATAAGTTCCCGCGCTATCATCTCCAAATGCCTGTTTACATGCTATCAAGAGATCTTTCAATTGACTGAATTGGGAGTAAGATGAAGCAAGTTTACCTTGAATAACTTCCTTATTACGAGAACATCAGATCACCCAACAGGTAGAAGTAAATTCAAGGATTCTGTCTTCAATGCAAGCAACTTGGAATACATTCATATGCAGCCACTCGTCCCAATCCCAATTGAAAAACCCATCGACATGATTCAAATGTCCAGAATGAGCCGCACACTCTCGGTCCATTTACAATCTCGCAAAACATGGATTGAAAGAATTCAAATAGAAAGTTATAATTACAAATATAATAGTAAAATCAAGTAATTAATAGTTTAATTATTTGATAACACGCAATAGTTTTGGGACATGTATAGGACAATGACTTTGAGACAGAGAGAATATGAGCAAGATTTGATCTTTATTCGTCAAACTAACCAACTGCTAAGAATACTTCATACCATACAGTTTTGGTTTGATTTGGTAGGATTTCAAATCGTAAACTTTGTATGATGTTAAAAAAAAAATGAAAACGAAAAGAAGCTAAGGCTATGAGCTTAGGAATTAAAATTACATTTACTGGATTGGTGAGAAAAAGGTCCGTATTGCATGGGTGATCTCTCCCTCGGCTGAAGAGGGGCAACGAGTGAGCAGCTCAACATATTTTTGAGTTAAAGGGGCAAGGTATCATTACATGTAAATTTCAAGAATTCCATACCAAATTTATCGTTGTCAACTAATTTAGACACGCCATTTCTCCCCAGTAGTTGGGTAACTCATGGATCCCTAACAATCTTATTCATCTTGTGGAAGTAAGAACTAATAATATGAAAATCATAGAGATTTTTCTTGAAAAAATTCTTGAATAAGCTTAAATCAAGAACAAAAAAAGAAAGGAACAGGCACAGAAAAAACTAAAACTCAATCTTGCTGCCGTTTCTTCTTCTCCTCTTCTGTTTCAAGAAGCTCCTCCAAAATCTTATCATCCAAGTACTCAAACTCGATAACTTGCTTTCCTTGTCCGTCACTCGATGAGCTTCCCCTCTGAAAACTCTCGCTTGCACCAACATCACTACTAGATGATGAAACTGGTGGACGACGAGGAGAAGATCCTATCACTTGAGAGAGATAATCATTAGGAAAGTTGAGGATTGCAAGATGACCTCTCATGCTAAATGCAGCTCTATCATAAGCACGAGCTGCCTCCTCTGCTGTATCAAATGTCCCTAACCATAACCTTGCTCCCTGCCTTGATGGGTCTCGTATTTCCGCCGCAAATTTTCCCCAAGGTCTCCTTCGAACACCCCGGTATCGAACCTCTTCTCTCCCTTTCAATTCCTTTTCCTTCCCTTTATCAGGCTCTTCCATGCCCTTGTTTCAAATTTGGTTCTTGACAAAGATGGTCGTATTTGAGTCATATTATTTGGTGAATGCCTATATATGTATTTCGGAGCTGATGTACTATCTGACGATAGATGTTTGAATTTTCCACAACGTGGTTTGACAATATCTAGATTTAGAGTTTTTTTAAAATAAAATAAAATAAAATAAAAATTAAAAAAGAATAAAAAACATAAAAAAACATACCAACTTCTAGGAAGGTTCTCGCATCGAGCAATCTACATATATATTCGATTGTTGGACTTTTCCTATAATGGAATTTTTAAAGTGTAATAAATCTCTTTGTATAGATATGTTACTTAATTTGATGGTTCTGATTCTTGCCTCTTTGATAATTCCTAAAATTTAAAATGTTTTGAAATAAAATTAATGTGGCGGATAATTAGTTGATTTCTTAGTTTAATTAATTTGATTTGTTTTTTCTAGTTCATGTGTGTAACTTGATATGAAAAGTTCAGGGAGCTGGTAACTAATAGCGAGTGACGCTTGGTAAGCTATGGTAACCTATAATTGTGGTAGTAGCAGGTGATGCCTAGTAAGTTAGGTGATCGGTAACTGTAGTAGTAATAGTAGTAGTCGGTGTTTTGTAAGTCAAATGATCAATAGTTAATTCCTGTAAAAAGTTTTATTTGGTGGGCATAAGAACTCTCTATTGATAAAATCAATAACTTTGTG
The DNA here is from genome assembly GCF_951802175.1 of Populus nigra. Taxonomy (NCBI): domain Eukaryota; kingdom Viridiplantae; phylum Streptophyta; class Magnoliopsida; order Malpighiales; family Salicaceae; genus Populus; species Populus nigra. The sequence continues at coordinate 12,524,349 of NC_084857.1, forward strand.
CAGAGAGAAAGTGCAATGGTGTTTTAAAGAGACAAGCTCTGAAAATATATATGCTGAAAATATTAAGAATGAAGAAATTGTGAACGTAGTCCTTAAAGGGTTCATTGGATATTTATAGCTCATGAATCTTGTTCTTTTATGAAGAAAAGGAGAGTGAAATGTAATTTTACCTTTGTGATATTTTGAGTTATATCCTACTTAAAATAATGTCTCAAATCAATATAAATATTGAGGGACTCACATTGGGTTCAGGAAAAATTCTCTGGCGAGTGTTGTGTTTAGGTAAGGTGCTTAAGTCCATTAGAGGTGAAAGTAGGTCTTGACACGTTGTCAGAATCCAAACACACTAAGCTCAGGCGAGATAACTCAAGCCCAAGAGGATGTTAGGGTGCATGCTCAACACCAGATGAGTATACGCCTATGCATTGCATGGTCATATGCTTTGTATAGGTATGCACCCAGTGCACTGCATGGGCGTACACCTTACATGGCGCCCATGTACTGGCCGTCCATGCGCCTATGCACTAGGTGCATAGGCTCGGGCTATATACTTGATTCTATATTCATTTGGTGTTGTTTGGGTTTTTTTCTTCTTTTAATGGAATTTTTTTGTCCACTTTTGGGGGGGTTTTAGGTTTATTTTATTTTGATCAATTAGTAACCCCTAAAGGTAGTGGCATACACCCTGCATAGGTATGCGTCCAATGCTCTTGATGGGTGGGCATACATCTTGTTTGGGCTCGTGTTACCACACTCGAACCTATGTTTTTTTGGATTTTTTTTTGAGGATTTTTTAGGTCTACTTTGAGGGGTTCTTTTGGTCCATTTTGTGAGATTTTTTTTTGTTCAATTTATTTGTATCCATGGCTCTTCAATCTGATTTGTTGCTAGAATAAAATTTTCATGCACGACATGGTAATTAGTGGGAACAAGTTTTTCTACCCACCTCTTTTTTTTCTTCTAAATCATTCAAATTGGATTTAAAGAGATTGTTGTACATCCATCAGATATCCAACTCAATCTAGTATTTTTGTTTTTTTAAAAAAAACAGATTATCATATATATTCTTTAATTATGTGTCATGAGTCTCGTGACCTATAAGCCTTCGAGGTTCTAGGATGTAGTCTACCTACTTTTAAAGCATTTCCAAAACTAAAGTATTTTTATGGTAATTTGAGAACCTAAAAGAATCTAAGTTAGATTAGAACATAATTTTCTATAAAGAAATTAGAAGGTTTATTCAAACGAATACATTGATTTTAACACGTAGAGTCGAATGAGCAAAATTGTGTTGTCACTTTAAAATAGAAATGCTCCATAATCATCATCTTCTAAAGGCGCAACGAAGCCAAGAACATAATCAATTTTTATTTTTTAAAAGTAAGAAGTCTAGATCATAAACAATCTATTAAAGAAAGGATATATCATAGATATCAACATCATGAATCTCAACAATTAATTATTTATGGGTAGAGAAGCCGCCTCCTGGTTTAATAGCTAACTTTCCAAGTAATCAGACAAGCCTAATAAAAACTAAAAGATAGGATATATCATAGAACCTCCACTTCCTAATAAATTATACATAAAGTTTATTTTGATCCTTATTTTTATATAAATCATTTGATTATATATACCTTAAGAAATTATAAATTAGCCCCTCCTAAATGTTTCCGGAATAAGAGGTTTGTAACAATAATATATAGTGGGTATACGAACTTATCTTTTTTCACATGTAATGTATATTAAAATCTTCTAAATGTGAAAAAAGTATATCAAAACCATTTATTTTTGTGTTTAGATAATATGCCCTGATATTAGAAAAAATGTATATATATGCTAGTCTAGTAATATGAACTAAATTAAAATAATTCTGTAAATGATTGGGTTGAGTTTGTTACTCAAACAAAAACCTTATTATTAACTAGAAAACTATAATCTAAAATAATAATTAGTGTGTTAATATTTTAACATGTTTTTTTTATTTATTAAAGACGATATAACTCAATCAATTTTATAAAATATTGTATAACAATAAATTTATTAGAGGTTACATACATATGTAAAAAAACAAAAAAAAAACTTATCTGCGTATGCACACAAATATACTATTGATATAAATCAATTTAATTTGGCCATCCAAATCATGAGTTATCGAATTCTAATTTCTAACGAACACACACCCCAATTTTCTAACATGGAAAGCATGTCTAATCAATTTTGGGCTTTAAACCCAACCCATAAACATGAATTATTTTATGCCCCGAAATGTGATAATGCAACTTCTACGTACGCCGAACCAACAACAAGATTCGAACTTAAGATTTCGAATTTAACGAGCCTTTGCCTACCAATCCCTTGGTTCTATAACAATGTTTCTTCAACACATCAATTAAAAATGATAGTATACTTTTCCAGAACAAGTTATCACAATTTGAATTAAAATAAAACACTGCTTTTGCTAGGGGTCAACTTTGTATGGATGTCCATGCCCAAAAGTTTTCCGCGCATGGAATCTCAATTCTCGAGGAGGCGATCGAAGATCATTGAGAGATACAGCTTCGAGTGCTGAGCCAGCCCAATCCAGCCGTATCTCGTCTTTTTCTTCATTTTTTTTCAGTTCTTCAATTTGAATCTTAATTACCAGTCAAAAACTGCTTCATGAACTAAACAAAAAATCCTGAAGACAAAACTTAAGAAAATTCAATTCAAATGAAGATAAAAATAAACAATTTTAAATCCTCAAATAGAAGAAGTCGAAGCCAATTCTATGAGCACAACGTAAACAAATTGGAGAAGTGTAGAATAACGCTACTGGTGTTCCTAAGGTTTTCTAGAACAATCTAAATTGAGCTATAATTCTTCAAGTTTGGATCAAAATGAAGAAACACAATTTTGAACTTGACTAATATAATTCTTTGAACATGACTTGACTGATAATCAACTCTATACAAAGAAAAGTGAGACGTGTTGTGACTGGTGGCTCCAAATCTTTAATTAGTCCACGTGCATATTAAAAAAAATTCTTAGAGGCGGCGATGCATAATTCACCTCTTCCCGGTAATCCAATCGATTAGATTCTTGATCAAACATATTTTAGTAATTTTTACGCTTTTTTATTGGTAAATCACAAGAATACAAAAAAAAACAATTAACCTTAATTAATAAGATAAAAACTATGATTTGCCACCTACCTTATCGATATCGTAGGTACATTGATCCCAGCCATAAACGATGAAAAGTCTTTCTTTTTCATCGTCCCAAACAAAAAAAGACGTGGTAGCATTGAAAAATATTATTTTAGCTTGTTTATAATGTGAACAGCATAAAGGGTTTGAGGTTGATGGGGTTGGATAGAGAGGGTATCAAGATTGAACTCATGAAATTGTCACAGTAATGGACACATACCTTGCTACTAATTATTCTGCACTATGGTTTTGACTTCGGGGACATCTGAGATTGAGATAGAAATTTTTTCTATACTGATTAAATCGTTTTTTAAAGTATTTTTTATTAAAAAATATATTAAAAAACATTTTAATATTTATTTTTATAGCAAAACATTAAAACGATTTAAAAATATCAAAAAAATATTAATTTAATATCTAATCGCATTGACAATCACTCGCTTAATTGAAGCAAAACTGAACTGATATAATTTTTTTTTCTCAGTTATTTATATACATTTTTCAGGCTTAGGTACCGGTTCATGTACCCTGAAACAGTGAGAGTTTGAATCTTTAAGCTATTGATTAATGTATTGACTGGTTCAATTAATCTCACCTTTTTTGGTTGATTCGCTCTTTATTAAATTTGCTTTAATCTGCTAAGAATGTTTTGAAGCCTCTGTTAACCGTGGAATATATGCCATGATCAATGTTACAACTTAAGAGAGTGGAACTGATTTACAAAAATAAATAAATGAAGAGTTGAAAAGCGGAGGCTCTCGATCAAAGTTTACTCAGGAAGAGCTTTTACTGTTGTTGATTCTTGGTTTAAATTGATAGAAAATGACATCTGACATCATAGATGTCTCCCACCTTTCAAAGTGCATGCATTTAAGCAACTCTTGTTGTTTGTTCCCACATCATTCCCATATCAGTGGATAAGGAGAGAAAAAATTCTTCACTGCAACGATATAAGAAATTACTCTAAAATTCCGAAACATAATTAAATAACTAGTTATTGATGACATGGATATATTAGTTATTTTAAGATTAAAAAGGGAAAATTCAGTATTTTTGCATTATAATGCATAGTAAAATAACTATACTACCTTTAGAATCAAAATCTTTTGAAACTAGTGTACATGGGTGTTTTTGTATTTTCTATTTGGGTTTAAATAATTTTAAAATAAACTCTTTTTTTACTTATATTTAGGTGTGTTTTTGTATTTTTCTTTGGGTTTTTTTTTTATGTTATCAAGTGATGGAGAGACAATATTTTAATTTTACAGATATAAATATTATTAAAAAGATAAGCGACTAAGTAGCGGTTGCACTCTTTGAGCATTGCTTGCAGCGGTGCCCGGCGACCAAACATTAAATTTAAAAGGCTGTGCTTGAATCAGCTCATCAATCTCTTCATTCCTAGGCAGCGTGTGTTATCAACAGAACTCCAGTTTTGTTTCACCAACCTTTCCTTTAAAAAAACATTAAGGTGTCCACGTACACATCTACTATTTTATTCTTTGGTCAATGTCATTTATTGCTTTCCATCAATATATATATATATATATATATATATATATATATATATATATATATATATATATATTAGAAAAAAAAAATTAAAAGAGATCAGACATGTACTGTGAACTGTGAGTTCTTTAAATTTTTTTTTCCTTTTTGTATAATATACAGAAGCAAGAGATGAAGCATATAACAAGGAAAAGAAAAAATAGGGTTTGATTGTGATTTTCCAAGGAAATGGAGGCACGGAGTTTTATCTATAAATTCTCAAAGTAGTCCTTTAATTTTTTTTTTCAGATTTATTTCTTTTGTTTTAATTGAAGACTAGGCTCCATAATTATTTTTTATTTTCTTTGTATATGAATTTTTTAATAATTTTAAAAATAACTTGAATTATCTCGAGTCTTTTTATTTATTGTTTTTTATTAAAATTAGATTTTTATAAAAATATTTTATTTTTATTTTTTATTTAAATTAAATTAAATTAATTGATTAAATATAAATATACATGGTCATTTCATTATATTTTATTTAGTTTGATTAAATATAAGCAAAGAGACAGGAAAAGAAGATTTTAATATTAACGCGTTGGCCATTAAAAAAATTTCTCATAACTTAAATATTTTTTAATGCAAAAAAAATAAAATAAGTGCAACCGGCAACCTGGTACGGGCCCTATAGCTAGTACAGAACTAAAAGGTGGGGTGAAAATAAAATGCACTCTATTCACAATTCACCATGGATTCAAGCGGTGATTTTTTTTTCATTTTGATCATCAAATATTTTTCTGCTTGATTGAGTCATTCAATTGCAAAATTGATATGCAATTGCTTCTGATTTGTTAACTGGTAGCAGAATTGAAAGAAAGATAAGTAAAGTGAAACGGGCAACGAAACTAGGTTGGGGTTTCAAAATTGGCATTAAAAATTCACTTTTGTCCTCCTATTTTTTAAATGATCAATTTGTAGTCTTTATAGTTTTTTAAAATTCAATTTTGATATAATTTTTTTTTAGTTTTTAATTTGAAAGAAGAGAAAGAGAGTCATTGGATTTTGATAGTAAAAAATCTTGATTGTCATTTGTTTTGATTAAAAAAAATTCAATTTTAATATTAACGGTTTTTATTTAATGAATGGTTTTTTCTAGGTGTTCTTTGTCTTTTTCATTGTTTGAGAATGTAAATATAAGCTAAAGAGATTTTTTTAATTCAGATTGATTTCTAGGTTTTTAATTAATTTTCTTATTGTTTGAATTTTTGTTGTTTATATAGGTATTTAGGGTAATTTTTAGAGTGAAAAAACCTCCACCTTAGTTTTTTAGTAACCCTATGGTCACCAAAGTTTAGGGATGGAGATAACGTATCGTTCATCTATTTAAAAATAAAAAACAATTTGAGGATGCATGACGTGTTCAGAAAAAAAAAGTTTGGCATATGGGTGAGGTCTTTTTTATGGGCAAGTGTATGGGTTGGCCCAAATGCCTAGCCTTTTCTTTTTGTTATTTAATGCATTCTCAGTCCCTTAAATTAAAAGAGAAATAAAACATTTGTTTTTTTATTTAATTATTTGTTTTTTTATTTAATTTAAAATTAAAAAATATCTTTTTGTTATTTAATTTTTTAAAAAATTAGCATGTTTTTGTTATTTTATTCCGACATGTCCGTTCTTTTTTTTCTTAAAAAACTATTTTATACAAAAAAATCTGACACATTTAGTTATTGTATAATTCAATAAAAAACAATCTAAAAGATAAAAGAAATTATTAAATTCAGTGAGATGCATGACCCGAGTGTGTATTTTATAGGTTAACCTGGATTCACTTAAATTATTTTTTTAATTAATATATTTTTTTATCAATTTATCATTCAACGTTGAGTTAATTAAGAAGTGAACTTTCTAATTTGTTTTATTACATGATATGTGAGTTTCACAAGTTAACTCGATTTGATCTAAATTGATCTAATATGTTGCTATTTTAATTTTTATAAAAAAATATCCTAAAAAAATCACCGTCACAATATTAAAAAAATATCATCCAATATACAACAAATTTTTAATTAATTATTAATTTAAAAAAACACATTAGTAATGAATGAATATGTTTTTTACATTTTTAAAAATAATTTATCTAATCCGTGATGCAGTGCTAACCAATGGTATATTAATGATTATATATTGTGATATTACAATTTGTTTTGCCATATTTTCAACAAAGGAGTTTAAAAAAATTAATATTTTATTGACATTTAACAATTGTATTAAAATGACAAAACCGCCTTTGTATCATCTATGTTTATGGTAATTGGTTGTCTTACCCTTCATGCATTTGAAACTTGGTCGATTGGTATCAAAATTTAGAATGTCAGTCAAGTGGTCAAATCAATAATTGCACGTTAGAAGAGGACCGAATCTCTCCTTGTTGAAATGAAATTGATTATTGAATTTATTTTTTTTAAATATGGTTTTTAATATTGTAATATTGTTTGGGAGATATTTGTGATTTGGTGCTGTGAAATGACGTGAACAATAAAACACCAAATGGGACGAAATTATCAAAGAACAAAAAAGAAGGTTCAATTTTAGTCTCTCTATATAATTGATTGAGATGAATTGATCCACATTTCATCTATTTTGGTGCCGATCGACCAATTAAAACACAATAAAACCATCTAAATGGTGATTTAGTGACAAGAATTTGGACCAAGAGGTTTATTCCCTCTGTGGTCTCAGATTTAAGTTTTGTGATTGCTCATATGATGGTCACTGAAAGTTTACATTATCGTTAATTTTAGGGTCCGTGAGATTAGTTGAGGTGCGCACAAACTGGCCTAGACACCCACGTTAAACTAAAAAAAAAAAACAGAGAATAATACCATCAATTGCCACGAACAAAGAGCAAAACGGTGATTTTTCCAAAATGACTAAAATTGATATAATCTTGATATTGTAGATTAAGGTTTTATCTGTTATATATAAATTTTATATATCGATATAAATTATTTTTTAATCTGATTCAAAGAATGTTACGATTATTTTTAGATAGAAATACATTTCATTTGAATAAAAAAAAATCGTTTTGAAATTTGATCAAAAGTCAAAATCTTTAATTTTCAATTTATTAATTCTTACTTTTGTCGTCTTTATTATTCAAAAGAGTTATTTTACTTCCAATTCGAATTATTTTATCGTAAATTGTTTATAGAAAATACCTGTAAAAAATTTATTTTCATACTCTTCAGAAAGCATAACAAATAGAACCTAAAATATAATTTGCACTCTTTTTTAGTTTTTTTTTCAAATTGGCAAATATCTTTAGATGACCCAGTTTTGCAAATGCCAATACAATAGCAAGGGTGTAAATTATTTTTGTCGGATTTCAAACATTATGCTGGGAATATTCTGTAAGCAATTAGAGCAACGGGGAACCACCAAAGTTTATAGCCGGACAGGTTGTGGGATGGCTCGAATGAGACCGCCGAGAATAGGTCGTTGGTTTAGTGGAAAGAGCACTGGTAGTGGGGCCTTGACATGGACGCAAAGAGAATTGTGAACATCTACAAATCGACTATGTACCGTGAATCTGTTGGCATCATAGCTCGCCTAATTAACTAGCAGTCAAGTAGGAGTGTCACTCCTGCCTTAATTAGATCCTCTTTTTTCTTTTCTTTTTTTAATGCTATTTGTGGTTACGAAACAGAATCAAAGGCCAAGCGGTGGTTGTAGAGGAAGGAGTAGAGACCACTGATGCTCTGTGTGTGTGTGTGTGTATAAACATATGTTACTCTCACTATCTGAACAGGTCAGGATCTGGAAAGAAAATGGGGAGTGGAAACCAGACGTTTCTTTTTCTTCCAAAGTTACATATGAAGAACCTCTGAGTATCATTTTACACTCGTCTTTGTTCTGATTTCTATGGACATGTTGGATGGTATTTATAATTTAGTCTCTTTCAGTAACCTTTTCCTTTTTCCTTTTCCAGCGGTGGAGGGCTTCTCATTCAGATGCACAAAGATGCATGGTGTGAAAATGACGAGGACTTGCGCGCTGGCTAGCAAAGAAGAGATTTCTGCCCTTGTCGCATTGGGACAATAATTAAAAATTGCTAGACACAAAATTCAGTAGTATCTGAACAAGGAAGAAAAAATAGACCGAAGAATATTTACAGATGAAAGTACTGCAAAATATATAGGGCCACATGAAAAACAAGATTCTAATGGTGTTCTCAGTCAAGACATAAGAATTTTCCAAATTTTATTGGATCAATTTGTATCTGAAAAGACCGCTCTCTTGAAACGGGCTTTCCAAGAAGCTGCGTATCATGCGTGAACATCAAAGCTTCTTGTGCGTTAAAGAAGAGAAGAGGTGGTCACCATCCACAAAATAGTATCCATTCTTTCTGGGAGACTTTCAAACATTCAACAATTATCTCCCAGTTTTGGCGACTTTGAAATGTTAATTTCCTTGGGTTTCAAGGGGGCGTGTATCCGGACCATTTCAAAATCACAAAATTAATTTTCAAAATCATGATCCATAGGCTCTATATCTAGGATAATAATACGTTTGGATCACCGATAGTAGATAAACAATCTTTAAGGAAAAGTTTGCAGCTCTTTTACTTGTTTTTTGTGAAGTAATTTAGATTATACATGTATTAGAAGAAGTTTTCATCAGAGTTGACTGGAGATTATGATTATGATCACGACATCATTCACATGAATCCCAATGTTTCATAGTAAAAGATGAGAGAGGAGAGGCGTAACAAAACGCAACAACATCAAATCGGAAGTTACTAAGAAAGTCCCTATTCATGGGAATATAATCATGTACATTTCGTGTTCAAAGATGTTTTTCTTCTTTTTTAATTTTCTGGATATAAACTTTCAAATTAGTATTTGGAATTTTTTTTTTGTTCTCTGAATACACTAGATCAATTATTAAGAATCTACCCTTAATTAAAATCGCTCAAAAAATATTCATCTTGATTAATGAATAAAGTAGTTTTAAAACACTCTTCAACTTCGGGGGAAGTACTCCTCCAATAACGCTATTAAATCAAAATGCATTTCCCTCGGAATTCTGAATTTAACTCGAATAAAATACAAAATATTTTTTTTAAAGTATCCTTGTTGTTTTACTATGTAATAAAAATAAAAAAAATATTTATTTGTCCTGTTCAATTTACAAATAACAAATAAATCGTGTGAAATATTATAATATTCTTAAAAGTCAGTGCAAAGCTTTTTAGATAGAAAAACAAAAATATTATTACACTATTCTAGAAAACAATACTAATGGATCTTAATTTTTGTTAATAATGATCCCTCAACTCCAAAACTATTAAACTTTGAATTTTTTTTATTTTTTTAACTCTTTTAGTATTGTAATTTAATCCATAATCTAAAAAAAAAAAAACAGATATTGCGAAACCAAGAAATAATTCATGCAGAAAAACTTTAAACACAAATAAAAAATTGGTTTCCTTTTCTTCTTTTTTTCCCCTCAAAATGAAATGGTTTTTTTTTTTTTTGTCTTTGGCTTATAAAATATCCGAAAGCTGTTTGCTTATATACAAATACAATAACGCCCTGCACTTGAATACTGGGTTTCAAATATTATTTTTCATCAAGAAAATTAAAAGGACATAATTTTATCACATAGAATTGGTTTTTATTTGATAAATAATTTTATCACATCAAACGTACATATCTTAGTTGAGTGATTGCACAAACTTTTTTTAATGCTCATTGATGATATATAACTCTAAAAGGAAAAAAAAATTGGAGTTTCTTCCATTTTTGGAAATTGAAAACCACAATTATGGTAATTTTATTATTGAATTTGAAGTAAGTTTATTCACATTTTCGTATCTAATCTTTGTTTTTATATGAAAAATACTTGGAGTGGATTAAGTAATTATACTCTTTTTTGTTTTGCTGTAATACTCGTAAGGTGAAGCCATGGCAGCGAAACAAAGTAACTTACCGACGGGAGAGATGGCTTCTCAAGTGGAGACTATGGAGAAGACCATCTTCGAGGGCACATGCAGGAGCCAATCCTGATTTGTCACGATCCCGATTATGAGAAAGAATAGGAAAATTCGAGGTGTAAAAAAAACCTTTTATTTAATATTTAAATTATTTTCCAAACTTATCTATTCAAAATTAGTTAATATAAATATTATAAATAATTGCCAACTAAAATATCTAAAAAATAAATATTACAATTTAAATAATGTATTAAAGTTTTTAAAAATTGATCAAATCAACGTAACTCATATATTATATAACAACAAACTTAATTTATTGTTATATATATATATATATATATATATATATATATATATATATATATATATATATATATATTCTCAATTGATTCTTTTATTATAGTTAATTGATTTAGTTGGTTTATTAAGCTAAAATTATTTGTTATAATCTATAATATGTTTTGAGCTAAGTTATTAACATAAGCTTAATACATGGAAAAAAAAATCAAACTTGTTAATATATATAATATGAAAAAAAAATTAATCCTATATATATCTAACACACTTAAATTTAAAAATTAAATAAATTTAGGTTTATAATTTTTTAAATATAAAAAATTAGATTAGATTTAATTATAAATCAAGAAAAAAACCATTATCTTCCACGTGGGTGGCAAGTGGACAATGCTCCATCTAACATAGTTTTTAGATCCGGCCTGATCTAAGATCTGGTTTCTGGATTTTGACCGGGTTGTCCAGGTCATTTTTTTTAAATCAAAACAATATCGTTTTAGTAAAAAAATAAAAATCAATGGGTTGCAACTAAGTTTATGATCATATTTTGTCAGGTCAACTAAGTCATCAGATCATATTGGATTTTATTTTATTTTATTTTTTTTAATTCAATTTAATTTTAATTTTAAATTTTGAATTGAGCAGCTAGACCAGACGGGTTTCAAAACTATGCCAACCAGCAAATCTGAGACAGATAAAAACTGAGATCATTGAGATGATGTCATAACAAATGCCGTTCTGACCTGGCAATCTATCTTCAGTTGACAAATCAGCAATTTTAGCCCATAGGCGATGCGGATCCCAGACTTAATTAAATGATTAAACATAATGCCATCATATTCACTTTGGCCAATCTTCTTCGTTGTTTAGGATATTTTGTTTTTTATATGAATACTAGCTTTTTAAATTGAAATTTAATTATTTTTCAAGTGCTAATTTTCATGTAGAATATCCACGTGATATATTCACAAAAGATTTTCTTACAATCTTTTTTTTTTAAAAAATTGAGATCTTGCATAATAAATAAAGAGCAAAATAACTTAATTGCAAACAAATATTAATTGAAAAAAAATTAAATTAATTTAGATTGTATTTGTTTTTTCATTTAAAAATATTATTATAAAAAAATATTTTAAAAAACCAGTTATCAATATCTTACTACGGAATCACTTTTCTTTACCATTTTAGGTAAATACTTCATTCACTCTTATGACTGTCAAAGCTCAAATTCCTGCCTACCTGACTGCCTCCCTTTGTTGGTATATACTATATAAAGTGCACAAGACTTCAAATTTTGCATACCCCAATAGACATCAAGAAAACGAAGAGGCCACAGAAAACACAAACCAAAAATCCCCAACCAATTCAAATGGATGCCTCCATCTTTCACTCTGCAAATTCTGATTTCTCATCCGAATCTTCTTTTAGATCACCAGACTCTTTTTATAGCCAATCTTTTAACCAAAGTTCTCTCCCTTTCAATGAAAATGACTCCGACGAAATGCTTCTTTTTGAACTAATCTCGGAGGCTACTCAAGAAACATCAAGAACAACTTTCTGTAATGGAATTGTTAAGGAAGAAGAGGTCAGTTCAGTTGCCAAAAAAACTCCCGACAAGGAAAAGTCCTACAGGGGTGTTAGGAGGCGGCCATGGGGCAAATTCGCAGCAGAGATAAGGGATTCCACAAGGAATGGCATAAGGGTATGGTTAGGCACATTTGACAGTGCAGAAGCAGCTGCTTTGGCTTATGATCAAGCTGCTTTTTCGATGAGAGGACCTGGGACTATACTAAATTTCCCAGTTGAAAGAGTGAGGGAGTCGCTTAAGGATATGAAGTGTAGTCATCATTATGAGGATGGGTGCTCACCTGTGGTGGCTCTAAAGAGAAAGTACTCCATGAGAAGGAAATTGGGAAGCAGGGGCAAGAAAGAGAGGAATGCAAGGATAGAAAATGTAGTGGTTTTGGAAGATCTAGGTGCTGATTATTTGGAACAACTGTTGAATTCATCTGGAAAGGCTGCGAGTCCTTGGTGAAGTATCTTGATTTTATATATTTCATTTTTTTTTCTCCTTCCATGAAATTTATTGAAATGGTAGGATTGATCATATGCTGAATCTACATGTGTATTTTTCTTTTTTTCTCTTCTCTTTTCTCCCTTTTTCCCTTGTAAAGGGATTGAAGATTGTTGTATCTCTCTTGTACGTGGGCCTAATATACCACATAAAAAACGTATCAATGGAACAAAAAAAAAAAAAAAACAAAACAAAACGAGGTGACTTGCTGCCGTTCGTTGAAATACTTTTTTAACATGGTTCCACAGAGACTCGGCTAAACAGAGTAAAAAATTGCTTCATTCTCTGTTTTGGGTAAAAATACCCAGATCTACACAAAGTTAAGTTGCCCTCCTGCAGTTCAACAAGGCATTCGTCACCAAAATTTATTGATAAATAAAACTAGTGTTTTCAAACACTAATTAAACATATTCCGGCTTGTTAGGAATTGTGATACCAGTTACAGTTTAAAGTGTTTTTTTGTTTAGAAACGCATCAAAATAATATTTTTTTATTTTAAAAAAATTATTTTTGAGATCAGCACATCAAAACAATCTGAAAATATATAAAAATATATTTTTATTTATACGTTGATCTATATTAACCTGTGTTAACCCTCCCGATCTGTGATCTAGTTCTTGCCCTGGTTGACCCCTGAATTGGGTTTTAAAATTACAATAATAATAACTTTTATTTTTATGTTGATTTGGGTCAACCCGGGTTGACTTTCCTGGTCTATAATGGGGTATTGCCTTGTGTTGATCCCAGAATTCAGTTTTAAAACTATAATAATAACAACTTTTATTTTATGTTGACTCGGGTGAACTCAAGTTCATCCTTCTAACACGTGACACCAGCCTCGTCCCATGTCAAACCTCAAGTCGGGTTTTAAATCTATAATAATAACTACTTTTATCTTTATATTGACCTTGATCAATGATCAACTCTACTCGTGACTCGGGTCTTACCCTGAATCAACACCCGAATCAGGTTTAAAATTATGATAATAACTATTTTTATTCTAATGTTAACCTGGGCCTCTACCATTAACTCAGGCTTTGTCTCGAATCGAGCTTTAAGTTAAGTTTTAAAACTATAATAATAATCATTTTTATTTTTCCACGTTTTTGTTTGATAGTTTTAGAATTGAAAATTTTTTATAAGGATATTTAGAAATAAAAAATATTATATTTTTAAATATATCTTTTAAAGTATAGAAACTCATTTTAAAATTATTTTAGAAATACATTTATTTTTATATTTTTATTTATATTTCTTTAATCAAATACATTTCTTTTTCATTGATTTTTATCCTAAAACAGCAACTAGACAATACTTTTCGTCCTTTGAAAAATCAATGTGCACGTGTTAATCGAATTTCAGTCATGAAGGAACATTCTTGTTGAGTATATAAATAATAAGAAAAAATGGTAAGCAAATGGGATAGATAGCATTCGAAAAGATAATAATATCAGCAATCTTCGAAACTGACAAGTAGCGGACCTATGCAAATTGCAAAGTATCTTTGTAAACAGGGGGCAGTAGAATAAGAAAAGGGTCTTACATTTCATCTTGAAAACACTGTTAGGGTCTAATTTGAGTTCGAGACTCGAGAAAATAACTCTTTACAGCTAATGATATTTGGATTAGGTGGAGTATGGCTACCTCTCTTCGTTAAGAAACAATTCTTCCGACGAACAGGTTAATATTTTATTGTTTCATCGTCCCTATCTTCTACTCGTTCCACCGAATTTCCTCTTGTAAAGCATTATTATTAACACCGTACTTTGCTGGTTGAAAATATTATTTCCTCGTCGGATTGTGATCTAATCTACTATTATTCGGAGGCGTCTTCCATTTCGAATTGTGATTTAACTAATTACAATATCTAATTAACGTCATACTCTCGGCCTAACAAATTAGTTATTAGCAATCAATAAATAATCAATTCATCTGTTGATAGTTTCTATTCAAGCAAGCATCTCTTCTCTGGTTTCGTATCTTCTTTTCGAAAGATTGTCGAAACAACTAGCCTGCAAGGCAAATATTTATGAACCAAGAAACTTCGGCAGCAACCATACCATTCGTCACGTGGTATTTGATTATTCCAAATTCAACACCAAGATTAAGAGTCATGAGTGGTCAATATCTACTCATTCAACGTGGATCGTTATTTGTCTTCAATTTGATAGAATTGAATGGTCACTTTGACAGGTAACGGATATATCACTATCCTTTCTCCTCGGTTAACTGAACTTGGCCATGTATTTTTAAGGAAAGAGACAATTTAGGTTTTTCTATCTCACTCTGTCTCAATTCTGTTCTCACTTTTCTTTTTTCACTCAAAACTTGAACAAATGTCAACAAGACATGAGCAGGCACGTTCAGTTTTTCCCTCTGGAATATGAACACACGGAGTGCACTTCGATTCTTGAAACTCGAATTCGAAAGTGAAACCTTATCTCTTCTCCATGCCTCGCAAAAGTTAAAATTACTTGCAAAATAGTCTTAATAATGGTCAAGTTCTTATGATGGATCTGCTAAGTGTCTATTTATTTTTGCCTTTTAAAAGTATTTTTGATAAAATTTAAATTTGTTTTTTTCTTTGAATTATATATATTTTTAATGTTTTTAAATTGTTTTGATGTGCTGATATCAAAAAAAAATTAAATAAATAAAATATTTTCAAATATTTTAAAAAACCACTAATATTATATATTTTTAACCATAGATTTTTCTCAATTTTAGTGGCTAATATTTAATGACGTGTCAACTTCTACCTGCATTGATTAATTTCCTAGCTATTTCATTTTTAATTTTTTGGGGCCTGAGTGACCGCTAAGTTTATGATTTTATTTCCAGTCGGCATTCTGTTCATGGACTATACCTTTCACTTCGGAGCATTTTTTTTTTTAAAAAAAAAGCTTTTCTCTTTGAAAGTACTTTTCTAGGGATGTAATTGTTTCTCATAAAAGAAGTCTCAAACAATATATTTTTCCTATCTGTTAACATTAGAAAATTCATAGAAAAGATTTATTTTATGTTTTTACTTCTAATCATCGTAGTTGTGTTTAGCATAGATTACCACGTGTAAAAGTTATTAGCTTATTGGTTTGCATTATAGCATGGGTCTGAACAAATTATTAAGACGTGTCTAACGTGTATTTCAAAAGAATTTTTTTTTTAAATGATTTCAAAATTAGATTTATAGACATATTTTTTTAATATAGAGACAATAATATATAAGATGATATTTTTTGAAGATAGTAGTATATTGGATAGATCCAGGTCAATCCGTTAAACTCGCAATTCAGATCATGAATCTGTGATAACCTATAAAAAGCAAGTTGATATAAATTATAAAATTTAACTTCCAATCAACTCAATATTACAAAGACAAAAATAAAAAAATAAATTATGTTAAAAAAAGGAATAAAAAGAAGACCTAAGAGAACTCCGGTTAAAATGTCAATCTAGTGATATAAGTCATGCACCCAACTGGGTTCAATAACTTTTTTATGAAATTACCTGTTATTTAATTGTATGATAAAAAAATAGATGCTCGTAGAATTAAAAACCAAACAAATATTAGGATGTTTGTCCTAAACCGCGATAATCCCAAGAAAAACAAGCAAAAACAGATCACAAAGATCAATTAAAAAAAAGGCAAATGATGAAAAATAAAATTAAAAAAAAAACTCAATGTCAAACAATAAAATTAAAAAGAAAATGAAAAAAAGCTAGGCACACGGGTCTGAGTGACCCAGCATGTCTAAGCCCTATAAAAAAGAACTTAGGCATGTGATCCTGTCAACTCATGAGCGTGAGCCTTAAGTTTTTTTATTAAATTAGACTAGAGACGCGATATCCGTTCATTTTTCTTTAAAATGACACAAACCACATGTCATGTATAGTTCATAGCATGACCATTAAAAAGTGGCAAAAATCTAATTTTTAACTATTTTTTACTTGAAAACATCTAAAAACATCTTAGATACTTGAACAAATTCATTAATGGCTCTAAAACAACCAAAAAATTGGCAAGAAATTCAAAACCAACCTGGAATAAAAAAAAACTTTTCTTAGCTTATATCTACCTTTTTCAAGTAAGATGAAGGCCAAAGAACATATCAATGAAATTACTCTCATCAAATAGAACTTGTTAACACTAAAATCGATCTTTTTCATGGATAGAATTGAGCCAACTGAAACTCTCTCTCTTTCATGTTTTTCGGGGACCCTTCTTTCCTCTCTCAAGCTCAAAAACTAAAATATAAAGAAAATAAAATGTTGGAATAAAATGTAAAATTTTTGTTAAATAGGATTAAAATGAAAAAAAAAACTTTAAGGACTAAAAGCTAAAAATGCGCCTTTGCTACATTATTTTTTTTAAAAAAAGTCTTGGATTTTGTTTGGGTGTCAATTTCGATCTTTATACTTCTAATTATATTTAATGAAGAAAATTAAAGTTGATTTTGTGTGATCGAACATCATTTAACATCAAAATCTTCTTTCAACATTGCAACATAAAAAAAAGGAAAAACATTGCTTCAATCTAAATTGTTATTATATGGGGTGTATAGTATTTAACTTACACCTTTTAGTTTTTTCTTTAATTTCGATCGATAACTCCATCTAATTAAATAATGAACTCAAGTAAAATAAGATAAACAAGCCATAATAACGACTTTTTCTTATACCCAAACAATCACCATCTCTTTGTTAGTGTTTGCCTTACCACTCTTTTGTTCATGACAAGAACGCTAGAGGTTGAACTTGATTAACTACTCTTACTATTAGGAATTGATATAGCTCCTTGTAAAGCTCGTTGTAAAACTTGATTAGTCACTTTCTGTTGTTCAAAATGAATGGTAGGGGTCTATATATAACAATGATAAAGATTGGGCGAAACCAAGTAGAGGTACAGGTCGATTGATGTTTTTTTAGAACAAGCATTAGGCTCATGAGCAATAACTTTTTGGCTATCAAACTAATTTGAAATTGAAATGCCTAAAGGAAAAGGAGCGAGATGGTGATTTTTGTTGTTCTCAGGAAAAGGATTTATATCTTATTCTGAGTGAGGATAACGCTTATATCAATCAATTAATCTATTTTCCTCTCTCTAAGTTTTTAGTATGAGTTCAGAATCATAGGAAAGAGCACCAAAAACATACGAAATTGAACCCTTTCTAAAATTTTGGATGGAATTGTCCCGCCCACCATTTACTCATCATTCATGTCTGGTACAAGTGTTTTGTTTTTCATTGTAGTATGAATAGTGAAAAACAAAGTATTTTTTCATTTTGATCCTTAATTGTTTTTAGGATTTTTTTAATTTCATTCTCCAATGTTGTGTTTATTAGGTATATGACTTCATAATTTTTTTTCTATAGAGTTATTTCAGTCTCATGACTCGGGTCATGGTTTTTACAGGTTAATCATGTTGACTCGGGTCATTTTTTATCCATTTATAATTAATTTTTTGTTTTCAATTTCATCCTTCAATATTGAGATTATTAGGAATTGAACTTTATAATCTTTTTTTATTTACTTTCTATGGAGTTATATTAGTCTCATGAACCGAGTCGTGAGTTTTGCAGGTTAGCCGTGTTGACTCAGGTCATTTGTTTTATCCATTTTTTTTACTAATTTGTTTCAATTTTATCGTTCAACATTAAGTAGATTGAGAATTTGACTTTATAAAAAAAACTAATTCCTTTTCTACAGAGTTGTACTAATCATCTGACCCAAGTTTTATAGGTTAACCCAGGTTGACTTGATTTATTCTTTTCCTTTTTTTATTTGACTTTTTTCAATTCAGTCCTTCAAAATTAGGTTAATTGAAAATTGGGATTGATATTTTTTATTTACTTTATATGGGGTTATCACGGTCTTATAACCCGGGTGGCAAGTTGGGCCGGTTGAATCGGGTTTTTTCTTTTTTTTTTTAGTTGAAGTTTTTGAATTTCTTCCTTCAATATTAGGCTGATTGAGAATTAGGGTTGCATAATGTTTTTAGTTTACATTATATAAAGTTGTCTTGATCTTATGACTTGGGTCATGAGTTTGATCGATTGATTCAAGTGGTTTTTTGTATCCTTTTTTAAATTATTTTTTTTAATTTTACCTTTCAACATTGGGTTAATTGAAAATTGAGTTTCATAATTTTTTTTATGGAGTTATTCTAGTCTTATAATTTATGTTTGATAAGTTAACCTGAATTGACTCGACTCATTTTCTTTATTAAATTTTGTTTTATATTTCATCATTCAATATTATGTTGATTAAGAATTCAGGTGTATTGCATGAGTGTACGCCCTACATAGGTGTGTGGTACACCCAAGCACTAGGCAAACATGTAATGCATTGCATGGTGCCCACATACTAGGCATCCATGTGCCTATGGAAGGAGCATGTGCCCAAGCTCTTGACTCGGCCCATGTTTCTTGGAAATTTTAGCTTTTTCTTGTTTTACTTTTTTTTTTTTTTTAGAGAATTTCTTTAGGTCTCTTTTGAAAAAAAAAAGATGTTCATTTTATTTATATCCATCAAGTTCCAATCTCAAAGTATTTGACTCCACCACCAATGAAATTAACTTGTTTTTATAGTTTCTCCGTTAACCTCTTGTTTTTCTAGGATTGTGTCCCTAACCTCTGAGTCATATCCATGTCAAAAAGAATTTGTGGTCCCCGTTTTTTGAAGATAAACGAACTAAAAATTTCGCCTTGAGGTAGAAAAAAATACATATATAAAAATGTGCCATCTAAATGAAATTATAAGTATTACTTGGAATTATAATAGTAGTTATTTTTTAAAATATTTTTTATTTAAAAATATATTAAACTAATATTTTTTTTATTTTTTAAAAAATTATTTTTAATATTAATACATTAAAATAATTTAAAAACATTAAAAAATTTCAAAATCATTTTTTAACCGGAAAAATAAACACACTTTATATCGAGAAGGACTCCTATGATTACCTTTGGTTATAATGTCCTTTATATCTGGAAAATAAATTTAATTTATAAAAGAAAAAAGAAAAAGAAATCTGTGTAGATAAATTAGCCAATTCTTGGGTAGTCGGCTAATCCCCACCCGACTCCGGCATGGAAGTCCTTCAATATTTCTGTCTTTAATATTTTTATGGGTTGAAAATCACAATCTGCTTTCCAAGAAGACTAGCATACGCTGACATGATTACAAGTTGGGCCTAACTTTTAGTTTTTGACCCGATAAATAGTTGGACCCTGAGAATTGGACCGCGAAAAAGAAGAGGGCCCAAAGACTTTTCGATCTGTTTCGGTACTGCTCTTATTGCATGAGACCTGAGGGACTTGATTTTGGGCCTTGGTGAACTGCTCTTATTACAATTCGTACCCGAAGGAAGGCCGAAGGTCAATTGATGTGGTAACTTCAAGCACTTAATTATAATGTTTTTAAATTACAAAATATTAAATATGTTTATTTTATTGTAATGTGATAATTTATTTTATTACTCGTTAGTTTAAAAACTTTTTTGTAATCTAGCTAGTATTATTTTATATTAAAAAATATTGAATATTATTTTATAATCTAGCTAATTTTTCTGTAATTATGATAGTTATGTGCAATTAACTACAATTATTAGATCTCTCCAGATATTTTCAATGAGTGCTCTTAGTTAAAATCATCACAGTTTCAAACAAAAAATACCAAACTTCACTTGGAATAGTCTCGTTTTACTGTGTAAATCATATGCATTTCAAATAGAAATCCATTGATAAATCCAACATAGGGACTCAATTGAAAATTTTGAACATTTGAGAATCCAATTAAGAAAAATGTTTTCTAAGGACTTGAATCAGCATGGAATTACAGTCTCGGGACTGATTTGAGGTTTTGATTATGGGGTGTGGTATAGAATATAGAGATATAACAAAGTTGATGAACTTCTAAATGCAAGAAACTTAACCTCATTCGTCTTCATACTTGCCTGTTTTGAAGCCCAAACGATGCTTATATCGACCAAAAGTGTATTGGTAAATGGGCCTTCTGTTTTCCATAATGGGCTTAGATGTGCACCAATTTCTTTCTTCCTTATTTTGTATTTAAAATTGATCTTTCACGAGGCTTGACTAGAGTCTTCCAGATCACCTGAGCTTTGGGCAAATTTCTCAATACATGCATGAAAAGTTCTACTTCCAATGGGCAGTGATGACGATGACGATCTTCAGCCATCTTCCTAAATACTCGAGTCTCATTCGTCAATAGACTATTGATTTTCTCCGGTCCTTTCCATTTCTAAATCAACTTCCATACCGGATCCCTGTTACGCTAGCTATTGATTAATGGTTCCCACCTGTAATACATATGCAGACGTTAAAAACAATTTTCAACAGCGCACATTCGGTGTATCTTCACAATAAAATCAATTCATCCATAAATACAAAGTACATTCAAAGGATAACCTTTCAATGTAAATTTGTTTCTGTTTGATTTTAGTGTTTTTTTAATTATAACATAATTTATCAATAATAAATCAATATTTTATTAATTTAATTTATTTTCAGGTTCACAAATATTGAGGCCGCTCGAATAATATCATCAGCGTTTAAATCATCGATGAAAATTCTATTATTTCAATGGAGTCAAGTTTCCAGACATTCTGAATTGAGACCTTATATCGATGCATGGTTTTGAAGATTTTAAGTTGGTGTTAATTTTTAATTTTCAGCTTATTTTTAATAAATTATTATTATAATTGTAAATAATTTTTTTTTGTAAATAAATTATTTATACACATCACAAATTCAAATGGGACAACGCCCATGACAATGTTGCGAGGAGGGTGTGAAAAAATCACGCGGCAACTAGGTAATATCGAAAACAATACGATATTTTTTTAAAAAAATTGTTCTAAAATCAAAATTTTCACTGTGGAAGTAGGTTGTGTGATTTTTGGTATGAAACACAAAAAAGGCCAATACGTGCACGAGGGATAACGATCTCCAAGGCTGGAATGACGTGGCACTTTGGAGAAATTTCAAACTGCCATACATTCTGGGGGATATATGGCTGCAATATATTGAGCATGTGACGTCTGAGCAGTTCACACGACGCTCATAGTCTGGTGCTGACAACCGGAATCGACAAATTCATGGTTCGGTGACCACGCACATCGGCGACTCCGTTTCGTTTGCTGCACATGCAAAACGGATGGTAAGATTAATTTAAATAAAATATATCGTTAATTAATTTGTTGTTACTTAATAAATTTTTTTCTTACAGGTTATGTCTCTTGGACATAAGTCGAGTCCAATGGAGTTGTTTCTACAGACGCACGTGCGGAGTGAAGATTGCAAAAAGATGGTGCAACAGTTCATTGACAACCGCGCTCAACATTTCGTGGTATGTTCGTTCAACCATTTTATTTCATAAATTATTATTTTTCTAGAATTGAATATGATGATTTCTTTTTTCATTTTCAAAAGACTTATAATAGCCGGTTGAGGGAGAGATATGGGGACGATCCTTCGACCCATCCAGATTTCAATCCGGATTTGTGGATGGAGGTAGGATCATTTGGTGGACCTGATAAAAATCGAGTGTACGGGCTCTCCAACTCTACGACTAAAAACTTGCGGGCGGCCCGTAGTATCTTAACCGTCGGGAGCTCCCAATCAGTATCAAGCACCCAGTCTGAAAAGTTCATGGCCTTGAAACAACAATACACTCAACTCTCAGCGGATTATCAACAACTCCACCTAATGGTCATGGACATTAGATTAAAGATGGGTGATGATAGATGTGCGCGTTCTTTTGGTCGTTTCGTCCCAAGAACGACCAATCTCCACCATCTCCTTCTTCTCCTTTAGCTTCGTCATTGTTATAGTTTAATTTTTTTTTCTTAGAAACACATTTAATTTATAATGAATCTTTAGATGAATATTATTTAACTTTATTTTTATATTTTTGATGTTTAATATAATTTTATTTGTATAATTAGTTTTTTTACTATTAATTTGTATAATTTAATATAATTTATTCTAAATAATATTTTTTTAAAACATCACCGACGGATTTCCAGAGAGTATTTTACAAAGATTTGTTCAATTTAGTTAATGGAAGATGCCGGTGGGATTAGGACCTCGATTATATCCGCAATATCAAGTACTAGCGATCGAACCAAGTCCATTAAAAGCTTGCTCGAACAAGACAAATTAATTTGTTGGAGGTGGGGTTGTATTATACGTACCGACATCAGGAGAGGCTGAGAGCCACAGGAATTCTCTTTAGTCTTTGACAAATCTTATAATGTACCGAGTTAACATTACTGGCTGAAATCAGTTAATTAGCTCATATCTTTAATTTTTCGATGGCCATTTTTCGAAGATGGGCATTTTTCTCTTGAATTGACTAGCAACATTCGGTTGAAGCTTGAAATAAAAGATTTCCAAACAGGACCTTTTCGGACCCGTGCATGGATAAACTGACCAACGGAGACTTTTGATCCTAGTTTAGCTACTAACTTAGCCATCTAGGCTCTTTTTCATATCAATTGTCGGATCAACCCTGACAATTACTCAGGTCATTAAAACACAATCAAGTTAAACAAACTTGGTCAAATCAATATTTTTTTTGTTTGATTAAAAATCTAGTCTGAGCGAGGTTTCAAGTCTCGAATTTTTTATCAACCTAATAAGCCATGTTGAGTTTAACAACGGTCGATAAGAGAAGATAACTTAATTGAAAAAAAAAAAAAAACAAATGTATCGACTATACACGCACATTTGTTGTATGATTCAAATACTTTATGAATTATACAATATAAGTAGACGTTGTGCTAATTAAGATAAATGAAACTTTTTTTTCTGTGAATAACAATGTCATCGTTACCCCCAAGCTAATTAATGTATACATGTATTAATTTGGCACTAGCTTTGTAGTTACTGTTTAATTAAATTTTAGTTCATGACTACCGAGTACTTCCCAAAATCCGCTTGCTTTAAGATGTGTCTTGTATTTTCTTTTATTTCTATATTAATTCTTTAATATATATTTTTTTAACTTCTGCTAATTTTAATTAGAAATAGTAGGAGTGTTAGGATTCCACCTCAAGACCATTTCGTCAATGAAACTTCAATATTGCATTAAGAAACTTCTCGAATTAGGAGTTTAATTTATTAAACGAGGGGGGATGGTTTTATAACAATTTTTAATATTTTTTACATCATCTTGCAATGGAAATTTCTCGCACGATTACAACTATATATTCGTGATCAACATATTCTCAAGAACTAGAAAACGTTTAGATTTGATCTCTGCAGTGTGTTTAATATAATGTTACTGGTAATATAACAAGCAATACACATGCTGACAGTCATTGATCAGTAGTTAATTCTTTACGCTTGAGGTTAGAAGCACATGTATTGGTTGAAATGAGGGAAGGATCACCACTTACTAATTAACATGGATTAATTTCACCAGTGAAAAGCGATTAATATTTGAAGATGGTTTAAACATCCAAAACCACGTCGTACGCTCGCACCAAATACACAAGATCGAATATATTCATAAATATTCCTGCGAATGAAGTTCACTGGTTTACATAATAAAGTTTAGGATATGCTCATCAATTACAAGAAAAAAGAAGAGACGTTTCAACGAGAGCTTTCCTCACTTGCAGTGTGTAACTGATCGATATAGAAAACGCACTCGAAAGCCTAATTAATGAGCTTCAGCCATGGCACTTATTCTCAGCTACTAATATTACTCCTGCATATCTATATATATAAAGTTTAATTCAGTTTTTTGGCTTGATATATTCAGCATTTTCAACTGGAGGGTGTCCCGGATAGTGACCATAAGGTGGCAATGGCTTGTGAAAGGGTGGTGGCTTCACTATAACAGGAGGCTTGTAGACTGGTGGCTTCTCAATCTTTGGTGGATTGTAGACTGGTGGCTTCTCAATCTTTGGAGGCTGGTAGACTGGTGGCTTCTCAATCTTTGGAGGCTGGTAGACTGGTGGCTTCTCAATCTTTGGTGGCTTGTATACTGGTGGCTTCTCAATCTTTGGTGGATTGTAGACTGGTGGCTTCTCAATCTTTGGAGGCTTGTAGACTGGTGGCTTCTCAATCTTTGGTGGCTTGTATACTGGTGGCTTCTCAATCTTTGGTGGATTGTAGACTGGTGGCTTCTCAATCTTTGGAGGCTTGTAGACTGGTGGCTTCTCAATCTTTGGTGGATTGTAGACTGGTGGCTTCTCAATCTTTGGAGGCTTGTAGACTGGAGGCTTGTGTTCTGGGAATGGCTTCTCTACCTTAGGAGGCTTGAAATAAGGTGGCTTAGTTTCATACTTGGGCGGTTTGTAGTAATCTGCGAAAGAGGGAGTGACTAAAACAACTACTCCCACGAACAACACTAACAAGGATGTGATTTGCATTTTGAGGCTTCTCGTCGTGAAAAATCAGAAGAAAGCGTTGCCCTTTAATACTTGTTTCGGACCATTCCTCGACGTACACGTGTCAAATCTTTTATTGGTATGCATTTCGTATTTTAGTGAAAAAGTCAAGGGTAAATTTAATATTTAAGTTGAGACATAACTGTGGTGGGTGAAGTTAGGTCCCATGGAGTTGGAAATGTTGAAAATGGGGGCAAATGGCCCCTGTGAAGGAAGAAAGATGTGATTTTAGGAGTCTCTTTGGAAGTGGAGTAGTGGAGTGTAGATTGTTTTTTTAAATTGTTTATATATATATATATATATATATATATATATATATATATATATATATTAAAATAATATTAATTTAAAACTTTTTCAAAGAAAAAAAAGTACAAGGTTGTGAACTGGTTTCAAAAGAGTTGAAAAAATTGAAAATGGGGGCAAATGCAAAGTTGTTTATACATGTCAGGGTGTCATTTTAATTATCTCTTGCGTTTCACTTGAATCGGGCTTCAAGTTATGCTTTTAGGTCGGCAAATGCTAAGTTGTTTATACCGTATCATGTGAGAAGGAAAGGTGTGATTTTATGTGAAGGGTGCATTTAGGTCCCATTGAGTCGAAAGCTTTGAAAATGGGGGCAAATGCTAAGTTGTTTACACCATGTGAGGAAGAAAGGTATATATGATTTTAATGATCTTTTGCTTTCACTGGATTCCGGCTTATTAAAGCTGCACTTCCACCGCAACACCAATTCTCACATTAAAAAAAAAGAAAAGAAAAAGAAAGGAAAAGTTACAATTGCGAGCAAAAGTTGATTCAAACCTTTCACATTGTGGCTGCTTAATGTGGCTTGTACATCGAAAGTTTGCAGATATGTACAGAGTGTTTGATAGGGTGTTAATGATTGTTTTATAAATGTTTTTTATTTTAAAATGTATTAAAATAATTTTTTTTATTTTTTTTAAATTATTTTTGACATTAACACATCAAAATATTTAAAAATATCATAAACATATTAATTTAAAATAAAAATTTTCAAAAATATATTTCAATCACAGTGCCAAACACTGCTGGAACCGGAAATTACAGATCAATTTATGAGTGTGATCACCACAAGTTTAGTTATATAATAACTGTTGTTTTACTAAATTGTAAGAAAAATAATCAACCAATTAACAAGAACATACAAGAAAGGAAAAATCATATTTATTTATTATTGAATTTTTTATTTAATTTGTTCTTTTATGTTGTGTTGATTTAGAATTGGACTTGTTTATTTGTTTTAATTTTTTTTATAGAGATATCACGATGTAAAAAAAAAAAAATATTACTCGATTCTACAAAAGAAAAATCGATTTATTGCCTAAAAAAAAAACTAAAAATTTAGGGACTAAAATTGAAAAATGAGGCAAGAAATAATGTTTTCCCTTTATTGGTATTGTTCATCTAGTGCCTTTTTTAAGAAATTTGCTTATGGGACTTTTCTAATTTTATTTTTGGTTTTTTAATTTGAAACTTTTATGTTTTATTCTGAAATTTTATTTTACTCGTATTTCAGTTTTTAAATTTGAGAGAGAAGAGAAAAGCAGAGTCACCAAAAATTAAACAATAAAAGAGAGAGAAAAAGATTAGTCACCTAAATTTTGTGAGCAAAAAAAGCCAAATTTGATATTATTGTATTTTTTTTTATGAGAAAAGTATCCTTGAGGTTTTTTTAAATTTTTATATTGTTAGAAAAATCAGACAAGGATATTTTTTTCTAGGTTGATAGACAGAGAATTATCATTGTATTTTTAAATTAATTTAAGGATGCTTTAAGTTGAGAAATTAATTTATTAAGATTTTAAAAGTATTTTAAGATAGAAATAGGATAAAAATAATTTAGTAGGTACAAAAAATCTTATCCTGATTTTCCAACTAGCTACCTCTCTAATGATGAAAATCTAGGTTGATAGAGAGTGCGCCATCTATTTTTTTTTTAAATAAATATACTTTTTGCCTTAAAAAAGAAAAAAAAAAAAGAAGTTGTCAAGCACTCGGGCCTAACCTTACAATCTCTCATGCACAACCCTTCTTTCTTTTGGTTCAAGCGTGCTGCCTGCCTGCCTCGATTCCTTTGCCTATGCACCCTAGCCTATTTTTATGTATTTTCCTATAAATTTATTTTGTTTTATTTTCATTGAAATGTATTCTGATAAAAGGGCTTAACATGTTATTGAAATCACTATTTAATTTTATCATGATTCTTAAATAATACTATTTTTATGATGTTTTTAACAATTATTTTCAATTATTGATACCTAACATGCAAAAACAAGAAATAAAATATTGCTCATGAATATTCAATGAAAATAAATTTACTTTTCTTTAAAAATTTTGATGGGGGTTTTACATTATTTTATCATATTTATTAAAAAAAATTTATAATTATTTAATTAAATATAAAATAAATTTTTAAAAAACAAGATTATTAAATTAAGTCAGCCCAGGTCAGGGCCATTACCTCAGTCATATGCTGAAATGAATCAACTCATACCTTGTTCATTTTGAAACACGGCTCAATTTAAAAGCCAGCTGGTCGAGGAGTTACCATGTGACGAGATTAATTGGGTTTTAATTATAATTCCAAAAAAATCCATGTGATGACGTGCATCTCACTAACTAGTTAATGGGCTGAGACAAGAAGCTCAATCTGATACTCCATAAGGCATAAATGTTTCACTGAATTGGCTGCAAATGTCGGCGGCCACTTGTCAACTTGTGCAGGCATTTAAAGCTTCGTTGACTTTTCCTATTACAGCAGCCTAGGTTATAATTGCACGAAGGTGGAAAAGGTTATCTTGTTTTTGCATTTTAAAATTGTTTTTTAAAAAATTATTTTTTTTATTTTAAATTAAATTTTTTAAATATTTCTAAATTATTTTAATACATGGATATGTTAAAAATAAATTTTAAATTTAAAAAAAAATTAATATATTTTAAAACAATAAACACTTTAAAAATTAATCATTAATACATTTCCTATAAATCTCGTTTAAACTATGTTAGAAAAACTTTAGGAATAGAGGGTAAACTTTAAGGGGTAACTGTAGGATGGGGTAACAAAATGTTGAGGAGAGAATTTTTAAGACTCGTGCAAGTTTTATTTTTATCTAACTAACCATTTATTTTCTATTATTTGTTTTACAAATAATCAATAGATGCCACAAATAAATATTATATTTTATATTTATTATATATAATTTAGATTTTGATTTTAAATTTAAATTTATTGGATTCCATCATTATACATAGTTCTTACACGGAAATAAAATATTCTCGATATTTTATCCTTTGATCACTTTATACATCTTTAATATTTTATCTTTTAACACTATATTTTAAATCCCAGGTCTTATTTATTTGACAGAAAGTGGTTTTCTAAAAACTATTTTCCAAACTTTCTTGTATTTGTTTGTTATTAGGAAAGTTGGTCAATGAAAAATATTTTTCAATCAAATGAAAAATTAGCTTAGTTTCCAGGAAAGTGTTTTCCTTTTCTTTTGAGCGGAAAACACTTTCTTTGAGCAGAAAACACTTTTTGAAAGTTGTGAAAAATTTAGAAATGTCATATTATTTGCTGATTATATCAAATTTGGTTCTCAAACTTTTGATTGCTATATATATTTTGTTTTGAATATTTTTTTTTCAATTTCATCCCTTAGAAATTGATTTTTGTATTAACTTTGATCTTCATTTTTATAATTATTATTTGATTTTCCCCTATCATTTTTTAATTGAAACTTTTTATCTATCAAATTTGATCCTCATTCTTTTTATTATTATTTAGTTTATTTGAAATAATTTATGAAATGATAATTATTATTATTTTAATTTCTTCATCTTTCAATTTTTTTATTTGTTAGATTTGGTCTCTATTATTTTGATATTATTTATTTTATTTGAGATAATTTATGAAATTATATTTTTTTTCAATTTCATTCTCATTCAACTTTTTAATTTATAAGATTTGTTTCTCATTAATTTAATAAACTTGAAAAAATAAAACATTAATAAGTTATTTTTCAGCTTATTTTCCATGACATAACCAAATATTTGAAAGTATTTTCCAACTTATTTTCTATTGCACTGCCAAACATCGGGAAATACTTCACTTTAATGAAATTCACTTTTTTAAAAAAAACTACTTTCCAGCAAACAAACGGGCCTAAGTAACCATGTCCACCTCTCTTCGGAGCCCTTTTCTGTGTCGGTTGGTTGAGTATAATATTCAAGGTCACCAAAGAACTCCCAAGAGGTAGCAATTTTTCAGGCCAGAGAGAAGGCATAAGAAGTGAATATGAGATGGAGATAAGGTCGGGCTCTCAAATGGCAATGGACAGTGGTCCACCATCATCACTTTCCAAAAAAGCAAAAACACTTCAATTAGGTGGTCGCAGCCTGCTGCCCCGCTTGAAAATTTTCAAAAAAAACGAGCGTCAAGATCGCTGTCATTATCAACATTTCTTTCTCTTGAGGAAGAGCTTCTTCTTGGGGTCTATTTTTCACCTAGCCACTACTTTTCTACTACTCGAAACACTCGCTACTTGCTTTCCATTTATCTTTTTTTTTTCAAAATAACACCATTCATTCTTACTCTATGTCAAAGAACCATCTTAACTTAATAGCTTAAGCTTTTAGGTTGAGATGGTTCTTTGATTTGGTATCAGAGCTATACATGTAACACCATCATCAGTCAGTTAAAGAAAGACAACTCATGCATCATCTCCACACATTTTTCCTTTCATTCACACCTTCTATGCATGTTTACATCTTAATCCTCAAATTATATTGTATCTGAATTGGTACCCCCGAGCTCCAACCACCCTTGTTAAATAAATTGATGCGAGGGAGAGTGTGGCGCCCACAGTTTCAGATGTGGAATTTTCTTAATTTCCATTCATCTGTCTAACCACAACAATGACAAAACAGTTCTCGTCCCTTACAAGAAATGGGATACAACCAAGTGTATCGACTAAAATCATCTAAAAAGGAAACATAATATTTAAAGCCAGATGTAGAGCAAATGGGGGCAGGGCCCCAAACATCCGTATAAATGAGCTCTAAAAGACAAATGGAGCGGGAGAGAGACTTATAGAATGGTAATTGTTTGGATTTTGAGTGGAGGCACGCAGAGCATGGATTAGTGACTTTAGAAATGGATACTGAAAGTTGGAAGGAGGAAGAAATTTTTCTGACTAGCTTGAGGGAAGGGTGGCCAAGCCGTGAGTGCCACTGAGAAAGAGATACGTGTTCACCAATTAAAGTAGAAAGGTATGGTTTATTATTGAAGAATGGAAATTGATAAAGACCATGACTATTCGAGCAGTGAAGTAGCAACTTCTTCGAACGTCAATCCTTTAAAAGAAAATAATCCGGGTGAAATTCAAAGAAAGTGTTAATATCATATGTGAATTTATGAACATATAATAAATTTTTAGGAACATGGAGAACATTAAGAAGATCAAATTGAAGAGTCGGAGAAAAGAGATGGGTGTGTCCAATATGATGAATGGACAACCCTTTAACATTTCCAATTCATATCTGATCGAAGCCATGGAATTCCTCAGCTTTGAGGTTAAGGTTCGTCATGTCAGAGGTGATATGATGAGTTGCACCAGAGTTTGGATACCAATTGAGTTCGGGACCATGGGAAGTTGTCGAAAGATAGGCTTGTGGGAGCTGAGGGGAGTCTTTGGAGAAGGACTCGTTGTAGCGGTTGTAACAATCAAGGGCGATGTGGCCCACACGGTTGCAAACTTAGCAAACAGGGCGAGAGGAAGAGCCACGACCAAGAAAGGAGTGAGTGTTACGCCCCCGGCCATATGACTGCCGATTGGAAAATGGACGGGAAGGCCCCCGTCCAGAAGGTGGGGCACCAAGAATAGAATTGTGGTTGCTACGATGGGGGAGGAAAGAATTTCCTCCACGGGCAGCATAGTGAGCCAATTGATAGTGAACTTGCATGGTGCGTGCCCGAGATTGGGATGTGAACAATGTCTCTAATGTTGTCCAGTTAGATCTGAAGGTAGTGCAATGTGTAACACGGGTAAACATCTTTTCGGTGAGAGTTGAATTGATTGCACCAAGAATGATTTGATCTTGCATAGTTCAATGTAAGAAGGCAGGATTTGGAGAAGTGGTGGTAACACCATTAATGGTGGAAGAAACAATAGAAGGTAGGAGGGAGTAGTGCCATTGACATACCCGAAGAGGTTTCCGCCTCTAAGATGAGGAACGATTTGAGGGAGCCATAGAGGATAGTTGTCCTGAGTGAGTTTAACAGGATTGAAGTTGGTGAAGGTGATCAAAGGAGATGTTTGAGTGGAGGAGAGGGTTGTTACTGTCGCACCCTCGCGAGCGGAGCGCGGCGTCGCGGCGACCCTCGATTGGTTTCGGGGTCTTTTGTTTTATTGTGAATAAGGGAGTCACCACCTAGTATTATGGTCACTAGGAAACCTGACTGGTCTTTCAGAGATTCTAAGGCAAGGGACTGGTTGCGTAAAGGGAAGGTATTAGCACCCCTAGTATGCCCTACCTAAGGTAAGCTGCTTGGTGTTTGGTTTGCTTTATGATTGCTATGGTGTTGGTGTTCTCTTAATTAGTTTTCCTATGATAGGTTTGCTATGATGAATGGATTTGGGTTCAAAGTCTAAAAGCAAGAATTCTTGGTCAATATAGATCATACCTTTAGATATGTCTACAAAGTGTCAAGGAGAACCAATGCAGATCTCTTGAAATCTGTGTTTGATTCAGACTAAATTTATTAAGATAGAAATCCAAGGAGATTCCATGTGCTTTAAAAGCTCATTTTTCCCTTAGTATTTCAAGAGTTTTGCGACTCGTAAATCGCCAGGAGGAGGGACAAAAATTTAGAAATCTAGGTCGCTTTAAAAGCCTATTTTTGCCTTAGTGTTTTATATCCTCACGGCTCGTAAACCGTGGAGTAAAAATTGAAATGTCCTCGATTATAATCAAGCTTCTTTCAAGGATGTGTGCGGATTTATTATTCCTAGAAAATTATTTTGGATATTTACCACTCAAGGTTTCTTTATCCAAATATTAACAGTGAATAATAACAAGTTATTCCCATTAAATATTTTGGATATTCATTCCTTTAGGATTTCTTTATCCAAACATTAATGGTGAATACGTACTAGATGATTTCTCCACAAAATAAGATTTTTATATTTTTTGAAATATTGGCCAACACCCTTTGGAGTTTTACAAACATGTTGTAAAATCCAGAAATGCAAGAAAATAATTTTTTGTGTTTAAGAAATCCATGCAAAAACACATTTTCAAAACTTCCAATATATTTTTTTATATATATAAAAAAAAACATTCAAAACATGTTAGGGTATTGGCCGTATGCAACACGCAAGAAAACATTTTTTTATTTTCTTTGTAAAACACACATCACAGTTCATCGCAATTAAACATATTAGTCAAATTCTTAAGGCTTTAATAAATCAGCTATTAAATCCCAGAATATATGTAGAAACATATTCTTACATTTTCACGGAAAATACAACATGATTTTATTTGTCCTTCAGATACTTGACAATATACAAATTAAAACATTAAATAAATTTTTTTATCCTTTTTTATTTTTTAATTTACTAACATAAAAAAAAAGGTACAAACACACACACATCCCTTTTTATTATATTTTTTTCTCATACACCTATATGTTAAACAAATACAGAAATTAAACAAAACCACTAACAATAATTTAAATCCATATTCCAGCATGTAAAAATTACAAAAAAAAAACAGACCCTCAAAAATCCAGGAATTGCAGGGGAGGTCATCTGGACTGCAGGAACAATGGCGGCGCGTCTCCTCCACGCGTCGTTGCCACTGGCGGCGCGTGGGTTCACGCGCCGCAAGAAAAAAGCAAGGGACAGGGTGGATCTGACTTGGCTTCACCCCTTCTTCCCTTCCTCGCCGGCGGTGACTTGCAACAAGAAAAAAAGAAAACGCAGGCAGTTGATTTTAATCCATTTCTGTCCAGATTGTTCTTGTATTTTTTCCTTTTTAAATCTGTTAACTTCTGTCTTCTTTCTTCTTCTCAGTTTGTTGTTCTCTCCTTCTTCTCCCGGTGGCAGCTCCTGCGATTGGGCGACGACGGTGCTGGATTCGGGCTATTTCTTTGGCCGCTGCTTATTGGAGGCTGAAATTTGGTCTAGGTGAGCTGGCTGATTGGCGGTGAAGGAGATCGACTGCTGCGAGATCGGGAAAGGGAGATGAGGAAGTGCAGTGGACGGTCTCTGTGGTGTGCTGGGAGGCTGAGAGAGGTTTAGTGGCCGGCTGCTGTGGGGAAGGAGGTGGGGACGGCTGCTGGTTTGGGAGAGAAACAGAGGAAATAGGGAACCATGGGTTTGTGGGAGAAGGCCGAAACAGATGGGGAGAGACGTGGGACTTGAAGATGGGTGTCGCTGGAGGCTGCTGGTTTGCCTAAAGAGTGGGCGGCTAGCGTGAGGAAGGGACGGCGTTTGTGAGCTATTGGATGGAGAAGAGGAAGGCTTGTGCTGGTTCACGGGAGCAAAAATCAAAAGCAGGGAGGGCGGCTCTGTTTTTATTTTTTAAAAGGGAGAGAGCGACCATAGGAGGAAGATGGGGAAGAGTTGGGGACGGCTGTTGGAGGCTGTGAGAGGAGAAGAAGGTGGGGCTCTGTCGAAGAAGAAGAGAGGATGAGCGGCTGCCTTTTGTTGGCTAGGAGAGGGGGAAGGGAGGCGGTGTCCAGCGGCTCTCTGGCTTTTGGCCAAAAGAGAGGGGATTGGCTGGAGGCTTGGGAAGAAAAAAAATATATATCAAAAGGGAGGGGGCGCCGGATTGTTGGCTTGTTTTTGGCCAAGGACGGGGGCAGCCACTGTAGTCTTTTTTAATAAAGAGAATAGGGTTAGGTTTTTTGCTTGCTCTCTATTTTTTTTCTCTAAAATTCTCTTTTCTCCATTTTCTTCCCTCCCTTTTCTATATGGCCAGGTGTTCTTTTATATAGAAAATCTCTACACGTGCTATTTAAAGAAATATTGCAATAATTATTGCAGAGATTGTCTACTATAACTAGCACCAACAAATCTTATATATATGGTATTTTTTTTTAATTGCAGTGATTATTTTCCCTAACCAGCACGAATCAAATCATATATCTATGGTATTTTATATTGCGGTAATTATATATGATTTAGTAATTATCTCATTGATATATTGCTTCCTTAACCCTGATGCTCTATGTTACCGCCACATGTAAGCCCTTATTATTATTATTATTATTATTATTATTTATTTTTTTATTATTTTTTATTTGAAAATTTATCAAAATATGGGTCAAAAATTGAGTAGCAACAGTTACAATAGACATGGTGAGGGAGGAAGAAAGAATTTAACGTAAGTCAGGTAAGCTCTGATACCATGTCAAAGAACTATCTCAACCTAATAGCTTAAATTTTTAGGTTGAGATGGTTCTTTAACACTTCGCTACAAATAAACCCAGACCCCAAAGAGATCCTATTCCCTTTAATCCTGTTTCACCCTTTTATTTTAGTCAGAAGACTTAACAGAGGCCAAAAAAAAATAAAAAATGGAGCCTTTTGTTCTTGATGGAATCATTAATAGGTTGCTTGAAGTTGGGGGAAACCAGGTTCAGCTTTCCGAGGCTGAAATTAGGCAACTTTGCATCACTTCGAGGGAGATTTTCTTGAAGCAGCCCAATCTTCTAGAGCTTGAAGCTCCTATCAAGATTTGTGGTAAATATCCTTTTATAAAACCCCATTATTTTTCTCTCAACCATATTTATAATGTGAAAATTGAACTTTGCATGTTAGGACAGTCAAAGCAGATCGTCAATTCAAAGTGGATTTGTTATGTATATATTGATTGGAATTTGAACTGGTAGTGATCAAGGCTTATGTGAAACTGCCTGAACTCTGTTCTTTATGGGAATGTGATGACATTTTTTGACATTGGTGTTGAGATGTGCTTTATGGATAAAAGTGGTGAGTGCATTCATCTATTGCCTAAATGTTGAAAATTTTCATTTCTGAATATATTCCCTTCTGTTCCTTTATAATTATAGCACAGCTCATTGGACAATATGCACAAAAAAAATGAGATCTAGGTGATGTTTTAATATTTGGCCTGCTGAATTTTTTTGGAATTGGTAGATTATGAAATATGCAGGCAAGCGATATGAAAAATAGCTAAGATGACCATGGATGAGAATCCACAATGTTCTTTCCAAATACTGAGACCCGCAGCGAAGAAGCCAAAATTTGGTGTTGGGAGCACTGTTACAGCCAAGAGTGGCACCATTCCACATAAAATCAAGGTATATGCAGTCCACCCTCCTCCTAGTATACATACCTGTTATTTTATTTACAAATAATATTCCAAAAGGGTTTTAGGTGGTTGTTTTGGAGAACCATGGTCATTTGTTAGTGTAGGTCTTAGTGGAGGTTTCATTGCCAGGGGAATTCCTTCTCATCGTTTATCCTTTCCTTTTCCCTAGAAGTAAGAAAAATCAGATTAGAAGGTTTATTGATTCTTGATAATTAAGTTCACTGGCTTGGAGTCTTTCTAACATTAAAGCCTTCATCTTCATCTACAGCACAGAAGGTCAAAAAGATGCTGTGAAAAGATTCCGATAATTGATTTTTCGATTAATGCTTTCATCAGCACTGTTGGACGTTCACGTATGTGCTTTATGTTGAGGTTTTAGTTAGTCTTGGTTGTGAGTGGCAGTATCTAGATATAGCACCTAGGAATCATTAAAAGTTACCTGGTGTTTCCTCAACTCTGCCTTATAATGCCTTCTCCAAGTGATATAGTGCTTGAAAACTGGTCAATTAGTTTTTCGATAAGCATCACATACGAGTATTCCATGCACATAATGATATTTAATATTGATTACACCCAAAATAAACATCTCCCATTGAGCAGATGTGAGTTGGTTGATTCTTATGAAAGAGAGTGATCAAGATAAGAAAGTTTCAGGGAGAAGCTGCGAAGCATCGACCAGCACATATGGGAACTTCTAATCTACTGATTACGAGACTTGTTAATGAAATGGAACGTGCGATGTGGCAGAAAAAATTCATGGAAGATTCCTAAAGTAATTTAGCGTTATTAAAACAGAAGTTTAGGTCATTAGTTTCATAAAATAGAGAGCTCCTCTCATCTCATTTTAATTCTCCAGGCAGACCCCCATACGCGGTTTTAATTCAATTCATCTTAAAGCTTTTATTTTCTTTCTTGACTACCTTTTGAGCTTAACAGCAAACCTTTCTATCTTGAACACTGAATAAGAGATAACTTGCCCGGGTGATGAACAAGCACTTCTGTTTTTGTTTTTTGACAACATGGATTAGAAGTTTGTTTTGTAAAACCTGCAGTGATTATGTAATTATTGACGAATATTGTAATAGGAGAGAAAACTAGAAAAAACACAAGATTTAAACCATGAACTACAGACATGACTCTAGTACGTCCCAAAGGCGGGTGTTGGTCTGTCAAGGATGGAAATAAATGCCCCCATCTAGACGATAAATAGATAAATAAATGGGTTTCTTGCGGGCATTTGCCAGCTTCAACAAGAGATGCACCTGCCACGCAGGGGAATAGAAGAAGGCTTATCTCTTCTATTACACGAATAGTGGTAGCATATATCTGCAAAGTTGACCGTTATCCCATTGCATAAATTAGATTAGAATGGCCCATTGTACCTACCAAACATTAACAATGATCTTAAAGAGTGGGTTCTCTTTCAAGTCTTAACCTTTTCAATGGCGTGTTATAGTGCGCAAGTGGAAATCTAGTGTGAGATTTTGACATTGATCTTTTGGACAGTTAATTTATTCTTCATTATCTTAGATCGCTTGTGGGGCTATGACAGTTCTATTTGAAATTATTGTGGCCCAAAATCCACTTTTGTTACTTCAAATTTGGGAATCCATGAATTACATCATGGGGGATTGAAATTCGAGGTCTCTTTGAGGCGATCGTAAGTGTTCCTGGAGTCCCTTAAAGTTTAAAATTGAGAATATTGCAGACGACGGAGGGTTCCACTAAAAATGTTCTCTTCCTTTCTTTTTCCAAGATGTTGCTGGCTTCCTGCTAGCTCTAGGTTCACTATTTTTGCCATCTGTTTATTATTTGTGTCGGATTCTCTGTTCATGTGTAAATATATAGTATCGTCCGTGTGTTTCTTCATTCATCTGTGTGAATTTGAACAGGCTTCTCGGCAATCACACACACCCGAGGCCCAAAAAGCTTCGATCATGAATGGACAAAAAATCATGCCCGAAGTCAGGATGGGCTTATTTGTTCGAGAATTGAATAAGTTAGTTACTAATAAATGCCATCCCACTCACAATTTCTCGGGCCTTAGCCCTTTTTCTTCGCTTTGGACATTTATATTAGAACCCCTTGGCATTAGGCAAGCTTGAAATAGACACAGTACACGGTCCACATCCACAGAGAAATCTATCGACCTCAAAGAACACAAGGCCTAATCCATTTCATTTTGAAATTCTTTCGAAGCATACCCGTTTCATTATTATTAGAGGCTACTTCGAAGAAACAAACCATAGAAAACGCTTAACTGTGGTTCTATGATGTGAAATTTATTACTCCCATCCTCTAAAAAAGGCACACAATCCACTTGAGTACAAGAAGACATTGACTTTCTATGTACCTTGACGTCCCTACATTCTTAATTAATTGCGCTTTATTTTTGTTTAGGGTAAGACAGCTTCTGAAAATGTTGTTTTCTTAAGGTAACATCTTGAATGTCTTCATAGATGATTAAAGCTGATGTTTTTATTAAAGAGATTAACGAAACGGTCACTTTATTTTGGTTTAATTAGGTAATGTCAAATGCATTTGAGATTTGCTTGTTGCTGTTGCATTCCCGGCTGATGTCGTGAGCACAGAGTTGAAATTGCTGCAATACGCATGGATATTTCTTTATTAACAGGTTGTGTGAAAATAATATATTCATTTCACACAAAAAATCATAGTTGCTTGTGCATAAGCTTTTTCATGTCAAGTTGCCAACAGTTTTAACCATAAAAACAAACAGCTTCCTAAACTTTCCTATGAACTATAAATTATATTATTGAACTTAAATATGTTTTCTGTAATCAAATAAAAAAAGATATCAAGGTTTATCAGCATGCATTTCCTTTTCTTTTTCACACCAAGAAAGGTAGTAATTTCAAAACCCAACCGTTGATTTCAAGATTTATATATCACTGATATTTTCTTGAAAAAAATAATGGGAAGAAATGCCTGCTTAACAAGTAAAATAATCTAAGAAATTTAAAATGATTACAAGAAATTTTGGTAAAATAAAGCGGTTTGAATTTATCATGATATATAAAGAAATTACAAAATATCATGACTGGGTTTGTTTTTATTGAGGGGAAAGAGGGAGGTTGGGATTCATTTATCGACATTGTCAACTGTCATGAATATTGTGTTTCTAAATCACACCGGGTTGAAAGTATGTTATTTTATTTTTAAAAAAATTATTTCACTAATATTTTTAATTTATTATGCTAATGTTTTTAAAAATCCTCAAAAATTAAATTTCAAGGTAAAAAATAGCACAACGAACCCGTTCTCATTAACATGGTAAAAAGTTCGTCCAAAAAGCAGATTTAAAGGTAAAATAGTTAGAAGAGAATGCATGTGAAAGTCAAATCAACAACCTCAGGATTTTATCAATATTTTTTGACTAGTTTTATGTAAAACAAATTTATAATTTTCAATTAAATTATAAAAAAAATCTGAAAATTTACGTGGAGCCTTTTAATATGATGCTTTAGCTTGGATTAAAATTTCAGAATTTTTAGAGAAATTTAGAAATTTGATGAAAAATCACAATTTGACCAAAAATCATAATTTGACCAGTTTTACGTTATTGGACATAATTTTCAATCCGACCATCAGATCGAGCTGAAATTTTATGAGGGATCTTAAAATATGTTGAATAAAATCTGGTTAAAATTTTAGAATGAATGGAGCTTGGTAGTGCTAACAAAAAAAAGATCGTAAAATAAAAGCAAAATGACTCATTAAGAGTAAAATGGTTATTTTCCATTAAAAAATAAAACAAATCAGCTCCTCCTTTCTTTTATATGTTGCCGACTGGGCAGAGGCAGAATAAAAAAAAAAGGCGAGAGAGAAATAGAAAAAAGTAAGGGAAAAACATAAAAAAAAAATCTAAGGAAAAAAATAAAAAAAATGAAAGAATAAC
This sequence comes from Populus nigra, assembly GCF_951802175.1. Classification (NCBI taxonomy): domain Eukaryota; kingdom Viridiplantae; phylum Streptophyta; class Magnoliopsida; order Malpighiales; family Salicaceae; genus Populus; species Populus nigra. The sequence goes on from NC_084857.1 coordinate 12,564,095, forward strand.
CTCGTAAACTTACAAAGTTCAACTTATAAAACACTAATCTAGGGAAGAATCAAGTGAAGGAAGGAGGAAATGAAAGAGGGAAAAAATTTAATTACTTTGTTTTTCAGTTGACATGAGATTGTTATTTTATCCCGATTAAGGGGTTGTTACAATATCGATTCAGATTCGATTATAGATTAATTATATTCCACAAAACATCAAAGGATGTAACTTTAATAATGAGTTTATTTTTACTTTCGTTTTAATTTTATGTACTTTTAATTTATTTTTTAATATTTTGGGTAGTGTATTTGAATTAAAATTTTACTATTAACTTCAAAAATTTATGTACATGAATTAATAATCAATCTTAAAAAATATTTATATATTTATTTAATAGTTCAAGATAAAAAAAATTCATGGCTCCGCCCTTGCCTGCAGCCACTTAACCATCGTCAGGTGGTAATTCCGGGAATGTAAGTGGTAACGGGTGTTGACTCTTAGTTTTTGTATGGCATGGAATATGGCATATGCTGTGAAAGATCTCTTTGACTTGCATCATGCCCTTCCTTGTTGCTATACATTATGAGATATATATATAATCGAAAGAAATACCCAGAAATGATGTCTAATTAACTATTCACAATCGCCGATCTCCCTTGTAATTAATTATTAATACTTCAATTAAACTCTTTATTTAACTTCTAGCTCAATTAATTACTAATTTAATTATATTTAGATTCAATTGATTGGTCAGTCATCAATCATTTCACATTATTTAAACGAGACGAGACTAAACGTAGAGGGTTGCTATACGGTGAGCTCTAAGAGGCTTCGGGACCAATTATAAAATATATGCATAATATTGTCAACCACAACCAAGTAGACATCGAAATTTGCGAAGTTTTAATATATCAGCCTGTAGCTGTCTAGACTCTGGACGAACTGGTCTCAGGATAGCATGTACGAGACATGATGATCATGATTGCTAAGCACTCAATTGGCATTTCATACAGAATAAACAATCAAGTGGACACGTCATACATTGGTTTTCCTATATATCCTGCGGCCTTAAAAAGATCGAGTTCTGCTTCTGATTCATTTGCTGGTGTTCTAAATTATGATGCGATGACACAACCACGATGCCCATAGACTTTAGCTGTTGTGGATTTGCAGGACGACGACGACGTCCATGATGAAGATATGAAAAGAAAAAAGAAATTGTTTGGGATAAAAGTGTTTGTTTTTTTTTTATGTTTTCAAGTTCGAGTCATGTGATTGTTAATATGATGGTTACTGGAGACTTGCATGGTCATTAACTTTAAGATCCGTGAGATTAATCGAAATATACGCAAATTAACCCAAACATCTACATTAATAAAAAAAAATATAAAAAGAAGTAAATAATTGCATATTTAACTAGCAATATGTGTGCTAGGATCGGAACAAATCTGATGCGCAAAAGAATATATTTTAACAAGAATAACAGAAAGCCTCAAGGTTTTTCTTTGTATTTTTAAGGTATTCTCTAGCAACTTCATAAAGATTAAGAAATATAATTTAATTATTTAAATGTCATCATAAATTGTTTTATACAGATCAAAGAACTCAACGAAAAACATTCTTGATGTTTTATTAATATCATATATAGCATTGGTTTTTATGAATAAAATTTGTCGGGTTCAAAGGTGCTCATTTGCAATCCGGAACATTACACTGATCATCAATAGAATTACCCTGATTTTAGGGAGAAAATAAATTGGTGAGCCTCGAAAGGTTTATCAAATAATCCGATAACTTTCATCTTAGGGTGGGACCCTGCAGCTTATCTGTACCTTACTTGTGTCTCCTTCCTTGCAACCAACATTACTATAATTACACGTTGATGTTCATTTTTAAAAGTCAATGGATAGTTGTTAAGGTTACATCGTTTCACACCAGAGGGACGCCGAGGTGCTCTGAAAATCCCTCGTATTTCTTGCAGGAAACTCAGTACTCTGACCTTCTCTTTCTAATCATTTAACTATAAATAACAAGGTATTAATTTATAATTTTGATAGAAATGGATTATTAAAGTATTTTTTTATTTAAAAATATATTAAAATAATACTTTTTTTATTTTAAAAAAATTTATTTTTTACATTACCATATCAAAATAATATAAAATTATTAAGAAAAACTCAAATATATTAAAAATATTTTTTAAAAAAAAAACAAACTACAAGTATATCTCAGAAAAAACTGCGTGATCATTTTCATGGTGGGGTCAACAAAGTATTTAAATTCACGGCTACATTCCCTGAACTCCCTTAAACTTTTTTTAGGTCTCATTTGTTTGCTGGAAAATAGTTTTTTTTAGAAAGTGAATTTTGGAAAAATAAATTCTAGGAAAGTGAATTATTTTCCGATGTTTGATAGTGTAATGAAAAATAAGTTGGAAAACACTTTCCAGTATTTGGTTATGTCATGGAAAATGAGGTGAAAAATAACTTATTACTGTTTTATTTTTTTCAAGTTTATTAAAATAATGAGGAACAAATCTTTCTAATTAAAAAATTGAATGAGAATGAAATTGAAAAAAAATATAATTTCATAAATTATCTCAAATAAAATAAATAATAATCAAAATAATAGAGATCAAATCTAAAAATAAAAAAAATTGAAAGATGAAGAAATAAAACTAATAATAATTAACATATCATAAATTATTTCAAATAAAATAAGTAATAATTAAAAGAATGAGGACCAAATTTGATAGATAAAAGATTTCAATAAAAAAATAATTTGGGAAAAGCAAATAACAATTATAAAAATGAGAACCAAAGTTAATATAAAAATTAAATTCTAAAGGATGAAATTGAAAAAAATATATTCAAAACAATATATATATATATATATAGCAATCAAAAGTTTGAGGACCAAATTTGATATAATCAGTAAATAATATGACATTTCTAAATTTTTCACAACTTCCGGAAAATATTTTCCGCCCAAAATAAAAAGAAAAAACTTTCCTGGAAACCAAGCTAAATTTTCCTTTAACTGGAAAGTATTTTCCGTTGACTAACTTTTCTATTAACAAACACAGGAAAGTTTGGAAAGTGGTTTCCCGGAAACTACTTTTTGGAAAACAAACGCAGCCTTAATAAAATGGATTAGCTCTCTCTCTTTTGTCTTCACTTATCTTTTTATTTATTTTTGGAGATGAGAGGATGAGAAAATGCTCTGTTTGAGATGAATTTTGTCCCATAGAATCAATGGTGGCCCGCAATCCACCAGAACTGAGAGACTGATTTAAAGTGTTATTATAGTCCCCATATTTGGGGGAGACTTTGTTAGTAGTACAACCTTTTTAGGTTTTGCTTTAGTCCTAGAAAAGGAGAATGGGTGTTAGAATGAATTCAATTGAAAGAATTTGGAGATGGTAGGATTAAATTCTCCTTTTGAAGTAACGACTCGCCCCCTTGGTTAGATTAAAAAATAGGATGAAGATAACGACAAGAGAATTATTTAAAAGGATGATGGAATCCCCAAGTTTTACATTATGTTTTTATTATAATAAAAGTTAAATGGTATTGGAAAACCAATGTAAATCAAGATATCTTTTATTATGAATTGTAATAGTAGTTTTACTTTCAATTTATTATCTTTTTACGAGCGAATAAATATTTCGTTAACGTTTTTTTTTTCTCTTTATTCATTGCTTCTTCTCTCTCCTTTTCTATTAACTTTTTACAACTCAAATCATGAAGATAATGACAGTGAATCAAAAGAGAGGAAAGATACTTGAGTCTGATAACTATTGCAAGTCTAAGTGTCTTGGGTCTGGTAACGTCGTCAAGCTCAAGCACTCATGTCAAATTCAAGCGTCATGGGTCTGGAAGCACGTAAAGCCCAAGCGCTCATGCCAGACTCAAGCATCATAGGTCTGGAAGCACGTCAGGCCTAAACAACATGGGTCTGGCAACCACGTCAGGCCCGCCCCATGTGTCTAGAACCACATAAATCTTAAGCGCCATGGGTTTGAAGGGCACAAAATTTTAATTTTTGGGACGGGGGCTTCTTTTGTCTTTAAAAAAAAAATCAACAGTAAAGATACAACCATATCCCTAAGGGGGTGAAAGATATGCATGTATTGAGGGGCTTGCTTCTCCATCTTTTCTTTTATTGAAACAGTTCAAATATGAAATTATTTTTGAGTTTCAAAAGAAACAAAGCTGTATATAGGGATGTTTTTGTTGTTTCTATATGATTTTATTATAAATATCATGAGGGGTTGTCAGATTTAGGAATGGCGTGGTTGCCAGACCTAAGCTCTTGGATCTGGAACCATGTTAGGCTACTAGACCCGGGTGCTACCCAAGACACGGGTTTAGCATGGTTGCTAGATCTAAACACTAAATCTAATGTGGTTATAGCAACTTCATCATTACCAATCCTCTAGTTGGTAAGAATCCTGAAAATCCCTTGATTTCTACTTTCCCAGTAACTTTATGGTCCTTGACCTTAAATTCTTTGTAAATAGACCACCAACAACTCAGTTTGTTTTGAACATACCAACGCCTCAATTAGAGATGACGATTAATAACTATTTAAAGGGCACAAGTATATATATATAAAAAAAGCTAAAATATCCATTCAATAAAGAAGGGGTTGTGATTAACAGAGAGGATACAGAGAAGAGGCAAACTTGTGAAAGAGTTGACTATCATTAAGTGGGTATATGCCATTAGATGCCGCATTGATTTTGGGTTTCTGTTAATCACATGAAAGTTGAAACCTTTATAAATAGCTGGCCACTCTCCACCCCCAACAACAATCATCTCTCTCCCTCCTCTCTCCCTCTCCCTCCCTCTCCCTCTCCAGCTTTATCCAATCTTCTCTCACTGGTGTAATTAGTTGAAGAAGCAGGTGAGTCTCTGTGTCTAAGATCTGAATCTTTTGAAGTCTTGCCTTTTTAGACGAGCCATCATGAGCCGCTACAAGTTCCTTGCTTCTTGGAACTGGCTTCTCTGTATAAAGTAGTAGGAGCACTTTGGTATAGGTAGCTAGTAAATCACTTTATGTGTAGTGGATACCTTATCTTCATGAAGATCTTAAAGCTGATCATAACATGATTTTCGACTGCTAGTAAGCTAAATTAAACATGCTGTTACTACTTTGAAAATGTTGTTATTTGATTTTTTTTTTTTTCATCTTCCAGAGATTAGCTGCTCTTATAAGAAACTCTTTTTGCTAGAAAACTTCATAAATGAAGATGGACATGAAAGTTACACACCTGGCAGGAAAAAACAATTCACGGAAAAAAATTGTGTGATGAAGTTTTCCTTTTCTCTAGGCAGCAAAAGTTAGTATCCACGTGAATAACCATTTCTTTTTTCTAATATTTGACAATGGTCACGGTTTTCTATTCCTTCGATGGTTTCGGTCCAATTTTTTTTTTTTTTAATGTTTGTTTCTCTTAAAATCATATGCTTCGTTTTCTAACGTAATTGTTATCATTATTTTGGTACCGTATGTACGTAGTTTAAAGAGATTTCATGCATGTACTGTCATGGGTCTTTTGTAATTATAACTCAGTTTAATAAAAATTTTGAGAAAATAATACATGTTAAAAAAATATTTGAAAAATACTATGGTTTCAACACAACCACTTTTAAACTGTATGATTTTTAAAATACATTTTAAACCTATATCTTTCTTTCAAAAAAATTTACCAAACTATATCATTTTTCAAAAAAATTCTTATTGGCATGGGATATTGGGAGCAACTAATCCCTAACATGGAGTTTAACTTGCTAAATAACTCTAACTTCAGCGTCAACACTTTTATATTTGTTATTGGGGTGAATTAATGGTATTTTTTAAAAGTATTTTGCTTAAAAATATATTAAACAATTATTGATAATAAAAAATTATTAATTTAATATTTTTTCAAATAAAATATATTTTTAAAATGCATCTAAAAACAAAAACTACTTTAGGAACATTAAGAGCGTGTTTGGCAGTGTGGTTGTGGGTGCTTTTTAAATAATTTTCCGTGCCAAAATGCATATTAATGATGTTTTTTTATTTTTAAAAAATCATTTTTGACATCAGCACATCAAAACGATCCATAACATACAAACCATATTAAATTTTAGTAAAAAAAAAATTAAATTTTTTAAGAACAAAGCCGCAGCCGCGTTCCCAATCGTTCCCTAAATTACTATCTGACCACAGGGAAAAAAAAACACTAGTTATCCCTGATAGAGTCACATTAATTAGCATAACCAAAGAAGATAAAGATTTCCAAGATCTGGCGTAATTGTCTGGGAATGCAATTTTAATTCCTACGAACTCTCTCTTTTTTATTCGAGTACTGATTGATTGGTTTCGGGTGTTTTTATCCTGTCGTCACTCTTTGCTCTTGTTTATTTTTTTTTCCTTCTTTAAAATCTCCAGGAAAAAAAAACAAAATAAAAAAAAATTAATGCCAATTGATATGTAGTTAAGGCTCGTGGGTCGTCTCAATTCATTATTGGGCTAATTGAATTTGTTTTATTTATCAAATGTGCTGACGGGGGGGTTCTGGTTTGCTGTTACCGTGCAGGAAATTTATTATACTACTAAGTGGGAAGGATTAGGCATGGCAAGGGACCAATTGGTAGTCCTTAATGCACTCGATGTTGCAAAGACTCAATGGTACCATTTCACAGCAATCGTGATTGCCGGAATGGGATTTTTCACAGATGCCTATGATCTTTTCTGCATCTCCCTGGTTACCAAATTGCTTGGTCGCATATACTACACCAAGCCAGGCGCACCAAAGCCAGGCACATTACCTCCTAATGTAGCAGCAGCTGTTAATGGTGTCGCCCTTTGTGGCACTTTAGCTGGTCAGCTATTCTTTGGTTGGCTTGGTGACAAATTGGGACGCAAGAAAGTCTATGGGATAACTCTGATTCTCATGGTTATTTGCTCTCTAGCATCTGGTCTATCCTTTGGAAGCTCTGCTAACGGAATCATGACCACTCTTTGTTTCTTTAGGTTCTGGCTTGGTTTTGGCATTGGTGGCGATTATCCTTTGTCAGCCACTATCATGTCTGAATATGCAAACAAGAAGACTCGTGGAGCATTTATTGCAGCAGTGTTTGCAATGCAAGGATTTGGGATTTTGGCTGGTGGGATTGTGGCTCTTATTGTGTCAGCTGCATTTGATCATAGATTCAAGGCCCCATCATACCATGAGAATCCGGCAGCCTCACTTGCTCCTCAAGCTGACTATATTTGGCGTATAATCTTGATGTTTGGTGCCGTCCCTGCTGGGCTTACATTCTATTGGCGTATGAAAATGCCTGAAACCGCACGTTACACTGCACTCGTTGCCAAAAACGCAAAACAAGCAGCGTCAGATATGTCTAAGGTGTTGAACGTGGAAATTGAAGTAGAGGAAGAGAAGGTACAGAGGTTGGCCCAAGAACCTGTCAATTCCTTTGGCTTGTTCTCGAAGGAATTTGCCAAGAGACATGGTCTTCATTTGCTAGGAACCACTTCCACGTGGTTCTTGTTGGACATTGCATTCTACAGCCAAAATCTTTTCCAGAAGGATATCTTCTCTGCAATCAATTGGATTCCTCCAGCAGCAACCATGAATGCGATTCACGAGGTTTTTCAAATTGCAAAGGCTCAAACTCTTATAGCACTCTGCAGTACCGTGCCGGGATATTGGTTTACAGTGGCACTCATTGACCATTTGGGGAGGTTCTTTATCCAAATGATGGGTTTCTTCTTCATGACAGTTTTTATGTTTGCCATTGCTATCCCTTACCATCACTGGACCTTGAAACCAAATAGAATTGGGTTTGTAGCCATGTACTCATTGACCTTTTTTTTCGCCAATTTTGGACCCAACGCCACCACATTTGTTGTCCCAGCAGAGATTTTCCCTGCAAGGCTAAGATCAACTTGTCACGGTATATCAGCAGCAGCAGGAAAGGCAGGTGCTATAATAGGTGCATTTGGTTTCCTTTATGCTGCACAAAACACAGACCCAACGAAGACTGACGCAGGTTACCCTCCTGGTATTGGAGTCAGATGGTCTCTAATTGTGCTCGGTATTATTAACTTCATTGGAATGTTATTTACTCTATTGGTTCCCGAAGCAAAGGGTAAATCACTTGAAGAGGTGTCTGGGGAGAACGCTGATGAAAATGATGGGGAGAAGCAGGCTGCTTCAGCTAGGACGGCTTCAGTGTGATTTCAGCCAAGTTTGATCAAGGTTTCGTTCGGTTTATTTGACTCTGGGTTTAACGCAATACTTCGTTCTTCTTGTGCAACGCAATAAATATGGAGGTAGCCGCTACATATCCAATGTTTTGGTTCAACTGGCAACCACTCGGTGTGATTTGATTTGATTTTTAGTTGTCTTGGTTTTCCAAGTGATTCGTGTCTATATACTTAAATCTATTGAAATCTGAATTTTATTTCCTTTTTTTTTCTTTTCTTGCTTTTGTTTTGACGATCAGCTAACTTCATACATTTAAAGTGTTTCTTTTGTTTCTTACTTTACATCTGAATTTGGTTTTTAATTGTTTTGATGCATTTCCAAGACTTTAAAAAACAACAACTAACTAAGCACCCTTGATGATGAGTATAACAATAAAAAAGTACTTAAACTGCAAAAACCAATTAAAGGACGGGATAAACTAATTTTCCTCTTAAAAGAAAATTAAGAAAAAAGAAAAACTATTAAATCTCTCATGTCTGTCTGTCCACAGGAAAACTCACACAACCACCCTCTCAGCCCGCCTGTTCTAATTTCCAAATCTTTTTAACTCCCTGTCTCCAGCTCGATTTGTAGCTCTTGGTATATCAAAATTCTAGTCATCAAAAGATCCTATCTTAACTAGTACCAGAATTAATAAAACCCAGGATCCCTGTTGCCAGTCACAATTGAGCTAGCTACTAGCCAAATCACCACCACTCGCAAGACCACAACCATAGCCATGGTGATGAGAGAGAGAGAGAGAGGTGGGGGTTGCCAGGGACAAGGTTATCTAATAGAGGGAGTTTCTATTTGGATGCAGATAGCAGAGGTCAGTTGGTGTTGTTAATAGCAGAGCTTGTGTTGGCAAAGGTGGCCCGTCCTCGAATTAATTTTCCAGGTTTTGGAATCTTCATTCAATTTTTCATTCGTAAGAGTAAGATCATGTCGTTTTAAACATGAATAATAGATTTAAGTTAATCGGATGAACCGTTAATTAACTCAATATTTCAATAATTCAAGGTTTTTTTAAGGTCAAATCTTAAATTGGCCGTTTGATATCTTCAAAGCATGTTTTAAAGCTTGGTTAATACTAATAATGTTTATTTCAAGTGATTTGGTATTTATTTATTTTAAATAAATTTTTAAGTTTGAGTTTTATAAATAAAATATATTATTATTGAGAGAGACTTTTCTTTTAGCGGTTAACCAACTCAACTAGATTATTTGAGGTTTAATAAACTCCTAGATATCAGGATTTACATCGAAAAAAAAAACTCGTTTAATGTTATGGTAATAATTATTTTTTAAAATATTTTATGTTTAAAAATATATTGAAATAATTTTTTTAAAAATAATTTTTTTGACATTACCATGTTAAAATGATTTGAAAATAAAAAAATAATTTAAAATAAAAATATAAATTTAATTTAATTTATTTCAAATTGTTTATCATTTCCAAGGGATCCGGTATTCATATATCAACATTATTTTGCTCCATCATACCCGATTATTATAAAATTGCTTGCAACTAGCATGTGTTTTTCAGAAGGCCAAACTTATTCCAAATGCTCAACATGTCCATATCCTCAAACGGCTAACCACCCACCACCTCCAAGTCAACAAAAGGAGATACGCATCTCCTAGTTACAGTAAGCAAGCAGCCAAGCTTATCCCAGCGCTTTGTTGGCTGCTGGTCCACAACCAAGACTAATCCCATCTTTAGACTTTTATCACTTCCCCTCTGCTCTCAATTGAAAGTCTACTAATTTGGACAGAAACTGTGCGCTTCTCCTCTGTTTTGACGATGCTTTTGTTGGTCTATTGCGTATATCAATGGGATTTTTTTTGAAACTTTTAGACTAAAAGGAAGCCTGTTGCTTAAAGATGCTGGGCTCCTGACTTCCCGTGTAATACGTACTCTACATTTTCAAAGTTTGAAATGGGACCAAAGGTGAACTTTTTCTGGAAGAGAATGAAGATGATATTGGGCACAAAACATTGCTCTAGCGTGAATGAGACCTTCGAGGAATCACGCTTTTCCTCGATGTTCCAAGAACAGAGCTAGCAAGTCAACCTGATGGGTGACTTAGCATTATCCATGTTCGTTCAATGAAAAAAACTAATCATTGCAATATTGTTTTATAAATTTTTTTCAAGCAGAAGTTTGAATAAAATCAACAATAATTAACGTCGAATCTTATAACTACTACTCAAAAGTCAATGCCTACCCTTATTTTAGAAATTAAAGTAACTAAAACATCATAAGACACCAATAATACCGGTTAAAATGGTGACACGTGTATTGACGAATTAGTGATAGAATTTGATTACTGAAGCCAAATAACGAAAGTGGAAGACAAAAATAGTTTTTGAGTGTACAGAAACCAGATTGTAGCACTATTTACAGTGCACCAAGGGACTTCAGCCATTTGCGTTATTCTCCACCCTTCATGAGTTTATGTGTCTACATGGTTTAATTTTTATTCTTTTCTTTCCGCTCTTCTTTTTGCAATTTGTGAGAAATATATTTTACAGAGACACAAATACTTTAATAATATTATTATTAGTATTGTTAAAAATATCTCGACAAGATAAATTCAACAATATTAAATATAATTAAAAATAATGAACAGATTAAATTACATAAGTGGTCAAAAGATATCAAGTCTTTTTTTTTTCTCCCCTCTATCCCTTCTTTTTTTTACATGTGTGCAATAATTTTACATCGAAAGAGTCAAAATGTCCATCATTTTTACTGTGCTGGAAACCAAAAGGACTCAAGATGGAACAGGTCACCAATTGTTTGTTCGAAACGAAATTATAAAAGAAGGGGACCGTATAGAGCACTAATTCACAATGATTGGGGAGTGGGAGAAGATAACTCTCCACTCGCAAGGCTGGTCGTACTTAATTTTTGGCCTTACAAAATGGATATAATATTCATTGCCTCTGTATTAGTTAGGGCTTAGGCGCGTGACGACTAGTTAGAAAATACGTCGTTCACAGGCGCTTCACTACGGGATCAATTTTTAAAAAATATATATATAAAAAATATTTATACATTACTAATATTTTTTAATAAAATATCTAAAAAAAATCTAAATTATGTAGAGATTAATTTTTAATGTGACCAGATTGATTTAATAGTTATAGGCCATGTTTATTTATTGAAAAATAGTTTTTTTTGAAAAATAATTTATAAAAAAATTAAATTCCTGAAAAGTAAAATATTTTTTAATGTTTGGTAATATCAAAGAAAATAAGTTAAATTTTTTTTTAGTATTTGACTATGTCATGAAAAATAAACTGAAAAATAACTTATTAATATTTATTTTAAGTTTATTAAAATAACAAGAAACAAATCTTACAAATTAAAAAGTTGAATGAGAATGAAATTGAAAAATAAAATCTAATTTTATAAATTATCACAAATAAAATAAATAGAAATAAAAATAATAGAAATAAAATCTAACAGATAAAAAAGTTGAAAGATGATAAAATTAAAAAAAATTACAATTTCATAAATAAATTTCAAATAAAATAAATAACAATAAAAAATAAAGATCAAATCTTATAGATAAAAAAATTCAATTAAGAAAATGATAAGAGAAAAATAAATAACAATAAAAAAATGAGGATCAAAGTTGATATAAAAATCAAATCAAATTAAATCAAATTCTAAGAGATGAAATTGAAAAAAAATATTCAAAACAAAATATATAGCAATCAAAAGTTTGATGTAATTATCAAACAACATGACTTTTCTAATTTTTTGACAACTTTTAGAAAGTGTTTTCCGTCCAAGATAAAAAGAAAACACTTTCTTGAAAATCAAGCTAAATTTTTCTTTAACTGGAAAGTGTATTTTATTGACCAACTTTTCTAACAGCAAACAAACATAAGAAAGTTTGGAAAGTAATTTTCATAAAACCACTTTTCATGAAACAAATGGGGCTTTAAAGACAATTCAAACAACAAGAAAAATATTTTAATTCATAAAAATTCAAGAAAACATCTTCTCAAAAAATTAATATGAAACGACAACATGTTGGATCGATCCGTGTCAGCCCGGGTTAATCTTTCACTTCTGCGATCCGGATTATAAGACCTTGATAACCTCATATAAAGCAAATCAAAACAAATTATGAAGCTAAAATTTCAATCAATCTAATGTTGAAAAATAAAATTGAAAAAAAAAACAATTAAAAAGCAACAAAATAAATGACTTAAATTAATCTGTCAAATTCATGATTTGAGTCATTAGATCGGGATAACATCATAAAAAGTAAACAAAAAAATATCCTGAATCAACTTGGATTAATCTGCCAAACCCACGACCAAGATCATAAGACTGTGATAACCTCATGAAAAATAAATCAAAATAAATTACAAAACCTAATTTTCAATAAACTTATTGTTAAAAATTGAAAATGAAAAAAAAAATCAATGTAAGAACATGATACAATAATTAAAACCACCTGAGTCTACTTGAGTTAATTCACAAAACACGTGACCCGAGCTATAAGATCGGGATAACTTCATAGAAAGCAAATCAAAATAAATCATGAAACCTAATTCATAATTAACCTAATCTTAAAGGATTGAAACTGGAAAAAAAATACCAATTAAAAAAAATAAAAAAAACTCAAGTCAACTGAATTAACTTGCTAAATCAGCACATCAAGTCATGAGATCGAGATAACCTTATAGAAAACAAACTAAAATAAATCATAAAAATTTAATTGTGAATCAATTTAATATTATATAAAGAAATAAAAAAAATTAAATAAAAAAAATCAAATCAACTTCTCAAACATAAAATATAGATTATAAAACTAAGCTTAAGATTTATTACATTGTTTTTGGTATTGAAAAAACAATTATTTTTTAAAGTTATTTTTAAATAATTTTTTTAAAATTTATTTTTGATATCAATATATCAAAAAAATTTAAATATATATAAAATAATAATTTTAAACAAAAAAAAACTCAAATTATTGGCAAACACGCAGCCAACCACATTGTCAAACAAGTTTTTAAACAAAATGTCTGTTTAGAAGTATAGTATAAATTGTTTTTTAAAATATTTTTTTATTTGAAAATAGATTAAAATAATTTTTTATATTTTTTATATTTATTTTTAATTTTATCATGTCAAAAAATCTAAAAACATACAAAAATCAATATAAAACTAAAAAACACAATACAACCGTAATCTCAAACAACTTAAAAATCAAGGAGCTCCTCAAACAACTCAAAAATCAAGGAGCTCCTCAAACAACTCAAAAATCAAGGAGCTCGTTAATACTTCTGGAAGAGCAAAAGACGTTAAGAGTTGTTTGGGTTCACCTTTCAAGTCGTTCGTCTTTGACTGAACACGTGACTCTCAAAAATAAAACTATAAAAAGTAAGGTTTTTTATTTGATATTGATTTTGATTTTTGAGTAAGAATTAGTACTCCACAACGTCCATATTCTAGCTCTCAACAAATATTGTCAAAACTCCAACTTGAACAAATAGTAACAGAATAGATAGTTCGGCAGTAATGAAGAACATGGGAATCGCAATCAAAGTTTAAGACAAATAGAATTGATAACAATTGAGGAGAAACTCATTAATTTATATTTTGATGTATTTATACAAAATTGATTTTGTAATATTACTTTATATACTAATAATTTGAGGTGCTTTTTATTTATTCTTAAATATTATTTTACAATTAAAAAAAATAACGTCTTACATCTTAAATTTTAAAAAATCTTATGATCATTAACTATAATTAAAACTGATCAATGTTTCACTATAATAAAAAATATTGTTTATTTTGAATGGATTCATTGTAGATTGCACTATGGATGCATTGTGAATGCTTTAACTATGTATTGCACTGTTTGATAAGGATGTGGTTAGGTTGGAGGGCATGGGCGCCAGCATGGAGGCAAGCCCACTGGGGCTGCTGCCCCTGGCGCTCGGTCTGCCTAGTCTTGAGGCTGGGGGCAGACCAGGGCGCTAGGCGATTCGCCACCTAGCGCTTGGTGTACCCGGCCTTGGGCGCTATGGCAGATCATATGACGCTTGGGTTGCCTAATTTTTAGTATAATTGTATTAAAAATATTTTTTTAGTACAATTAATGTTTAGAGTATTAATGGCAAAAATATTATTGTTCGTTTTGTTAATATTATTTTTTTAGTATAATTAAAACTAAAAGTATCATTATATTATTTCTTAATATATTTTTTTAGTATAATTGATAGTGTTGGTATTAAAAATATTATTATTATTATTTTAGTCTAATTAATAGTATTGATTTCCAAAACTTTTATTATTTGTTCTATTAATATTAATTTTTAGTATAATTAATAGTATTGATCTCTAAAATATTATTATATTTGGTGTTGTAAATACTATTATTTTTATAGTAATTCATATTATTGCTATTAAAAATATTATTATTTGTATTATAAATATTATTATTTTCATTAAAATTTATTATAGTATAAATATTATTATTTTCATTGATAAATTTTAAAAAACTGTCACTACTGTGAAAAAAACCACGTTGGGACACATGGCGCTTGGGTTCCATCCTGAGAGCAGATAGCCTAAGCGCGACGTGGCGCCTGCCCTTCTTCCTCTGCGTTGTAGTCCAAGCACCAGGTGACGCTTTGACGTGGACACTGCAAAGCATGGCCCAAGGCTAGCCTTGGGCTAGTATGACAGGATCCAAAATAGCATTGGGTCCTGGCTGCGGGCAAACCAAGCGTTGTCACCCACATGCAGATCGCCCAAGCATCACGTGGCACTTGCTTTCCCTTCTCTTGGGTGCAGTCAAAGTGTCACGGGGCGCTTGGGCTGTTTATACTTTTTGTATAATTATATTAAAAATAATTTTTTTTAGTATAATTAATGCTTAGAGTATTAATGGTAAAAATATTATTGTTTGTTTTGTTGATATTATTTTTTTAGTATAATTAATATTAAAAGTATTATTATATTATTTCTTAATATATTTTTTTTAGTATAATTGATAGTGTTGGTATTAAAAATATTATTATTATTTTAGTCTAGTTAATAGTATTGATTTCAAAACTTTTATTATTTGTTCTATTAATATTATTTTTTAGTTTAATTAATAGTATTGATCTCTAAAATATTATTATATTTGGTTTTATAAATAATATTATTTTTATAATAATTCATATTATTGCTATTAAAAATATTATTGTTTGTATTATAAATATTATTATTTTCATTAAAATTTATTAGAGTATAAATATTATTATCATCCTTGATAAATTTTAAAAAAACTGCTATTACTATGAAAAAAAACCACGTTGGGACATGTGACGCTTACGTTCCCTCCTGAGGGTGGACATCCCAAGCGCGACATGGTGCTTGGCTTGCTTTCTTTGCGATGCATTCCAAGTGTCGGGTGATGTTTTGGTGTGGGAACTGCCAGGCATGGCTCAAGGCTAGCCTTGGGCCTGACAGGGCAGGACCCAAAATAGCATTGGGTCCTAGCCGCAAGCAGACCAAGTGCTGCCACGCCCCCAGGCAGGCCGCCCAAGTGTATCGTGGTGCTTGCTTTCCCTTCTCCTGGGTGCAGTAAAAATGTCACGGGGGCGCTTGGGCAATTTATACTTTTTGTATAATTGTATTAAAAATATTCTTTTTTTAGTATAATTAATGTTTAGAGTATTAATGGTAAAAATATTATTGTTTGTTTTGTTGATATTATTTTTTTAGTATAATTAATACTAAAATAATTATTATATTATTTCTTAATATATTTTTAGTATAATTGATAGTGTTGGTATTAAAAATATTATTATTATTTTTAGTCTAATTAATAGTATTGATCTCAAAACTTTTATTATTTGTTCTATTAATATTATTTTTTAGTATAATTAATAGTATTGATCTCTAAAATATTATTATATTTGGTGATATAAATAATATTATTTTTATAATAATTCATATTATTATTTTTATTAAAATTTATAAAAGTATAAATATTATTATGATCGTTAATAAATTTTTAAAAAATTACTATTATTATGAAAAAAACCACGTTAGGATACGTGGCGCTTGACCTGCTTCCTCTACGCTGCAATCCAAGCACCAGGTGGCGTTTTGGCGTGGACGCTACCAGGCATGGCTCAAGGCTAGCCTTAGGCCTAGCAGGGTAGGACCCAAAATAGCATTTAGTGATGCCCGCGGGCAAACCAAGCGTCGTGTGGCACTTGGATAGCACCTCCTCAGACTGGCAGCACAACGTCGCATGGCACTTGGTCTACTTCGTCATGGGTGCAGCCCAAGCGCCATGTGGGGTTTGGGCTGCCGACACTTTTAGTATGATTACAAGTATTATTACTAAAAATATTATTATTAGTTTTCTTAATATTCCTTTTTTGATATAATTAATTTTTAGAGTATTAATAGTAAAAATATTATTGTTTGTTTTGTTGATATTATTTTTTTAGTATAATTAATATTAAAAGAATTATTATATTTTTTTGGTATAATTGATAGTAATGGTGTTAAAAATATTATTAGGTTTTTAGTCTAATTAATAGTGTTGATCTCAAAACTATTATTATTTGTTCTCTTAATATTATTTTTTTGGTATAATTAATATTAAAAGTATTATTATATTTTTTTCTTAATAGATTTTTTTAATATAATTAATAGTATTAATCTCAAAAATATTATTATTTTTGGATTTATAAATAATATTATTTTTATAATAATTAATAATATTAATACTAAAAATATTATGATTTGTATTATAAATATTATTATTTTCAGTAAAATTTATAAGAGTATATATTAATAAAATAATTGATGAATTTGAAAGAAAATGTTATATCATTTACTTACTAAATATACTGTAATAATAATTTTATCAGATTATACTTAATTTTACATTTACTTTTATTTACAAATTATATACAAATTATTAGTCGCAGTATTAAAAAATAAACTTGTATCTTACAATGTATACAATTAAAATAACCTCAAATTTTGTACGGCATGGCCAAAGCTAACTCAATGCTAGACTTGGATCAGAGTGGACAGGAACTAAATAACTTTAAGTTCTGGCCGCAGCAACAATCAAATATATTTGGAGCCATACTTTATAGGACTCAAATAAACTCAAATTCTACTTTTAATTTTTTAAAAAAATTAAAAATGAACCCACGACATAGCAGAGGCCTTAGATGTCTATATGGTGTGATATCGTGTTTGTACTTCATATGGCATCCCATTTCATTCATAAACAGCTGGGGCAAAGCAGAAATGATAGGGAATGGCACGGGTAATTATACATATATTAAAACAAATCGATGTTTTCATGTTGGAATGGAAAAATTAAAAATTTTGCTTTTTTTTTTTTTTATTGTAGTGGTACTGCATGGTGGTAAAATTATAATTTCTAATTTATTTATTTAAAAAAATTAAGTTTTCTTTATGTTTTCTTCCTCTTTGTCCTTGATTTTTTTTTCATTTACACTTAATGATTTGTCACCATTTCTTTTCTTATCTTCATGTTTTTATATTTTTTTCTTTAAATTTTTCTTTGGAAAAAAATATTATTTTTTATTTTTTATGCTTTAAATATTTATTACTTTACACTTGATTTACTTATATCATTTTTTTTCTTATCTTTATTTTTTTGTACTTTATTTTTAGATTTCTTTCCTTATATTTTTTTAGAAAAATTATTATATAAAGACTAAGGAAATAATGCTTTATTATAAAAATTGCAACATTATTTTATTCTTCTGTTACGTTAAAAATTAGCTTGAGAATTTACATATTTTTATTAACCCGTATGATCTTTACTATATTTTATTATATATAAACATTAATTTTTTAATTCACGATTATATTTTTCACTCGAAGTCAAAAGACTCATTAATAACACCTACACATTAATTCTTTTGTGTTAGAAAAATAATTGTTCAACCTTCAAAGATACGGGTTGAATAGACACGTTAACATTTTATTAGTTTATATTTATTGGCATATATAGTTCTCGATGTATTTTATTAAATACATGCATAATTTTTTTATTTATAATTGTATATATAAAGCTTATATCTTTATTTTTTTTATTTTTTTTCCAAATTTGTTTTTATCAAATAACTAGTAATTTCTAATAATTTTTCGTGCTTCAATTGACTCGTAGACTTTTGACTTCCCCTACAAAGATTAAAGACTGTGGGATCCAATCCAGACGACATTAAAGACCAGAGCTGAGTAGCTGGTCTATCAATCATTTCCCGATCACATCACGGAGGATGTTCACACTTAGGATTGCTGGTAGCAATTTGCTCCTAACTTGAAAATGTTGATCTGCGTGGTTCTTTAATTCATAGATTAGTTGTCGCATCCAACACACGAAACACGGTGTTTATAACTTTAGAAGTAGGTATTTTATAAAGTATTTTTTATTTAAAAATATCTTAAATTTTTTTTTATTTTATAAAAATATTTTTGATATTAATATATTAAAATAATTTGAAAATAAAAAAATAATTTAAAATAAAAAAAAATCAATTTTTTTAAAATATATTTGAAACAAAAAAAAAACCCTAAATATCATATATGTATTAGATATAGAACTGCTTTGGTCAATATCCAAAAGTAACATCTCATTTATGCTCCCAGTAAGAGATGGTGATACACGTTTCACAGAAGCAAAGAAGAAGCTTCCCTTGTCTATTCTTAGAAATGAAAAAAAGCTAGGCCAATTTTTTTTTTTTTGTTCATCGAGAAGAAGAAAGGAAAATCAGGATTAGTCTAGTTCGAAATTTATCATCATTCTTTTTTCAAAGGCCAATCTTATTGGTACCGGAGCTTATTGTGCTCTGTTGTAAGAGTTGCTCCTCTTACGTAATCCTTTTGTATTTATTAACACTCATGTATTTGTTAAGATACTAGCATATCCGATAAGATAAAAAATAAGAAACATGATAAAATAAGAAATGACACACAAAAATTTATGTGGTTCACTCAATTAAACTACTTCCATTTACATTTTATCTTATGCAAATATGACATCTTTGATGATGACTATCTTGTGGGCAGTGAGATCCCATAAGCGATACCCATTTACTCTATCATCATATCTCAAGAATACAGATTTTTTGGATTTTGAATCTAGCTTGTTGACTTCTTGAGTATTGTACATCACTCATACATGACTTCCAAATATATGCAATCGAGAATAATCAGCTGGCTTTCCGGTCCACATCTCCATCGGTGTCTTCAACTCAATTGCAGTTGATGGAGATCGATTTATTACATAACAGAGGGTATTGACTACTTCTTCCCATAATGGTTTTCTTAGATCTGCAGCCTTCAACATTGCTCTTGTTCTTTCTAATAGAGTTTTGTTCATCCGCTATGCCACTCCATTTTGTTGTGGAGTGTATGCCGTTGTGAACTGCCTTTTGATACCTTCATGTTGACAGAAGTTATCAAATTCATCACTGGTATATTCTCCTCTATTATCAGTCCTTAAACACTTGATCTTCTTTTCAGATTCAAGTTCTACTCGTGCTTTGAAGGTTTTAAAGACTGCGAGCACATCTGCCTTCCTTCTAATTGGATATACCCAACATCTCCTGGAGAAGTCATATATAAATGATACAAAGTATCTTGCTCCTTTGAAGGATGTAACCAGTGCTTGCCAAACATCAGAGTGAATCAGGTCTAACATGTATTTGCTCTTAGTTGTTGATGCGTCAAACTTTAACCTATGTTGTTTACTTGTAACATAATGCTCACAAAAGGGAGTAACTTCTGATCAGAGAGAATTTTCAAACCTTTCTCTGACATGTGGTCTAGTTTTTAATGCCACATCATCGTCTTCTCTTCTGTAGGATTGGCTGATGCGATTGACGTCTCTGCCTCATGATGTGTTTCTCCCATTAACACAAACAAGATTGCAACTATCTTTCTTACCTTTAAAACCACCAGTGCTCATTTAACAATTTTCATGATTCCATTATCTGTTTGAATCTTACAGCCAAGATTATCAAATTGTCCTACCGACAAAAGATTCTTCTTTAAACCTTTCACATGTCGCACTCCTGAAATAGTACGAATTGAGCCATTATACATCTTTAATTTGATGGTGTCAATGCTAGTAATCTCTAGAGTATGAGCAATGCCCATGAACACTAAGCCTTCAGAGATGGGTTCATACGTATGAAACCATTCTTGAGCAGGAGTCGTATGTCATGTTGCTCCTAAATCCATTAATCAAACCTCAGTGAGCTCTTTTCTATTTGTAGAGACTGTTGTTGCTTCACTGTATAAAGCCTCCCCATCTTCTGAGGTGTTTGCAACACATCCTTGAGGTTTTGATGACTCTGCAGTGTTTTCTATACCCTTTTTAAACCAACAGTCCCTTTTAAAGTGCCCTTTTCTACCACAGTTGTCACATTTCACAATCTTCTTACTTTTCGATTTGGACCTCCCTTGCATTTGACTCCCATTAGAGCCACACTCCGTTGATCTTTCTCTTGAAATCAACAACGCCTCTACTTGGTTTGAACTATTTGTCTCCTTTGTTTTTGCGCCTATTTTCTTCTTCCAAGATAGCGGCTGCAATATCATCAAAGACTAAATAGTCTGAAAGGATATTATTGGTCAAATTGATAAAGAGCTGATCTACGAATCAAGAAGACTTTGAAGTAAAAGCTCTGCACATTCACTTTAAGAAAATCTTATTATGCAAAGACTTTGACTTGTATAGCTTTGTCAAAGTATCTCATATCTCCTTAGTTGTTTTCTTCTCCGCGACACTTGATAATACTTCATCAGCTAATGCTAAATGTATGTTAGTAATAACATTTCCATCCATCTCATTTTATTTTGCATTATCAGTGATCCCCGCGGGTCTATCTCTAATTGTTGCCAAGCAATTTTCTTTCCTTAAAACCGCCTTCATTCTCATTTTCCATAGTGAGAAATTGCTCCCCTTGAACCTCTCAATCTCGTACTTTGCTGTTATTTTATTCATCGAGATTTATTCAGCTATCACCGTTTCACTGATCTGTAATGTATACAAAAATAGTATCATGTGAATAATACTTCACTACGTAAGTTCCCAGGAAAGATTGTGTAAGTGTGAATAATACCACTATTAGGATACTGACATGCAATCCCGATAAGATAAAAGACAAGGGACATGATAAAATAAGAAATGACACATAAGAATTTACGTGGTTCATCCAATTAGGCTACTCCACGGACAAGTATAGAAGGATTTTACTAAGTAATGTGAGAATTACAACCTCTTTCTACTAATAGGAGAACAACTGAAATCTCTCTATTAATAGGAGAAAATACCTCAGTTACTCTCTCACTGATTCCTCACAACATTGTGGGAACTTTCTCTCTCTTCCTCTTCTCCACTTTCTCTCTTGTGGTGTGTTTAAGGCTTAGATGCATTACCTATTTATAGGCAAGCATCCAACCTTTGTCTTGCAAAAGACAAGAAGCAAGTAGCACCGAATTGGTACCCACATTTATTGACTTAGGCAATAATGCCTAGCTGGCTTCACAATACTCTTCGAGTAGAATTCTAAATTAATTTTTATTGTTAAAACAATATATTAATGCTACAAAAATGTTTTATTGTATATGTTTTTTAATTAAATATTGTGAATATATTATTTATGTTTAATAAAATGAATTTTAAAATAATTGAATTATTCAACTATGAAATAGTTGTTAATAATAATTAAATACTAAAGTGTTAAGCTAGTATCTCTTCTAAAAACAAAAGACATATAAGTATGCAAATATCTAACACACTCTTTTCTCTTGATTTTATATGTTTTTATTTTTTTTATATTAGAAGTCATTTTTTCTCATCATGAACAAACACTATTTTTATAAAAAAAAATACATTATAAAAATAAAATTTATTTATATCAAATATAAATGAAAAAATAAATTATAAAAATCTTTTAAAATATTATAACAATAAAAAATATTTAAAAAATAACAACATTGAACAAAACAATTTTAAAAATAAAAGATAGAGGGTATTAGTTTAAATTAAAATAAAAAATTAATATAAACTAAAAAATACATACAAAAAGGGAGGGTATTAATTAAAAATTTTGCAAAAAATGAAACCATAGAGAAAGAGGTCAAGCCCTCGCGCAAGGCCAACTACTCGAGCCCAAGATTGTTTGAGCCTAGAAATCCAAGCCCAAAAACATGGGCTTATTTATATATGTGCAATAAAAAGTGAACCTTTTTATTTTAAAAAAAAAATAAAGCAAAGGACGTATCGCCTATTACCTAGTTCGTAGCTATCTTAGGTGGTCGAAAAATCATTGGAAAGTTAAGTTTTCAACTTTTGGATCAAATACACCCATTTCAACAAAATCTTCACGCCAAAACACTTGTTAAACACCATACAAAACTTAATAGACTCATTTATGACCTGAAAATAGAAAACATTGGTTAAAATCATCAAACAACCAAAAACCACAAAACTTTCTAAGCACTAGTCTACCTTTTCCAGCAAGATGAAGGTTAAACACCACTATCATTGAACTCATCTCGTCAAATAGAACCACATGACATAAAGCTTAACCTTTTTTGTTGTTAAAATCCGGACAACCGAATAATTATCAAATGAGTTGTGATAAGGGGCGAAATGCCACTTGAACCTAGAGCTACGTGGTTCTTCATGAGATGCATTGATTTGTAACAAATGACTAGATATCCAGGGGTAAAGTGTTGTTTTTGTGCAGGATGTAAGAGTTGTACCAAATTGAAACAGACTATGAATGCTAGATATGACCTCAAAATAATAGGGATCAAGGTTTGCTAATGAAACTATAAGGGATAAGCTTCATCGGCAAGAAGGAAATAACATTAATCACCAACTAGGGCCCCTAAATGTTTACTTAGTTATAAAAGAGGCAGGGTTGCAAAGGCAACCATGAGATTTGCTTGAAAATAGTCACTAATGAAAGAGTATGTAATAGCTCACTAATTGAGTGCTTTTGCATTGAATATGAATAGGGCTAAGCAGTTTGTCAAAGTTGTGGGATGCAAAAATACATTAGTCGAGGAGCATCTCGCTTTAAGGGAAGCACTCGTGCGATCAGGGGTTGATAAAGTGGAAGCGAGAATATTGTCTCGAGTAACGCAAATATTGATGAGAATCCAATGCTTCAAAAACTAAAGGGTTCCTTTGCAAAGTTTATTCAAGAGGGTAAGCTAGGGTTTAAAATAAGACAAAAAAAGGTAGTTGATGGATAAAAGATGAATATTCCTATATTATTTCTTGTTGATCCTGAGGGACAGAGAAGGTTAAGTTAGCTGAAAGACAGTTATCGGTTTAATAAGTTATGTAATATTTAGTGTAACATGTCCTATAGCCAAGCCACATAACATGGTGTTCTTTCTTTCCTCTGTAAATGATGATACAAAGAGTGTTTAATATTGTGATAAAAATTATTTTTTAAAGTTTTTTTATTTAAAAATAAATTAAAATAATATTTTTATCATTACCACATGAAAATGATCCAGTATAATAAAAAATTTCAATTTTTTTTAAATCATGGTTAGATAAAAAAACAAACACTACTTAAATGTCCATTTGTACTCTTAAAACTTTTTTATATATATAAAAAATTAAATTAAAAAGTTAAGAAAAATCTTATCCTAAAGTCTCGCTCAAATCAACCGCTAGTACTTCTTCCAAAAGGTAAAAATAAATAAATAAATAAATCTGTTGATTCGGAACCAAAGTACATGTCGTAAAGAACAAACGAGATGCACTTGAGGGCCTAACTGCTGTGGTCAATCGTGTGACTTGTTTCGCTCCCGTCCCAGGTTCGACCCTCTATGTGCACGCCTGTCACCCCCGCGGTGCCTAACCTGCCCCTGGGCTTGCAGGATGTCCAGTGGGCCGTGGGGAATAGTCGTGGTGCGCGCAAGCTGGTCCGAACACCCCACGTAAATAAATAAAAAAAAAGAACAAACGAGATGAATTATTTAGTAAATCTCAAGTAAAAAAACCTCGAATTTCCAAAATCCTCAACCAAATCTGTCTATCCATAAGTTCCCTCCTCCAACTACATAAGAAACTTAATATTTTTTTTGTTAAAAATTTATAAAGTAAATGAAAAACTTAATTGATAATATTTTAATACTAATTAGAAACCCAAATAAAAATTGTGTTTTTTCAAATACTTAATAGTGTCATCACAAGGTTCGAATTTGGATTTGGTGGTAAATAAATTCGATCCCACGTATCACTGTTTTTTTGTTTAAATAAAGAAATATGTATATAAAAGAAGAAATTTCTCATAATGCAGCCAGGAGGGATAAAGAACTGACAGGAGCTCTTAACGTCATAAATAATAATAATAATGGTGAAAAAAAAATCCGAAAGCAGAGAGGGTTCGTTGCAGTTAAATACGCAACTACCTCTCCATTCTATCCCTCCATCCCTTGCCTGCTCTCTCTCTTCTCATCTCTTCTCTCTCACAGAGTCATTAACTATACATAGAAGAGATATAGATAGATAGTACATTCCTTTGTGATTCTTTGCGATCGCTTAAATCTCTCTCTTTCTTTCATTTCCAATCTCCCTCTCTCTCGAACTTCTACTCTACGTAACGTTTGCTCTTCCATAATTCTCTTTCGTCCCTTGATTACTTCTAATAAAAAGCAAAACCTAGCTAGCACCTCTGTTTTCTGTGCTGTTCTCTCTCTCTCTGCTGACCTTAGGAGCGCTCATAATCCTTTTTTGTGCTGTTCTCTCTCTCTCTGCTGTGCTGCACTTGAGGTACATGCTGCACTCTGTTTTCCACTTTGCTTCGTTAAATACTTTTTTGTTCCTGTTAATTAAGAGCATGGATGATTTTTACTTCAATTTTGTTATCTTAATTCACCCCCTTTTTTTCTTTCTTGAAATTAGAAACAAGATAGATAGACACCCCTTTCTTTTCTAGCCTGATTGGTCTTTTGATGGTATAGAAGGAAGAGGAAGAAACCCCTTCAAGTACTTTGTAGAACAATGGCGATTTTTAGGGCATCTCCAAAGAAAAAGTTAAAATAGCATTTTGAAGTTAAATAATTATTCTTCCATGTTAGTTAAAAGCTAAAATTATGTTATCAATTTAGCTCTTTTAAATAGCTTTTTTTTTATTAGAAATGCTCTTAGCGTTTTTTTTTTTTTCAATTCACAGATACGTGTTTTTAAAAATTTTAAATTTTTTTGTTTAATTTGTTTTTTAATATTATTATATGATGTAATGATATAAAATTATTTTTTAAAAATAAATAAATATAATTTAAATATATTTTCAAACAAAAAAAATACTTGCCAAACACAATCAGCCACTGTATCATTTTTTTTACTCTTTTATTTCCGTTTTAAAGATTTGGTTGTTTTTCGTTTTGTTAATTTAATTTTCGCTGTTTTTATTGTTGTTTTTAATTTTCCTGCGTCAGTTCAGTTGTCGTAATGACGTGTGGCAGTGGACCTTACCTTTTGGAACATAATTAACACTTTCATGTCTTTTTCTTAAACCATCTTTGTTGGACACTCACATGTCTAATTGTCTCAACAAGGTTGAGTCAATGGTTCACTGCAAACAACTTCCAGAAGTGTTTTTTTTTTTTCCCTTCTGAAGTATTATGTATGCTTTGTATGCCGATTTATTGATTGATTTTTGTTCTATAAATCCAGGGAAAATCATGGCAAGGGAACAATTGCAGGTGCTTAATGCACTTGATGTGGCCAAAACACAATGGTACCATTTCACAGCAATAGTGATTGCTGGCATGGGATTCTTCACTGATGCATACGATCTTTTTTGCATCTCCCTTGTGACCAAATTGCTGGGTCGGATATATTACTACCAGCCAGGTTCTGATACTCCGGGAGCTTTACCTTCAAATGTGTCATCAGCTGTTAATGGTGTTGCTTTCTGTGGTACCCTTTCTGGTCAGCTCTTCTTTGGCTGGCTTGGTGACAAAATGGGCAGAAAACGTGTCTATGGTATGACGTTGATGATCATGGTCATTTGCTCCATTGCTTCTGGCCTCTCTTTTGGCAAAAATCCTACCGCTGTTATGTCTACTCTTTGCTTCTTTCGCTTCTGGCTTGGATTTGGCATTGGTGGTGACTACCCACTTTCTGCTACAATCATGTCTGAGTATGCTAATAAAAAGACTCGCGGTGCTTTCATTGCTGCTGTTTTTGCCATGCAAGGTTTTGGAATCTTGGCTGGGGGTATGGTCGCTATTATAATTTCTGCGACTTTTAAGGCCCAGTTTCCTGCCCCAGCTTTTGAAGTTGATCCAGCTGGCTCGACTGTGCCTCAAGCTGATTATGCTTGGCGGATTATTGTGATGTTTGGTGCAATTCCAGCTGCTCTTACTTATTACTGGCGAATGAAGATGCCTGAAACTGCGCGTTACACCGCCCTGGTTGCGAAGAATGCTAAACAGGCTGCGTCTGACATGGCAAAAGTGCTTGAGGTTGAGTTGGAGTCAGAACAAGAGAAAATTGAGAAGATGTCACAGGAAAAGGGGAATGATTTTGGTCTTTTCTCTACACAATTTGCTCGTCGACATGGACTCCACTTGCTTGGAACCACTACCACTTGGTTCTTGTTAGACATCGCATTCTACAGCCAGAATCTGTTTCAAAAGGACATTTTCAGTGCTATTGGGTGGATTCCTAAGCCCAAAACTATGAACGCCCTTGAAGAGGTCTTTAAAATTGCTAGAGCACAGACTCTAATTGCTCTTTGCAGCACG
Source organism: Populus nigra (assembly GCF_951802175.1). Classification (NCBI taxonomy): domain Eukaryota; kingdom Viridiplantae; phylum Streptophyta; class Magnoliopsida; order Malpighiales; family Salicaceae; genus Populus; species Populus nigra. The sequence goes on from NC_084857.1 coordinate 12,591,139, forward strand.
GTTCCAGGTTATTGGTTTACTGTTGCATTTATTGACAAGATTGGCAGGTTTGCAATTCAATTGATGGGATTCTTCTTCATGACAGTATTCATGTTTGCCTTGGCTATCCCTTACCATCATTGGACTCTGCCCGACCACCGAATTGGCTTCGTTGTGATGTATTCACTCACTTTCTTCTTTGCCAATTTTGGTCCCAATGCCACCACATTTGTTGTTCCTGCAGAGATATTCCCAGCGAGATTGAGGTCCACTTGCCATGGTATATCAGCTGCATCGGGCAAAGCAGGGGCAATTGTGGGTGCATTCGGGTTCTTGTATGCTGCAGATGGTATCGGAGTGAGGAAGACTCTTATAGTTCTGGGTGTAATAAATTTCCTGGGAATGATTTTTACTTTCTTAGTACCTGAATCGAAGGGAAAATCACTCGAGGAAATGTCTGGTGAAGTTGAGCAAGAAAACGGATCCACGGCTGAGTCTAGGCAAACCGTTCCAGTTTAGTTAGGCTTTCATACTACGTGGTATCTTTGTATAATCTCAGGAAATTAGCGGAAGACGCAGGGATAAGCGTGCTTGTGAGCATAGTAAGCTCTCAGGGTTCTGCTTATTTTTCTAGCCGTGAATTAGCTGGTCTTAGTTGTAGGAATAATAAGAAAAATTAGCGTTTCTAGTGGCGTGATTCTCACTTTCCTGTACGGTTCCTATAGAATGAATCTCTATTTCACCGTTTACATAACTTTTCACACGAACTCATTATAGTATCGTATTCCTGCACTCTAATAACCTTTTTTAATTATTTTTCTCATGGCTCCTTGGTTTGCTAAGAGTACAGTGAAAACCCAATTCTTCTTGGTTGTTTTGCCCTCGTCTATTCTTAGAACGAACAGGAAAGCATGTGATTTGTTCTTCTTTTCTGGGCACTTTCGTTGTTTTGCATGCGGCATTTACTGGTAACATTCATTGTTCTCCGTTACCTTAGGTTGAGATGTGAAATTAGATCGAAAATTAGGGACACTTTGTCAACCCTGTATGTGTAAATTGTTTCTGTTATTGCTTGCAGTGATGTATTCTGGGCTACTAATCCCTGCATGATTGATGTTAAAGGCAATTTGGTAGTTTAAAGGCAAAGTAATTTCTCCATGTTCCAAGAATTGGAGAAACACCCTTACAGCCACTACACTTCCCGAGGGGTACTAGGCAGCAAGCGGGGCATGAGCCTAGAACAGTCCCAACTTGATCAAATCTTTTCTTAATTAATCGAAACAATCATTGTTTAAGGTGCCTTTAGCATGCTTCATTAGCTAAGTATCACGACGCTCCACCGAGAGCCCACCCCACAGAAGACAGGCATCTTTGAATCTGCTTTAACCTTGGCTTGTTGCTTCTGTCCCTGCTAGCTGTACTTCGGTGCCATCCGTATCGCATTGTAACAAGCAGTAAAAGTCTAAAAGAAGTCTACATAGCTCGTCAGTGCACTTCATTTTCTCATAATCTTCTAAAGATTCGCATCTTTATCAGACTCTTAAGCAGAAACGTTACTTTATGAGCACATAACTACAATTTCCGCACTCCTTTTCTGTAACATTTGTGATTTTTCTTTTATACGATTTTAGATTCTGAATGGACACAAAAGAATCCAAACTTGCATCAATTCTTCCTTCCACAGCCTTTTTAGCAACCAATGGAAAGCATGCCATTTTTTCTCTCGTTTCCACTGTTGTCTGGTCTGTGAACGTTCGGGAAAGTGAAGCTGGACCTGGCAAATTTGTTTGTTTCAGATTGAAGGGACCCCTTGATTAGACCCTTTACCTGCGCAGCTGTCCATGCCCAGCGCCATGACGAACTTGTACTCAACATGACAACGAATTTAAGATGCTACTGACCAACTTGCAGAACACAAAAGGAGTGCAGAATTTGTGGAGCGAAATCACAAGATGGACGATCGTTTTTGAAGGATTTTTTTTTTTTTGTTCTGAAAAAATCTTTGTTTAGCAACTCGTGTAATGACGTTATCCTCCAAGAATAATAGATAATCTAGAGTTTTGTGGTTATTTTTTAAATTATTTTTATTTAAAAATATATTAAAATAATATTTTTTATTTTTTAAAAAATTATTTTTAATATCAATGTATTAAAATAATTTAAAAACATAAAAGAATATTAATTTAAAAAAAATTAAATTTTTTTTAAAACTCCGTTGAAAGAAGCTGTTTTGTCGTAAGGTTGCTAGTTGGATTTTTTAGTGGTTTGTATGTGCTATCCATCATGACTCGTGCCACTTGCCGTAATGAATTCACTTCTGCTACAAGGTAATTAATTGAACTAAAATTTGTTTGGAATGTTTCAATCACAACCACGAACGTATTTTCTTAGAATCTCCAAATGAACAATTTTGATTATGCTATGCAAAAACTTCCATGTGAAAATTAACTTTTGTCTAAACAAAAAGGAGTATAGAATATCTTGCTTTTATGCAAGGGGTTTTCTTCTTTCACTAAAAAAATCTGGCAGATTATTAAAATCTAAACGAGGAATTACGAGAACTATATAATAAATTAATTAATTTTCAACTTCAATAAACTATCATGAAGTTCCAGAAGCAAATGAACGGTAAAAAGATTGTTAATTTTGTTGCATTTTGCTTTTTTAATTAGAATTGTATATTTTAGTTTTAAAGTGTTGTGGTATACCATTTCAGGGTTATGTTGTTTATATATTTGTGTGTATATAAACTTCAAAATATTAATTCAATAAATATAATTTCAATTTAAATATAAAAATAAATTAATTTAAAATTATACAATTTAATTTTCAAATACAAGTAAAAAAATAGGAGTTGAACCAATATGACCTGATCAACTCAATGGGTTTAAAGATAACTTGGATGAACAGTAAAAATATAGTTTGACTCAAAACAAATACAAGACTATATTTTTTTTTCAAAAAAATATATTGAGATGATAACATATTGAATCGACTCGAGTTAACTTTGGTTAATCTTTTAAATCCACAACTTGGATTATAAAACCATAATAACCCAAAATTAAGCAAATCAAAATTGAGAAAAAATCAGTCTAAAAAAAAGACATAATAAAATGATTTAAATCTACTCACGCTAACTCGCGAATCTCGTGACTCAGGTTATGAGATTACAATAATTTCATAGAAAACAAACCGACACAAATAACAAAGCTTAATTCATAATCAACAAAATGTTGAAGATGTTGAGTGATGAAAATATTGAAAAAAAAATCAACTAAAAGATGGAAAAAAAAACTTGAGTCAGTTGGGTTAACTCACCAAACCTGTGACTTGAATCATGAGATCAAGATAACCACACAAAAAACAAATCATGATAAATTATGAAATTTAATATTTAATAAATTAAATGTTAAGGGATAAAATTAAAAAATAAATATACTATTTAGCAGGAACTCAAAGCTAAAATAAAACTAGAATATTCCGAGCAGAAATTTCAGAATGAACCAAGATTTTAAATGAGATAAATATATTCTAGTTTGTTCTATTTCTTCACCTTTATTAAGAAGTTCCAGAGGGCATATGGATAGCCAAAGAGATTAGACAACCTAACTAACTTAAACTAACAGATGTCCTGGTTTGCATGCCTCTGTTCAGTTAATGCCTTAATGGTATTTATCTCAAAAGCAGAAAATCAACTAGGAGGAGGGTTGGCACAGACCTCTAGATTACGTTGGAAAAATTCGATAGGCTTTGGATTAAAAATGAGAAAGTTATCCCAACCATAAATTTCCATCATTATCAATAAAATATATATTAAAGAGAGGATGATTTCACTATTCACCGCTTCATAAAATACTGTGCAAATCTATATGTTGAATTTTCTTTTTCCAGTTTTCTTTTTATATATTGTAGTGATTGGAGATTGCTTTTTTTAGCTTGTTTTAATTTGATTTTTATTGAGTTATTGTGATATAAAAAATATTTTGATATTGAATTGATCCTTGATTTTGTAAAAATAAAAATTTAATGGGTTTATACTTTTCTGTTATTGTTTCTACAGTGTTTTTGTTTTTAGTTCTTTGAATTATTTTTTTATTGTTTTTTGAAAAAAAATAATTTTATCTTTACACGTTGTATTGAAGATTAAACTTAATAATTTATTTTAATTTTTTTATAAAGTTATTGTTGTGTATAAAAAAATATCTTGAAATTAAGTTGTTTGATTTTATAAAAAAAAAATTGTTTTGATTGTTTGTGAAAAATGAGAATGAGCGAATCAAAATTGACGATGAGAGCAAAAAGGATGGTTTTTTTTTTTTGTTATTATTCAAATCACGCCTTTTAAACTTTTTTGCCTTCAGAATTGTTTTGAATTTCTTTTTGGTACTTTTGGTTTTTGCAATTTTTGTTTTGGTCCACAACTTTATTTTAATAATATTTTAATTTCTAAATTTAAAAGAAAAGAAAATCACTGGAAAATAAAGAAAGAGAAAGAAAAGTTGATGCTTGGCCAGTCTCGACATTGAAACAGAAAACAGTTTTATTTATGTGTTCTTTCCCATATATTTTGTCATGAAAAGTATACTGGGGCTAACAAAGAATGTTTTTTTTTTCTAATTTGATTTTTTATTTTTTCGTACTAATCTTAGGGGTGTTTTAGAAAAACACCCCTAAGATTTAATTTTGTTTTGAATAAAATTTAATTATCATATATTTTTCTAAAACTATTAAATATAATCAAATAAACAAATTTAAATAGCATAACACGGCACAAGATCAAGGTTTTTTATTTACATTTATTTCATAGTTTTCTAATTTAGTCTTTGATTATAATTATGTTTATTTTTATTATTTATTAGTGTATATAATTATTTTTTAATTTGATTAAATACCCACGTCAAATTTTGGTTCACATCTCAATTTTTTCTTTGTTTTAAAAAAAACATCAACAACTCCCTCATATATATTTTCTTTAATGTTAAAATTAAGTTTGGATACGGTCCTAAATTTCCATTCCATACCTTTTTGAACTTGAGAGGAGGAACTCCAAAGTTTAAATATTCTTTGGGTTCCGAAGACCAATTGGGTTGCATTTAAGCTCGCCAGCCATTGAAATGGACCGGCCTCAACGATAAGGAAATTGACCTAGGCTTCTGCCAAGCATCAAATTGGATCATATTTCTCTGGTCCAAAACAAAAAAACAGAGAACCACATTTTAAAGACTCTAATTGGTCTCTGGGCTGACCTGTCTACGGGCAGATGTACAGAACCCCACTGTCTTTTTCAGGCCCCTCAAGAACCTAGGTCATTAACATCCAATTTGTTTTTATATTTTAAAAGTACTATATATATATACTGATATTAAAAATAATTTTATAAAAATATAAAAATAATATTCTAATCCTTTTCGACAAGGGAAAGGGGTCGGCGATATCTAGGGTGCAAGTACCCACAGTATGGATCTTGGGAGACGTCTCCTCTGCTTTGCACCCTTGGATGTGCCAAATTTCCCTCGATGTTGCTTCAATGATGCTAATACTTGGCCACCTGAGTCTGCCAAGTGATGTTCATTTCCCTCGAATGGCATGAACTTGAGGATGACTAACGCGCTAAAAGAAGACACACAAAATAAGAAATTATTTTACATTCATGATTTTTTTTTAAAAAACGAATGTATTTAATTAAACCAAAAAAGAAAAGAAAAACTTAATTTCAATATGCACATGCCTTTCCTTTGTTACATACATATGTATGGACCATTTGGTATGGGATTTCAAATTCCCCCGTGAAAGCAATCTTGATTGCTTTTTTTTTAAAAAAAAGTATTGTTTTGTCACTAAATGTCAAATTTTAGAAGAAAAAAATATATTTATCAAGGTATAATATTTGATAAATCTAAATTTAACGAGTTTAAAAAATCTTTAAAAGCAATAAAACACTTATAGTTTCAAATAATGTACTCAGAATCCTGCTTTCATAAGCTTGGCCTTATAAAATAACCAAAAAACATGAGTTCAGTTTAGGAAAAAAATCTAGTTTCTATATGCTTAATTTTATTTTTTTTACTCGTTTAAATATATAAAAACTCTCTAAAAATCCACGGTAATATTACTAATATCAATGTTATATAAAAGGTAGTGTATAAATTGTTTTTAAGAATACAAATGACACGTCTACATTACAAATCTTAGGGCCAAAACTTAAAATTGCTCGAGGGAGAGGCAGGGACAAAATTGTTTTTACAAGGGTCGAGGCATTGGCAGCCCTCTATTTTCACCACTGTTTCTATCTCTGTTATTTTCATCTCTCACAACTACATGGCTTAATTTCTTGTGGGCTCTTTGACATGCGGATTGATTTCAAGAAATGTTATTACTTCTTGTTATTGCTAACAATGTAATAGCTATTGTCTAAGAAAGTGGTGTATGCACTTAATATAAAAAAAATATTGCATACATAGAGAAATTATGTGCATGGAAAAGTTTATAGTTGTGACTCTTGATAATTTTTTTTAAAAAAGATGCATAGAGGTGTGTGTTGGTGTAAAATTAAACAAATTGAAAAAATCATGATTGAATTGAGGCTTGAAAAGTTAGGTTTCTAGTTGTTCGTACATAACCCAACATGCCCAAAAAATTATAAAGTTCACCCATCTTTGCCAAGCCAAAACAATCTACATGTGATTGGTGTGTGCAATGTAGGCTTTAATGAATAGTCAACTTATCACCTTCAAGCATTGTGTATATTTCACTCTAGCCTTTAACAGTGGCCTTTTAAAGTATTCATGAATTTATCTTAATGAAATTTTTTATATAATACCAGGAATGTTATTATCGAGTGTGTTTATTTTTTAGATAGATTTGTGGCTGTGATTTTAAAAAAATATTGTTAGCTAAAATTAATTAGATTTAGATGCATGTTTTATAAAAATTATTATTGAAGTTTACATGCAATAAAAAACATATACTAACATGTTTGGTAGTTGAGGGATTGCGGTTGTTTTTCAAAGTGCTTTTTACTTGAAAATACATTAAAATAATATATTTTTATTTTTTAAAAATTATTTTTTATATCAGCGCATCAGAATGATATAAAAACACCAAAAAAATTTTAATTTGAATTAAAAAAATTAAATTTTTTTAAAAGCGTTTTTAAAACGCAAAAACAAACAGTGTTTTACGAAACTTAGTTAAAAAAATATTTAAAAACTGCTTTATAAAAACTGCATTTCAAACTCAATTTTTTAATGGATTTCACAATATAAAATATAATTTTTACAATTACCAAATATCTTATTATGTTTTTTACACCACAAATATAAAAACAAGTGCAAAACAAACACAGTCTAAAACTAGAGTGTGTACTTAGGATCTTATTCTCTCTTATTCTCTTTCTATCTCTCTCTATCTCCTCTTACCCTTATCTTTTTATGCCATCTTAGTTTTATAGCAATTGGATTTTATTTTTGTTTCTTGCATCACCATTGAATATTCAAAAAAAAATTAGTTTGATTTTTGTTCATTATAATTCATTAAAGAGGAATTTGGATAGGAGATGTGAAGTGACTAGCCGTTTAGGAATTATTTTTGTGAATTTTTCATACATCATCAAGGAAAATATAAAATCATAACCTCATATAAAAGATTTTTCTTTATATATATATATATATATATATATATATATATATATATATATATATATATATAAAAGCAATCAAGAAAGCTGTATCACAAAATATTCTTAAATGATAAACAACAACTAACTACATTATAGGAAAACTCATAATCTCCAGTTTCATGCAACGATTCCTTCATATATATAGAGTATCCTCCGTTGTTAAACAAACAAACAAACAATCAAACTTATAAATGGAAACTCCTTCCTCCCAAGCCAGCTTCTTTACCTAATAAAAAATGAAAAAGAAAAGAAAAGGGATCCTCTTCATAAGTGAGAACCAATCCAGTAGGATGGATACTCGCCGGCGCTGCTGCAAATCTCTCGATGCCGTACGTGCACTACCTATACTGTACAACACAAGCATGTCTACTCGTCTAAGCCCCCTGTTTCTTTTTTGGCCTTCATGTCAAATCAGCCACATTCGCTACCCATGGATGTCCTGCAAATAATTAAACACATGTAATCAAATTACTATAACAATTATCTGGATTCAAAGCCCAAAGATATTTAAACGATGAGCATTTTGATGAGAATCTAACTCTTAAATACAAAATCTAATTTTTGTTTCTACTTACTTAGCACCTGTTCAGCAGAAAATCGCCTGGAAACATCTTTACAAAGTATCCTCCTTAAAAGATCCTTAACACTTGCTGACACAGACTGGAAAACTCTAGCAGGAAACCTCAAATTCCCCCTCAAAACGGCCTCAAAAATCTTATCCGCTGTTTCTCCATAAAACGGCGGAAATCCAGCTAACATTATGTACAACACCACCCCAGCACTCCACACATCCACCTTCTTTCCATACTCTCTCCCCAACAAAACCTCAGGGGCCACGTAATACGGTGTCCCCACTACACCACTCACCATCTCCCCTTCCATTGCAACCTCGGCAGATCCAAAATCCGCCACCTTAACTGTATTCTCCTCGTCAAATAAGATGTTGTCAGGCTTGATGTCTCGATGAACGATGCCGTACGTATGACAGTGAGAGATGGCTTTCATCAGTTGAGTAAAAACCACTCTGGCTTCGTTCTCTGAAAGAACGCCATTGGTGATTATCAAATCGTGGAGGTCTTGATTAGAGCATAAGTCGATTACCATATGAAGGTGAGTTTCGTCCTCGTAGAGGTTGTGGAGTTGGATCATGTGGGGGTGAGGAGAAAGGAAGTGGAGGGTCTTGGGCTCTGTTAAGAGGCATTGCGAGTCAAGGGAGTCCCCGGAAACGAGGCTCTTGACGATGGATTTGACAGCGAAATAGTCTCCGGTGGAGCGGGAGATGCATCGGAAAACAGTACCGAATCGTCCACGGCCGATCTCCTCGCAGATTTGGTAGTCTCTGTCGAGCGCCTCGCTCATTGTATCTGTTTTTGTTTTTTTTGTTGTTTGCTCTGTTATGTCTCTGTTGCTGCTGTGATATAAGCTGTAATCTTGTTCGGTGGTGTGTATCTTGGCTGTTAACGTTACTTAAGGAATGTTTGATGGAATATTCAGCGGAGCATGGATCTAACGGTTGGAAACAACAGTAACCGAAAGAGCCGCTGCATCAGAAACAGGTCTGTTAATAAAACGACGGATAAAGCCTTTTCCTTTAGTGCATTGTTTGAACTGGACTGGAACTCTAGCTGTATGGGTTGTGACAGTTTTTTTATTTGAAAATATATTTAAATAATTTTTTAAAAATTTATTTTATATACCTTTCATGCATTGAACAACTTTTACCTTTTCTTTTTCAGTTTTTGGTACAAAAACAAGATCTTCTAGTTTTCCTTTGCTGAAACGAAGTCTGGTTTTTACCGGTCACATATTATGGATTTTTTTTATTAGCATTTGATACCTGCACGAATATAAATTGTAATATCCATGTTAAATTCGTAATTTAAATTGCACAATAAATTACCCTAAAAAGTTGTACGAAAAGGAAGAAAGTAATACACCATGCTTGCTCTTCCATTATAAGAAATCAGGGGCGGTCGAATGTATGAAAAAAACATTCTTTGATTACATATCATATTTTTGGAACCACTGATGTTTAATCACATTAGAGACACCATGAAATTTCTTTCACAGTCAGTATGATTTGAGCCTTGGGATTCTCTTCGATGCAAGATAAGTGGGGGTCTTCTAAATGCTATTTGTTTTTTTTATTTTAAAAAAAATGTTTTTAAAAAAAATTAATTTTTTTTTTATTTTTAAATTATTTTAACGTGTTAATATTAAAAATAAATTCGTTTCCTCGAAACTTTCATGTACTCACTGTTCACCAAAACTTGTGATAGAATGTTGCGGTAGAGACAAATATATCGTGGTAAGCAAAGCTCCCTTTCCGTTTCAATCAATTAATGAACATTCGGCCTTGAAACATTATCAATCTTCTTTAACCCCCCAAGCTCCTGCTAGCCCTTAAAAGAAAGAAATGGCACGGATGCAAAAACAGGAGAGAAACACGAATCGTTAGCCTTTATTTGCTTCCTTGGAGACGGCATGCCTACTGATTGCTGCCCAAATTCCAAGCAGAATGTGTAAAAAAATACTCTTACCTCGTATTGAAGTTAACAAAAATTAGTTTTCATCATTAAACTTCGTTATCAGACTTGATTCGTTTTACAAACTGCCTGCTAATTCATCGATTAAACAATGTGCACGCAAATGTGACATCCATTCTTGTCTGCAGAATATCATCAGGAAGGTCATAGGACGGCTTTGTCTTATAGGGATTAAAAATCCAATTCCAACATGATGGATGTTTTATATTATAATCTCTGGCTGTCAGACATTGAACCTTTTTTTATACAAGCAATTGCATACCTTTGTTTTCTGTCCTGGCTTCATGATTGATGAGAAATGATTCACAAGCTGTCTTTACCTTCCCAGCAACTGTTTTGACAACATAATTAACACCGAAACTTGAGATTTTGATATATCTGTTGATCTGTAAGGCACGGGTCTAGCCATCTACTATGAATCTTAGTTTTAGGCACAATTCAAGTTTCCAGCATCGCTCCAACCTCTCCTGCCTCAAGTTACAGTTGAATGCCTCATCCTAACTTGGTACTATAGACCTCCAAAGAGATTACTTGTGCACAAGTGATGCTGGACGAAAGCACTACAGACTGATATGCCATTAATTAAGCTTTGACAAGAAAGCTATGGGGGTTAACAGAGGTTAAGGAAAAAAATGTGGAAGTCTCAAAAACAAGTTTATTGATTGATAAAAGGAGGCTTGATCAATTTTTGTCCTGATACAAGATTATTTTATGGGCTAAATAGAACCATAATTCATATACAACATAAAAAACTTACTGAACAACCCTAATATTTGTTGAATTTATAGTACTTTATTTTCACAGTAAAAAAATAAATCAAATAAGAAACTCGCCTCAAGTCTACAGGTTGAAATTGCAGTTGAGCAGCAAATAAATAAATATAAGAAGGCGTAACTTGAGGTCTCATATCATCATCAGCCTCTAAGCTGCTTCACCATGCAAATTAATTAAATAGAAAAACATTGTGTTATGGGTACTCGAAAAGATTCTTTTCTATCAAATTTGGTAGCCTCAGCTCAATCGTCAAACAAATATCAAATGCTCTAACAAATTTCATTTGATCTTTTACTTTTGAACATCTTTCCCTGATTGGAAACAGGCTCTCCACGTAAACAAGAACACCCCTTAGTCTTTCAGTACTGTAGTCGACCTGCTTCACTTTAACTTTCGTCTAGTTGGTACTTGGATCGACTATGGTCAAATGTGAAAGACTTTAAAGAAGAAAATTGATGCAAGCGGAAGCACAAATAGAAGAAGAACAAGCACAAAAGGATATAGTTTTGGTCGAAAACAGGGTTAGAATACAAGCGCCCTAATTTGCAGTTTTAGTTATGAAATAAAAGTCTAACTTATTTTGTCTCTAAAAAGTTTCACAACTTCTTAAAAGGTTAAAAACTGATATATAATAGGTAATAAAATCAGAATCCCTAAACAAAAAGAAAAATAATATGAAATCAAAATTAAACATAAAACCTGAAAAAATCAAGAAAAAATAATAAAACTAGCTCAAACAATATATTTGTAGCCTCATTTAGAGGTCTTTTAAAGCTCGGATGATTCTAATGAACCAAGCCTTCTATAGAACTATGTTTCGGAAATTTCATGAAAAAATTTGAGCCATATCTAATGATAGAATTGAAAGTCATGAATTTTTATTTTGTTAGAATGTTGATATGGTGCAACTAGATCTCTTCTTCTATCTAGCCTTGTTTTATTAGTGTATAAAATTTTTTGTTATGCTATTTATATAATTTGTTTGTAACAGTTTCAAAACCTTCAGTTTCTGCTAGCTGAAGCAAGCGAGGAAACATACCAAGTGGATCAACCACGTATTTCTTGATCCAAGACTCCTTGACGCGGTGATCTTTTGTTATCCATATTTCAAGGTCTTTCTGCTCACCGTGAGAGAACCACAACAAGAGAGTCATCATTGCTTCACTCAAGAGTACAAATATACACTCGCATCTTCGTTGATGCGAGAATATCCTCCCATGCTGTACCTACTCCGAACAATTCATTACTAGTGTCGAATGAAATGTTCACAGTCCTACCCTTCTTATCCTGTGATAAACAATAAAAAGATCTATTCACATACGTACCTGAAGAAGCAAGTCTAGCAAATCCCGTGGCCGCAATGATCGATCATCAGGAATTTCCATCCAATTATCACTACTTAGGCCGTACGATATGATCCGAGTGGAATTCCAGGCACCAGTGAATCCCATTATCTTGTAATCATTAACCTCGGAATCAAAACCATATCCAACGAAGAACCACTTACAATAAATCTGCAAAACCTTGGACTCTCTTATTGCTGGATTCCATAACGTAATGCCATCCCAGTCGCGGTAAAAGCAAATTATGCCGTTACAAGGACTCGAAGAACTGGTGGACATGGCAGGTCTTTCATGCTGGGAGGTAAGGCTACATGATTTTCAAATGCGATCAAGTGTTTCACTATACAGGCAAGGAAAAAGATGAGTCATGGAAAGAGGCTACCCGGCGTTGGACATATAATTACCAAGCAAGCAGCCTGATATATGGTTTTAAGGCTTTATTGTAGTGGTTGGTGATGAAATTAGAGTTTTCAATTTGGCTCAACCATGCTTTACAGACGCACTTGAAGCGCAACAGCTACTTCACTGGCAGACTGGAAATAATGTCAAATTAACGATGACTATCTGCTGCAAGTATTTTACTCTGGATCATCTCTAATACTTCTTCCTCTTCTTCTTCACGCTAGGTTTCAAGGTATTAATGGTGTCTGTGGAAGAAAATTAGGCCTAGGTTTAACAAATGCTAGGAGTAATATACGCCAATGCGAAGATTAGGAGGAAATTTTGGGGGGTTATTTGATGGCATTATAGTTAACCATTAAGAATGTGTTCTTATTGTAGTTTTTATGGTTGTAGTTAAAAAAATAAAGATATAAAAATAATAATTTTAGTTGTTTAACTATAAGATGAACTTTAATGTTAAATAAATGAAATATGGATATTATCCATGAACAAAAAATAATTTCTTTTAATTTTTATAAAATTAAGTTTTGAAATATAATTATGTGTGGAACTGGTATAAAAAAACAGAAGTTATTTAACCAATCAAAAAAAAAATTTCCATGTAGAATGACAAATACAAAAAGGTTTTTAAAAAATTATAATTTACATTCTAAATTTTATATACAAGCTGCATGCTAGGGTTTCGAGGAAATGGAAAATAGTATATACCAGTATGTGTTGAGGGTATTTTAATCTTTAAATAAAAAATAATAGTAAACATTAAATAATTAAACAATTGTTGACTTATTAATTTGGGGGATGCTAAGTATATTTTTTAAAAGTTGAGAATGTAAATTATAATTTTTCAAAATTCAGTAGATAAATGTAATTTCCAATATTAGGGTAATTTTTCTTTTTATTTATTTTACCTATATTTCCTAATTTAAATGATTGCATTGTCACAACGAGAACAAATAGCTAGTAAACTTTAAAAACATTGTATCATCTGATCATATGATATTAATGTGGGATTTGAAAGTAAATCCTACCAATGTATAAACTCATATCATAAGCATACTTCAATCACTAAGAGGGAAAAACACACGATGCCACTTGGAAATCACTAAATTTTTTAACTTTTTATGTTTGGTACTAAAATTATAATGGTTTCAAGTAACCATAGCAAGCATATTGGACCTCCTGCCTCTTTTCAACTCAAGTGCCCAATTAGGTGGAAAAAAAACAAGAAGAAGAAGCTGAGACGAGCCTTTCTTTCTTTCTGTGGAGCAAGATGCAAACTTGTTTACATAGACCAATAAAATTCATCGGTGCAGTGCCCCTGATTGTTATAATTGTTTAGTTAGTGCAGTGAACTAGAACAAAATCTAATTTGTGGGCTTCTTATTTACCAGCAACACACAAGCACATTAGCTGGTTTTGTCGAGTCGAGGAACAAACACCATCTGATACATCGTGGGAAAAACGCTTAATATACCATGCTGAATCCTACACAAGACAGTCATCCACCAACCAGAAATAACATATTGACTACACAGAGGTTATTCACTGTTTATTTATATGTGCTCTAAAGTGCGCACATATACCATAAAAGCATCATATCCATGTCAGAAGGTACATAGATAATCAAAAACTTTGTTACATGTCTTAAGCCTGTTTCTATGATTTTGTCTATAGACAGCAAGAAGCAAACACAATAAGAAACAAATTTACACTCTTGTAATGTCAAAACATGGCCCTGAAAAGCTATGGAGCTTATCTGTCAAATAAGCTATCTTTCTTGATTGACAGTGGAGAAGCGCATGGATTTATGATAGATAGAGATATTATGTTTGGCAAATGCAAATTTTTTAGAAGGAAAGCTAAGCAAATGCATTAGTAGCCGAAAGGAAGACAAGCAGGGAGAAAACCATGCAAATTGGTTTTCAGTAATGTTTTGACAGAGATCGGGGACATGATAAGAGAACTAGAAATTGTATCGACTTCGATCATCTAGACAATAAAGTGCAATTGCTTACCATCTTTGCTCGAACTCTGTTCCATTTCAATTTGTGCTTGCAATGGCTGCCTGAGGTCAGAAGATTCACACTCCTGCAAAGGCTTGCCTTCTGAGGAGGAACAATACTGGGGAACAGAAAACGAACAACTGCTGGTGGCCTGCTTCTTAGCTGATGAAGATTCAGCAGTAGAGCACAAGTCTTCATCCTTTCTTGTGGTACCCACTACATTATCATCATTATGCAATTTATCTGGTTGTGGTCTCTCTTCTTCCATGTACTTTGATCTCTTCCTATAAGCTGGAATATTCTTGGAGTTCTGATTTGTTGGCACCCTCTGATCATTAGATGAATTAGTAGGACAAGTAACCTTATCTTTTAAGACAACCTTCGGAATGGCCAAATTCTCAGTATCATCAGTGTTATCAACAACAACTTCATTAGTTCCATTTGTATTTGAAGCCCGTGCAGCTGCTTCCATTTCCCACATCTTGAATATAGCTTCCATAAGACGCTCTCTAGCCAAATCTATATCAATTATAGGTTTTGGGTAATTGATTCCCAATTCAACTCCAGCAGCTTTAAGCACAGCAATGGATGCATCCCAAGGATGATGGATCCATTCAGCTGGCATTCTTGCTAGCTCGGGCAACCAGCGCCGCACGTATTCACCCTCTGGGTCAAATTTGGAGCCTTGAATCTGACTCACATGATTCAGAAAAATAAGGCATGAAAATAGGGCCTTAAAATTGTACTCTTAATTAATACACCCACCATCTACTGTTAAATTGCTACATTCTTATAAACAATCAGGGAAACCCAGGACTATGAAGGCCTAAAAGTTTTTATTACAAGGTATTAGTTACTGGGTCCTTTTCAAAACGGGGGGTGGGTTTCAGACGCATCAAAACCAGTTTCCAATGGTATCTGGATTCATCTAATCATAAATTTTACAAAGATTTCTATATTCACCAAAATAAAATAGAAATAAGCAAGCAAATCCCCAAAAGCCCCAACTGCTGAACAAGTGTTGAAAGGATTTAGAAATCTAACATGCTATCAAAAGCTCAAGAAGCCAATAAACCATATTTAAACCACCATGGATGACATTTCCACAAGATTCAGCGATATGACTTCTACAAAAGTATGGATTTTCTCATGCAGTATTAAAGCAAAAGATGAAAAGAAAGTGAAGTTTCCATTCCAGTGTGGTTAAGCCACAATCGAGCCATCTTGTAAGAAAGGAACGCTTGAGAAAACATGTTCTGCACATGACTTTATACAACACAAATCACATGCAAGAGACTCTAAATTAGTTGTGCTACATACTTGAAGTACGAAGCTGGAGAAGTTTATGCAAAAATTTAGCATGTTTCATCTGGGGAAGTGGGAGAAATACATACAATTCAATTGCAGATGTTTCAATAAACATAATAATCCAATATACCTCTGGGTTATCCAAGCGTTCAAGCTCATGAGCATCTGGTAAACTCCCTGAAATATACTGCCAACCAAGGATGTCACTTTCCAAATCTGCATCCAAAAGAGTGTCCCAGAAATATTTCATTCCCCATCTCCATGGAAGAAGAAGAACTTTTACTGCGAAGCTTGAAACAATTACTCTTATTTTGTTGTGTATCCAACCAGTTGCCCAGAGCTCACGCATTCCTGCATCAACTAATGGGTAACCAGTCCGCCCCTGTCTCCAAGCCTTAAAATGGACCTGATTGTCATTCCACGGAAAATACTTTAAGTTGCTCAACAACGATCTCTCATAAGTGAACGGAAAGTTAAAACAAAGATAACGGGAGTATTCCCTAAGCCCGATGGATCTAAGAAACAGAGTCACGCTTTCTTTCCCCATTAAGTTCTCTTCTTTTGCCCACAATAACTGCTTCAATTGCACACACTGGAAAACTTTCCTCACACTCAGCTCTCCAAAATGAAGATACGGGGACAAAAGTGAGGTGGAGGTCCCAACTTTTAGCCTACTCTCCACATAATCAATTAGATGCTGTTCAGCAAATTCAGTTAGAGCCTTATCAGCATTGCTCCAACCCGGGGACCATCCTCTTCCTAACAAGGAATTACTAGATTTTTCGGCTTCATTTTCAAGACCTAATTCCTCAACTGAACATTTCATAACTGTTCCTGTCATGAAAGAGAGAATTATTGATTATTCATTTTCCTCACTGAAAAACACACAGACATGGGGATTTAATCTCCAGTTGCAGGAGAAGTTGCACCAAAATCAACAGTTTCTATTCTAAACTTATTATTGTTTGTAATCAGAGAACCAGATTGAGCATATTGAAATCTACCTGCAGCAGGTACCAATCTCCATGGAGGAAGATGTGAAACAGGTTCCATCTGCATGTGCAAGCACCTGTCCCAGTATGCTTCAAATGTCGTAAAAGCATGCCCTCTTTCATCATATATTTCCCACGGTTCATACAACAAATCTCCATTATAACTTTGTACAGAAATGCCAAGCTCCACCAATTTTTCTTTGATGTTGTGATCACGAACAAGAGAGACAGGATCTGGGAGAACGAGAAAATGGAAAGGAAAGCATGGTAATTAGACGTTAAATAAACTCCTCTTACAAGGAAACTAGGAATTGTACTCAAAACTATCATTCTTAAAGCAACACATACTCATTTCAAAGACCTATACAGAGCTGATCATCCACCAGTTATCTTAATAGATTATTTAAGAAGTAAATTATTTATGCTCTGACAGTATATGCTATCCACGTTTGTTGTGCGTCTCTCGATCAGTGCGCACAAGTTTTATGATTGATTCGGTGAAAATCATGGAGTAATTGACATCTTGCATGCTCAGAGAGCCCAGAAAAATAACAAGAGCATCTTCCAAGATGGAAAATGTATTGCCAGTTAATTCCTAACTCTGA
The DNA here is from genome assembly GCF_951802175.1 of Populus nigra. Classification (NCBI taxonomy): domain Eukaryota; kingdom Viridiplantae; phylum Streptophyta; class Magnoliopsida; order Malpighiales; family Salicaceae; genus Populus; species Populus nigra. The sequence continues at coordinate 12,608,769 of NC_084857.1, forward strand.
TTGACTATAGAAAACCTCATTATCTACTTCAAGAAAACTATACGGCATTTCTTTTTACTTGCTAATGGGTCAGTGATAAGGAAACACAAGCTTCCACCTCTTTAAGGATAATTGAGCGGCTCCACTAGGATTTCCTTACAATATTTAGATTTCAATTAGCTATCTAACCCGTGTTTCGCCGTGGGTTGTAATTTTTTTTTCAAAAAAAAAAAAGCATGCAGGCTGCTTCTTCAATGTGTTTTCTTATATAAAAAATATTCATAGTGTAAATTGAAAAGCCTATGCAAGCATCTAATTAAATAAATCGATAATCATTTATATAAAAAAAAAAAATAGTTAACAATAACAAAAAAAAAATTGAAAAAAATAAGAAATGAATAGAGTCAAGATATTTAATCAAACAAAACGAGACATTCATCCAATTGTGTTTACTGAACTTGTTTATTTAAATCAATCAAAGATAAATCTACACCTTAAAAAACTCATGACCTAAGAGATAATCACAAATGAGACTAATTGAATAAACTCACGCCCTTAAAAAAATACTATGCAAGGCCCAACACATCAATAATATTATTTAAAAATAAATATTTTTATTTTTAGAAATAATATCTTGAAAAATCAAACACAAACAAAACAATTCTCAAAAATCTTACATTACAAAAGACATGTAAAACTCATGACCTAAGTAATGAGACCGTAATAAACCTATTGGAAAAAAATTTAATCACAAAACCAATATTTTTTTGAAAAAAAAAAACAATGCCAGTTAAAGACTGAAATGAAAAACAAAACATTTGAGAATTTGTAATTGAATAACGAAATTGAAAACTAAAAAAAAATCTATAAAAGGAATAAAAAAATTAAAAAAATGAGGATGAAACTATAAAAGGAATAAGAACGAAATCAAAAATTAAAAAAACAAGGATTGAAATTAAAAGTAAAACATATGAGAAAGTGTAATTGAATGAAAGACTAAATTGCAAAACAAAAAACATCTATTAAAAGAATAAGAACAAAATTAAAAAAATTAAAAGAATAAGGACTGAAATTAAAAAACAAAAAACAAAAAGGATAAAGGTGTACTTTATCTGTCATGAGCGAAAAAAGAAAAAGAAGGGAAACAAATGACCGCCATTGATAATCCAACCACCATAAACAGACACGTGTTGCTTTGTGTGGAAAAAGGCATGATTGCGCATCTAGGAAAACAGCAGAAGGCCAGATTTGGCCATCAAGTGGCGTCCCACACACCGCCTGAATGGCTCAGGTGCCACCCACTCGTTGGCATGTGATCAACACGCGCCAACGGTTTTCTGATTTAAATATTCAAAAGTAAACATGAAAATACCAAAACATCCCTCATGACCCTGTTAATTATATAAAATACCCATGTGAAAGTACAAAAAACAAAACCCAAATGCAAAGCTACTTTTTGTCCAATCCAAGGTTAAATTCGTAATTGTATTGTACATGGACAATAAAAAAACTAAAAAAACTCGGACTAACAATTTTTGTTCCCGGAGGCAAAAAAATATTTTTACTATTAAGAAACTTGAAAAAAGTCAAGAAAGTCGTTTGTTAACATTGATTTTAGGGTAAAAAAATATTTTTACTATTAAGAAACTTGAAAAAAGTCAAGAAAGTCGTTTGTTAACATTGATTTTAGGATAAAAGAATATTTTTACTGTTAAACAATGAAAAGACACATACACTCCCAGACAATATTTTAATAACCAGTGGAAAAGAAAAAAAAACCTCAAGGTCTAATTTTTTTCCCACTAAAAGATAAATAAGTAATTTTATTGTAGCAATAAACAGTAAATTGTATCTATGCTACAGTTAAAACACCACGGTTAAGAGTTTTGTTAAATTTCATCAGCCATGCTCCTTTTATTATTTTTCTTAGGAACCACAAGCATGTTTCCCTTGTTTGATATGCCATAACTTCAACTGAAAAATAGAATCGTTAACATTTATAATCCTCTCACACCAATTGTACAAGTTTTTGGGACTTTCCCCCAATCCCCACCTCCCCACCCCACCATGAAGAAAAAAGCCCAATTCAATTAACATTATGCCATAAATTATATACAGTTCACCAGATAACAAATAGAAAGAATCACACGTTGGCATTCTTCATCGAGTTGATTCAAGTGAATCTGGGTGTTCAATAGCAGTTGGGACAAGTCATGTTTAAGGAAACAAAGAAAGAAAGCATACCATAGAGATGGTTAAATACCACTCTCGTCGCCCCAATGGTTTCGATGCAATCCAGAAGAGCAGCAACTGTACTATGGGTTTTGATGAGAACAAGTTCAGCACCAAGAGATTTCAAGGATTGTCCCAAGTGAGCAAGGGACTGCTTCAGCCACCACCTGGACACTCGACCCGGGTAGAATTGTCCTTCTTCTTTAGGACACCATATAAATACAGGGAAAACACAACCATCCCTTGCAGCAGCAGCTAATGCAGGGTTATCCTCAATTCGAAGGTCCCTCCTAAACCAAACAATGGTCTTACTTCTATCCATTAGGATCAAATCAGAGTTTCAGATCTCTTAATGCTCTCCCCATCTCAGACTCAGCTTTGATTCAGAACTGTGAATATCTGCAAAGTTCGCACCGCTCAGACCAATCAATCAAAAAAGTTCTCAATATTCTGTTTCAAGAATCACAACCCCTTTTGCACCAGAAGATATATAAATATAAACAAGCTCCTAGTTGTTGTCCATGATATATAAGAGAAGTAAGAATTGGGAACAGGTAAATTCCAGTTCACCACAGACTACAAGAACACCAACTCTAAAACTACTCCTTTGCATCAGAGACACCCCACCTTCTGTATAATAGAGGACCACTCCTCTAGAACCTTCAAAGACAAATCATTTCAGGCACCTCTCTCTGATTAACCTAATATTCTTCAACTAATTCTTTTAACTCTATGTGCAACAAGAAGATGAGATATCATGTGACTGAAGAATAGAGATCTGAGACACAAACTAAAATTATTCCCTAATAATTTACATTAATGAAAGTTATCCGGAAAAAAAAATGACAACACTTAATAAATAAACAAAACTGAATAACTAATCATAAAAACAAACAGAAACGATAAAAGAAAAAAGAAAGAAAGTTTCTGATCATACCCAGTTGGTGTTGAGGTTGATTTTTTAAGAACAGGTAGATAGATAAATGGATGAATGACGTAGCACTAGCAGTACCCAGTAAATTTCCAGCTTCTAGTAGCCTGTAATGGCGAAGCCTGTGTTAGAACATTTGTGAAGTGACAGTGGGTTTGAAGAAATGGGCATTGCTATTGTCTTTATTGTGAAGTAATTGAGTCTGTTCTTTGTTGATCAAGATCACGTGGGCTATCAACGACAGCGACGTGGATTAGATAGTAGTGGGTCGGCAATGGTCATGGCTTGTCTTGTCTGCTCTCGTCGATGGGCTGTTGTTATTTGTAAATACCAAATAATAGGAAGTATATTATTATTAAATGTTGTTCTTGCTCATCCAAGTTTCCTTGAATTTTCCTATATTCTGTCTCTTCTAGTCTTAGCTAATTATTATCATTATCATGTATAAATTATATTATATTATAAAAAAAAATGAATTAGGAAAACACTATTATCCTCCTCATTCTAATTTTTTTTGTCCTTTCTTTCATCATGTTAATTAAATTTTTTTTCAACTTTTTTGGGTTGGATGATTTTATTATTATTATTTTATATTGGGTTATCATAGTTTAAAAAATATTATAATATTAGATTGGTTCTTGATTTATCAAAAGAGAAATTGATTTAATTGTTTGCAAAAAAATAAAAAACGAGGGTACCAAAATTGAAAGTAAGGTGAAATAGCAATCATTTATTTCAAAAAAATCTTTTTTAGTCCTTTAATTTTTTAATTTGCCCATTAATTTTTTTTAATTTCATCATTTCACGTTGTGTTGATTGGTGGTGATTTGCTTGATTATTTATTTCGTATTGATTTCAATTGATTTATTACAATCTTGAAAAAATCGTCTCGATATTAAATTGATTCTTAGTTTTGCAAAAAAGAAAAATTCAGTTTTGTTCTTTGTAGAGAATAAAAGACAAGGAAAGCTTGGTGAAACAACAACCTTTTTATTTTTTTAAAAAAAAGTGTTAACATCTTTTTTAAAAAAATTAGTCTTGAGATTCTATCTAGATTGTTTTTTTGTTTCTTTAGTTTGAAAGTTATATGATTTAGTCAAAAACTTCATTTTATTTACATTTCAAACCCTTAAGTTTGAGGAGGGAGAAAAAGTCGTTGGGAAACAATGAAAGATAAAAAAATTTATTGAAAACTACATTCTAATAGTAAAAAAGGAAGGTTGTCAACTAATCTCATTTGACATAGGGAGTTCCATTGAAGTGTTTTTAAACCTTCATCTTACCTGAAAAAAAATATATTGGGGTTGAGAGATAAATTTTTTCATTGTTTGATTATGTGTTTTTAGACATGTTTGGGTTTTTTGGGTTGATAAATTATTTTTTTTAAGAATATAATGATATTTATTAAGTGTTTTTAAGTTAAAATAAATTGAAATAAATTTTAAGATTGAAATAGCAACCCCTGATTTTCTAGCCACCTTTCTGGTGGTTGGATTTTAGGTAGCAAACAACTCATCATTTACTTTTTTTATTAAAAAAAATCATGTCCGTCCAACTTGAGAAAAAAGACGAGCAAGCCTAGGTTGGCAAGCCCACTTGTACGAGCTTTTTTCATGGCTCGGGGATCATAGGTCATCAAGCTAGTGCGCTTGACTTTTTTTTTTTATTGTTTCTCAACAATTTTGATATAATTTCTTAAAAAATAAACAATTTTAAAAATATATTTGGTATGTTTTTTAAATTATTATATTAATTAAGAATGTATTTTAGATATTATTTTATGAAATCTATTTATTTTTTACTCTATTATCGAATAAGATTGTACAAATCGCTTTCAAAATATTAGCGAGGGTTCTTTTTGTGCATCCAATAATAATCAATATTTTAGTTTATTTGGTTTATTTACTTTAATTGTCTATCTTTGTTATTATACAATTGAATAAAAAATAATTTCATAAAAGCAAACTTACTAAACTCAATATAGTATATGATCTAAGCTACAGATTTTATTGGTTGACCAATATCAATTCAACATGTTTGTGTTTTAATATTTACAACAACAAAAAAAATGTCATCTTGAAAAATTTCTTTGTCAAACCATGCTTTTTATTGCTCTTCTTTGTTGTCTTTTAATTCAGCGAGCTAATCATATTTTATCAAATCAACTCACACATTGTTTTATTTGAAACTTGATCTAGGTAAGGATTTTGGATAGCAAGATCAACAAAGTCAGGTTTGATGACAATTTTAAAGAGTTCCTCATGACAATGCACAAATATTGTATTATTCGTATGTTTTTTAATATACTCGTATTAAAATTATCAAAGTTTTATTTTATTTTTTTATAATTGAAACTTGCTGATGATGAGATGATGATGGAATGTTGTTTAAAAAATAGATATTTTAGTGAGCAACGAGACAAATGAGTTTTAGTCTAAGATATTTTTTTTAATCTTTATCTTCTTAATGCTTTTGTTTTTTATTAAATAAATGATATAGAAAAATTGTTAGTTTTTGTTTATACTAAGGATACTAATAAGAAAATGAAGATTTTTACTAGCAAATAATTTTGTTTCAATAAAATTTAAATTATTATTCTTTTTATAAAATATATTAGTGTAATATAATTAAACTAAAAAAGAATTAAAAGGCTCTCTACAACACATAATCAAATATTTTTATATGCATTCGCTTCTCAACTTCCTAACTTAGTTTTTAATTAATATTATATTTTTTAATATTGATTGATGGATATAATTTTTAATTTATTTTATTAAATATATATTTCACATTTTAGTCAATGATTAAGATTTTATTATTTCTATAAAACACACTCTAGCACCTTGACACCTTTTTTTATATTGAAAAAAAAATCCTGTCGGCGGTGTAGCAGAGGGCCCACTATATAGTACATTTAATCACAGTGTCATTCCATGTTTAGGAAACCTTAACCCACAAATACGTTCTATGATTGCACATTAATGGCACAAGAAAGACCAAATACTATCTGATACCGTGCACTTTGTATGTTTAGTCGAAGGCTTGTTTGTTTTTCGAGCTCATTTTCCATCAGAAAGCGAAATACTAAGAGATGCCTGCTCTTAAAATTTGTTTCCCGTGGAGTCGTTTTCTGGCAACCAAACAGAGCATTATAAATTATAAATAACTGTAGCAAGTACCGCTAAAATCTAAACACGAACCCCACAAGGAAAGAACATTAAAAAAATAGGTAGGACCATGTTCAACCCCATGTCTGGTGTCTGTTTAAAATTATATTTTTAAAAAATTTATTATTATATATATATTATAGTTTTGATATTTTGATATTAAAAATATATTTTTCAAACATATATTATTTTATAATTGAATAGAATTCAGTCCTTCTCGTTCCTGATCTTGATCATCCGGGTCATGTCTTGAGACCTACAAATAAAAGCCGCAAGGCACCTTAAAGGAAAACTTAAACTTTCTAATGCTATGCACCTCTAAGCATAGTAATTAAACCTTTCACTTTAGACTTGATTAGCCACCAAGTCCAACTCAAATCATCAGATTTTATTTTGAACAAGTTTTAAATTTAATATAACATTGTGTATTGACTAGTAAATGGGTAAACCAAAGAGATACTCAGAGTTGAAGAACTTAGAAAGAATATAGACATTTGTTGGGTGTAATTTACTGCAGTGGGTTAGCCAAGCTGATTTTGTCCAGATCCAGAGTAGAGCAAGTAATGAGAGCTATAATGTCTTGCCATATAATTATGAGTTTTTTCTTCCAAAACACACAACTAGTAATTGTTTTTCAAGAAGAAATTAGAAGCTTGACTCATAGTACTCATAATGGAAAATGTTTTACCCCAAGGGAGCTTGAGAAGTAGAGAAAGGCTAAGAGTAAAGAGATAATTAATTTGTCCAAAGGAAGTAAAAAAGCTTGTAATAGATGAGTATAATATCGTTGAGCAACTCAAAAGAATTGTTGCTAAAATATCTTTGTTATCTTTGATCTTAAGTTCTAAACTGCATCGAAAGACTCTATAAAAAGGACAATATGAGGCACATGTGTCTCAAAATATCAATCAAGAGACCATGGAACACGTGATAGGCAGAATTCAAGCCTTAAATTATCTATATTTCATTGTGGATGAGCTGGACCCGAAGATATTGGACATAATAAACTATTATACATCAAGATACAATGAAAAGATGTTTTGATAGTAAATGTTCTGATTAATAATGACTCAATATTAAATATGTTACCAACACACATGCTATAAAAGATGCCTAATGATGTATCTCATATGAAGTCGAGTATCATGATGGTAAGGGCACATGATGACTCACTAAAATAGATAGTCGGGACTTTGAAAGTAGAGTTGTATGCGGGACTAAAAGTGTTTCTGAATAACTATAAGTGATGGACATCCATCCTTACTATAACATATTGTTGGGAAAGCCTTGGATTCATACTATTGGGGTAATAACTTCACCATTGCATCAATGCTTGAAGTATATTATGAATGGAATGTTGGTAACAGTCAAAGTCGAAGAAACCATTTCTATGATAAGAAATATGGTTGTACCCTTCATTTAAGTAGATGATTGTATGGATAGAAATATTCATGTTCTCGAGATTGTGAATACAGAGTGCATTCCTGAAAATACAGTGCCGAGAAAGCTAAAAATTTCTGAAGTAGCAAGGATGACAACTGAATATTTCAATATGACCCTGACACTAAAATGTCGAAAAGGGTCAATCTGTTGAGGTTGATATGTGTTGATTAAAGGTTCGGGCTTGGATATTAGCCCATAAAAAATGACTATAAACAAGTTGCTAGGATTAAAAGAGAAGCAAGGATGGCAATATTTGAAGGAAAAGAGCTAGAAGATGAGAAGAGGAGAATCTTACTAATTTGAGTAACTTTACTAATACCTACTTAAGTGATAAGATCTGATGATGAAGTGTTGATTTTTAAAAAATTATTTTTAATATCAGGATATTAAAATGAGTAAAAAACATAAAAATAATTAATTAATTTTAAGCAAAAAAAATCATTTTTTTATAAATGTTGTTTAAAATGCATTTTCAAACAGCCCATAATAAAAGACCTTACAAGACTGTTAAGTCAAACTCTAATAATTGTTTTTTTTTAATAAACTGCTCAAAATAGGATTATTATAATTTTTTCTTAAATAACTATTTTGAAATTGTTACACTGATTTGGATAATTATTGAAATTGTGATAATGATTGTTTTTTAAAATATTTTTTATTTGAAAATATATTAAAATAATATTTTTTATTTTTAAAATTTTATTTTTAATATCAACGAACGATTTTAAAATATTAAAAAATTATCTTAAAACAAATAAAATTTATAAATATTTTTTAACCGAAAAATCAAATACACTCTTTCTAAACCGTGTTGTCTGACACTGATACTTCGGAGTCCTTTAATTTCAATTTGGCTGCTTAAACTTAACTGGTCAAACTTGTTCCTTCTTTCTACCATTTTTCAAAGCGACCCTTTTCCAATTTTGAACCTATTAATGTTACAAATCTCATCCCATGAAAGCAAGAATGAAGTAACGAAGAAGAAAGTAAAGTTTTCAGGTTTTGGATTTATTTTTTTAAAAAATTAACAGTTTAAATTCTATAAATTTTAAGATTAGAAACTTGTATTATTGTTAATTTCAATGCCCATAAAATTAGTTAAGTTAAGTTAGCTAAGCACCAAGTTAATCTAAAAAAAAAAAAGTAACGAAGCTAAGTTATGATGCAAAGCTATCTCTACCGCTTAGTCGATTGCAATGGTAATGAATCGGATTTTTAATATTTCCGGACTCAATACTCATTTTGTTCTTAAACCCAAAATTAGTGTTCATATCTTTTTTAAACATCCACTCGAGGTCTGATGTTATTTACGCCGAAAGCACTCCCATGGCCAGCAACTTTAATGGAAATGGGGGGTCTTGAAAAGATGCCGCCACCCATTTTTAAAGTAATTAGGGGCCACTTCAACAGTGAAAATCCATGCACTCACAATCGCAGATACAGCGGTTAATGATTTGATGACCAAAAAAGGCAGCGTCGTCCGCTGCTAAAGAATTTTTTTTTTTATGTTTAACATAGGTGTCCGAACCAGCTTGCGTATACCTTGACTAATCCCATGAACCCTGAAGTTAACGACCATGTAAGCCTTCAGTGACCATAGCAACCACAAAATTCAAACCTGAAATTATAGAAGAAGCAAATCTCTTGATCCCAAACTCTTGCCACTAATTACCACCTAGATGGTTTAAAGAATCTTTTAGTTGGCAACGCAAGCTATACATTTTCCTTAAAACAAGCGAAAGTAATTTCACTCCACTTGATCTGACATTTCTCGTTCCAGCTTGTTTTCCTTTTTACCAAAAAAACAGAAAATGGTGATAGTCTTTCCGATTATCAATTATTTATTATAATGATCATGTGTCTCACGGTTCATTTTTCTTTGGTTAGTCTGAAGAAACAGTTGAAAAATCACTATCATCCTTGAAAAGTTTGTTTCTTTTTTAAATTAGCATGGTTTAATAAAGAATTACCGATATAGTCATATGTCGTCATTAAAAAAACACATCATTTAAAGTTGTTATTGCTGGAAAACACAACATTTCAAAAAATTATTAAATAAGTTGTATAAATTACAATGATAAGAGAACAAAACTAAAAGATTTTGAAGACACACAAGCTCCAGTTATAATTAACACTACCAATATCATCAAAAAAATCTTGATGAGTTAAATCTAAAACCACCAAGAAAAATCATCAACAGTGACTAAAGTGGAGCCACACTCTTCGTTCAAAGACTCTAGTTTTTACAATGAGGATAGAAGAGAAAAGAAAAGAAAAAGACCCTAGAAATACATTAAAGCTCTTATTACAACAATATGAGTACCATTGAAAACATCTTAACGAAATAATTCTAATGATACTAAAGTTACAAACGGTGATCAAAGTGGGTCACAGTTCCCGTCCACACACAGTATATCATAACCTAATTTTTAACCTCCTGTTTTTTTCTAAATATTTTTAAAATACAAAACAAAAAATAAAAAAATATGTTCTTGACATATTTGCATTTTTTTAGCATTTTCAACGTCTTCTTAAAAGAATTTAAATTTCAAATTTCTTTTTAATGCGTTCAACTTTTAACAAGCTGTTTTTAAAATAATTAATTTTTCTCATCAAGTCAATATTGACATTGTCTTTTTCAAGAAAAATCAAAATACAAAAAAATAATAAGAAAAAAATTAAAAACATTTGAACAAAGAAACCAAAATGAAAATGAAGAAATTATAGGACTAAAGTGAATTTAGATTGCTTGTTGGACGAAGCAATTGGGGAAGAAGATAAAAATTTTCACCTATAAATAGATGGTTATCTCACGCAATGTGAGGGAGACAAAAAAAAAAATTATAAAAAAAACCATTTTTCCACACTTTTCTCTTCAAATCTCTAAAAAAAAAAAAAAAAAACCTAGCCCTCCAATAAACCTAAACCTAGCTAGCTGCCGTTTCCTATAGAAAAAAAAGAGAGATCCATTCATCTACAACCTCACCCTCCAAATCACCACCCTTTACAAGAAAATAGTATTATCTCCTCACCACAAACCCATTAGCAACCATAAGCACAACCTCCTTCCATCTTTATTAAAATGACTGCCTTTCATCCTCTTAAATAGCCACCATACTAACGCCAGACATTCCACCATTGAACCAGCCGAGACACCCACAACACCCCGGTGTTCTCTCCTCACCAGCCAGCTTCTCTCTTCCACGAGTAATAACCACAATCTCCTTCATCACCTGAAACCAACTGCGCGCAGCACCTTCACCATGGACCACCCACACATAAAAATCCAGACCGAAACACACAAAGCGAGGCTCTACATTCTTATTTCAGGTCATCTATAAGGAAATGAGGAATTGATCATAAAATTTAACGTACCAGGCTCAAGTGTGGGGGTAGTGGGTAAATTATAGCTAGCCACATGAACGAAGACTAGAAGGGTGTTGATATACAACTTCGCTGTGGAAGTTAAGTAAAATCAAGGATTGGTCGATGTTTATTGATAAGGAGCCCTAAAAGAGGATTAAGAAAGATTGGAAATAATGATCTTTACTATTAAGTTTACCTTTTCGTATTCTTGTGTGAAAATCATCAATTTGAGTCCAATGTTGTATTTTTCATTGTATTTTTGGTGTATAATATTTATTTGTGAATGTTTTGGGTTGAAAGATGCATGTGAATGGTTATAAAAAATACGGATGATGGGTATAAAAGTGCCCGAGGATGTAGTATGCAGAAGATAATAATTCCACAATTCTTATATGTTATATTACGGGTTATCTTATCGTGTAGGGGTGTTACATGAAGTTTTTTCAATACTTTTTTAAAATGATGGTACTAAACAAAAATACCCTAACAAGTTATGGTTTAATGTTGTTGGAGAGTACATATGAACATGGAATTAATATACATACCATTAACAAATGATCATTTTTTCTTTTCAAGGAAAAATCATTCAACTAGTTTTTAAAGGTAATAAGATTATGATTTTTTCATAATGTACATTGCTCATTATAATATTGATTGTGACAAACCGATCTTTTAATATCTTCAAAAGTATAATACAATGACTAAATTATCTTTAAAAGTAAAAAAAAATTATACTGGCATCCTAAAGGCTTTTTTGTATTTTCATTCTAATTTTTTTTCAATTATAACCAAATTGGTTGAGGAGTAATTTGATATTTTAATAAATATAAAATATAATTTTAAAACCAAAAGTGGTTAACGTGTTCCTTCATCATCTTCGGACAACACCTGAGACGTCATTAGATGGAAAAACACCGCTTTTTTGCAACAATATTAGAAGTGTCCTAGTGTGCTCTTCACAGTAGTCAAACATGTGTACATGGCATAACACCGGTTGAGATCTGATAGACTTTTTTTCTCCTCCTATTTATTTTCTTTCTTATCCTCGATTTTCATGTTGGCATGCCAAAATATAAAAGTGTCATGCCATTAATTTTTATACAATTTGGTCCTCATTCTTTTGATTATTAATTGTGTTTTTAATTTTTTTTTCTTCAAGATTTTACCCTTCATCATTTGGTTTCATTTAATTTTTATATCAAATTTGGTGTTTGTTATTTTTATTGTCGTTTGTTTTTTTATATCATTTTCTTAATTGAATTTTATTTTTAATTTCATCCCTCAACATTTGATTAAAATTTATTTTTATATCAAATTTGGTCCCTATTCTTTTTATTGTGAATTGATCTTCATGCTTTTTTTCCACTTTCCTTTCTATAAAATTATCACAATAATATGTCTATGGTCGTGGGGTTAATAGGTTAATCAAGGTTGAATCGATTCTTTTTTTTTCAATGTTTTTTTTATTATTTTAACTCGAGCGAACTCGTCCATCAACATTGAGTTGTTTGATAATTGAACTTTATAATTTTATTTAGTTTGCTTTTGACGGGGTTATTTTAGTATCATGATTAGGTCACAGATTTGACATGCTAATCTAGATGGACTCGTGTCGAGTTTTTCTTACATTTTGTTTTTGTCAATTTCTTTGTCAGTTTATTTTTTGTTGTTTTATTTTTTTATATTACTAAATTAGCCTTGTTCATTAAGCACAATTGAGTTAATGATCCAAATCTTAATTATTAATTTTTGTTTTTTTAGAAGCTCTTGCATCACGGCAGTATTTGCCCAGTCCAGCATGGCCCACCTCTCTAAGTATTTTTCCATGCCAATAGAATGATGAACCTATGTATTACACGAAGAATGGTGACCATTGCAACCATATGTGACATTGAAAAGTCCACATATAGGATGTCTTCTGGTAATTAATTAAGGTTCTTATTATTATCTGTGTATTGTCTATGAGTGGACTAATAATAAGTTTCTTTTCCTGTTTTTTGGCTATGAAATGACATGCATGGAAAACTACACCAAGTACCTTCAGATCATATCGTTCAAGTCAACAATGGTGAACTTACTCTCTTGATCTTATAAGCTAACCTCGCATGCTTCCCCATCAATTATTAACGACCTCAGAGTGCATCGCCATCATTCCAGTCTAGCGTAGCTTCTTTTTTTTTCTTTTTCTTTTTTGAAATATATACCTACAAATAATTAATCAGCTGTGATTGGAGACCTAAAAATTTAAACGAAGAAGGAACGGGTGTGTTGTTATTGATTTCAAACGCTTTTTTTTTTTTTTTTTCATTTTTTGGAGACCTAATAAATTTTTGGTTGCATGTACAATGAGAAATCTCCTCTTGTTTTCATGTTATATGACCTTCTACTTCTGGTAATAAAGAAACTTAGATATAAAGTAATATTTTCCTTAGCAATTCATCAGTTAATTCAATCCAATTGCGAATTTGATCCTAATTATTAATTGTAATTATCAAATTAACCGCGCGCGTGCCTGAAAATGCAAGTGGCCTCCAAGCTTCGCCTTTTCAAATGTTTTCGTTGACTTTCTTGACTATTGTTAGAAACAGTAATCGTCACTTGCTTGTAAACTCGGGGTAATTGTGTAACCTACCATTTTCTTTTGTTTTCTGTTTTTTTATGTCATTTTGATTTTGGTACCGGTGACCTAAAAAAAACTATAGTGGTAGTAATAATACGTGATGATGTTCTAAAAAATCTAAATATATAGTTTGAAGACAAGATTTATATATTGAACAATCAGTTAATCTATTAATTTTGACAATCTGATTCATTCTCTTTAGCCGATATGATTGGAGACAAGTTTTTTATACCTGCAAAAAGTTTCTTTTTATAAATTTAAGAACTTTCTAATGATTAAATCAATAATTTTTTGAGAGAAAATACAATAATATTAATGGGAGATATTTTAGAAAAAAATATATGCAGTTGAGAATAAAGATTTCAAACCTTTTGTTTAAAGAATTTATAGTTTATTTATAGCTGATAAGTCTTTTTAGGAAGATGAGAATTAAAGAGAGAAAATATTCCTAACATATATATTAATATTGATGAGAAATATTCATGATATATGTATTAATAAGAAAAAATATCTCTGATATATATATTAATATAGATAAAAATATAATAAGCTCTTAAAAAACTTTTACACACTATATTTTATATAATATTAATATCAATGAAAATATTAAAAAAAATTATATAACTAATGAATGTAAAATCCAAAATATAATCGAGTTTAAAAAAAAGTGAGTTCTTTTATTAGCTGAGTTCTAGGAGAGATATTTGTATCTTTAAATTTGAGTTTATCGATAAGAACCTTTTCCTTGCAGCATCCCTCACAGATTTGAAATCTTTAAAAACAACTAAGATTTTCCCAATGATGTATTTTGAAAGCTGTTTTGGCTGCTTCTAACTTGTAGCGTCGTTGGCTCACGTCATTTGTCCAGCTCAAGATTTTATCACTATTTTTAACTAATTTTATATAAAATAAATTTATAATTCTCGATTGAATTATTAAATTATTTTGAAAATTTACATGGAGCCTTCTAATATAATACTTTATCTTGATTTAAAATTTCAGAATTTTTAGAGAAATTCAAAAATTTAATAAAAAATCACAATTTGATCAGTTTTACGTTATTGGATGTAATTTTCAATCCGACCATCAGATTAAACTGAAATTTTACGAGGGATCTTAAAATATATTGAATAAAATCTTGTTAAAATTTTAGAATGAACAGAGTTTGGTAGTGCTAACAAAAAAAACCACCAAATAAAAACAAAACGACTTATTAAGGGTAAAATGGTTATTTGCCATTAAAAAATAAAACAAATCAATTCTTCTTTCCTTTTATATGTTGCCGACTAGGCAGAAGCAGAATAGGAAAAGGAAGAAAAGAAAAGGCGAGAGAAAAAGAGAGAAAAGTAAGGGGAAAAACATAAAAAAAAATCCAAGGAAAAAAAATAAAAAAAAGTGAAAGAATAACTTTATAAACTTACAAAGTCCAACTTATAAAACACTAACCTAAGGACGAATCAAGTAAAGAAAGAAGGGATTGAGAGAGGAAAAAATTTAATTACTTTGTTTTTCAGTTGACATGAGATTGTTATTTTATCCCGGTTGAGGGGTTGTTACAATATTGATTCAGATTCGATTATAAATGAATTATATTCCACAAAATATCGAAGAATATAATTTTAATAGTAAGTTTATTTTTACTTTTATTTTAATTTTATGTACTTTTAAATTTATTTTTTAATATTTTAAATATTGTATTTGAATTAAAATTTTCCTGTCAACTTTAAAAATTAATATACATAAATTAATAATTTATATTTAAAAAATTATATATTTATTTAATAGCTGAGGATACGAAAAATTTATGGCTCCGTAGCTGCATGCATGTTTTCAAAACTTGGTATATAAATATCCACGAAGGCCTTGGCAAACTTTTCAGGCCAGTGAATGTCATTATTCTCAAAGGGATCAGAGGAGTATAAGAGAGAATTCTTCAGTAGTGTTCATTCAAGTTGATATATATATATATATATATATATATATAAATGGTGAGGGCTCCTAACCGTGAGAAAATGGGGTTGACGAATTTTATTTTTGAATTATTTTTTAAGCGTTTATCTAATACGGGATGTAAAGTATAATTTACAACTGAAAAATAAAAACAAGATTAAATTACAAGAGGTTAATTTTGTAATTATCCTTAACTTTTATTATGCATGGTATGTTAAATATATTATATATAAAAAAACAAATTTGAAATTCACAAAGATATGATCATGGAGAAATTTGACTTGACATTACTTGAACCAAATAATTATCATTTTATCAAGGTATTAATAGTGGTAAAAAAATTTATAAAATTTAGATTGAAAACATGTTTTCAAGACCCAACTTGGAGGATTAGTCGTAAACTAGCAACTCAAAGCCTGTTTTGATGAGGTTTTATGTCAAATCAATTTATTTTATGAAAACAATATTATTTTTTATTTTTTAAAAAATCAAAACCCAGGTCAAGCCCACTTACCTGCTGGATGATCCACACATTCACAATTTAATGTAGTTGAGAATTAAATTGACTAACACTTGAGGAAGATCAGATTTTGATCTACTACATTCAAACCATGGCCATAGCAATTGGCGTGCGCTGCCTAAGCAAGCTGGTACGTAATTCTAAGAACCCTTTCTGGGTTTTTTTTAAAGACATCTAGCACGATCTTTCTTACGAGCTTTGCTATGAAAGTCAGGGCTAAATAATGCATGAAATGACTCCTTCTGTAACACTGAAACTTTTGGCCTTTTATTTCTGCTGTATGTGGAATATATTGTGGGTTGATCCAAGCACCGTGCCAGAAATTAGATTGATTTCTGTCAAACATGAAGTGATTTCTTGTTTGCATTTGGAAGCTTAATTGCATTATTCATCAGATTTAAATTGCTTTTTAATTTGATCACCATTTAACTTAATTAAATCATCGATGACGAAAGGGCAATTTGTGTTTGTGTTTGGATAGGTTCTCTTCTCTCTTCCTCATTACTTATTTGGTGGGGACTAGAAATGTAATTCAAGTTAAAAAAAATGTCTCCTTCAATTTAACTTCGGTGGGATTTGTGCCATTTTATTTAAAAATTCTCTTATGTATATTTTAATTAATTTTTTTAAAGTTAATAATTATATAAACTTCTAGTAATCCTGAAATTTATAGAACTCGAATTTATGATTTTTAGTGAGCAAATTTAAAGTCTGATTAAATAAATTACACTCTTGATCAATCACATATTTCCTTCTTAGTAATATGAACCCTTTTTTTTAAAAAAAAAAAAAATTATCCATCCAACTCACTAATAATTTACTCCAGGTAAAAAAGAACACTGCCCGATGGATCCATTTTTCTCATACAAAAATATTCTTCCATTTTCAGATGGTCAGCAATTGCATCAAGATTACCGGGGAGGACAGACAATGAGATCAAGAATGTATGGCACACTCACTTGAAGAAAAGACTCGTACAAAACGGTGAGTCCAAGCCACAACAATACATCAGAATACCAAACTCTAATGCCAATGACACCAAGCTATCAGAATCGGCAAATTCGACTATTCCTTCCCTTTCAGGATCTGAAAGTATAGGGTATGCTCAAATGTCCCCTCAACCCTCTTCAATTGATCACTCCTCAGTCATGAGGAACACTTCAATCACTACTGCAGAAACAAACAGCACCAGCACTAGCATGATCAAAGTTTTTTTTTTTTTAAAAAAAAAGTTGAAAACATGGGCACTGAGGGTCTTGGCTTGGCGGTGAGAGGGGCTTGTCTTCTCCTGCTGCTCCTGGGTTCGAGTTCTCATGTGCACGCCTGTCACCCCCGTGGTGCCTTACATGCTCACTGGGTTTGCAGGGTGTTCAGTGGGTCGTGGGATTAGTCGTGTTGCGCGCAAGTGGCCCTGGACATCCACGTAAATCAAAAAAAAAAATTTGAAAACATGGACTCATCCGAGATTTATCCAGTGATTGATGAAAATTCTTGGTCAGAACCACAAGTGTTTGAGAATTCCAGCATGCCATCAAAATTTCTAGACGACTTACAATTTCCATTCCCTTCAGCAGACACTATGGAACCAGCAGGGTGCTGGTTACGTTCCAGATATTGATGACGACATGAAATTTTGACACCACCTTTTCGCTAAATCTCAGGGAATAAAATAATTTACCAAGGCAATTCGCAGAGGTAAACTATTTGGAGCAGAGCAGAACTATAATGAGGTCTTTTAAAATATTAAATAAGTATATATATATATATTTTTATTTTTTATATATGTTTAAGGAGTGAAGTTATGGACAATCTTTATTTTGTATTTATAGCATTTTGTTAAGTATGAGTAATTTTCTTTTCATAAAACATAATTGATAAATATATTTTATTTATTTTTAATATTTTTTTGGTTAAGTGAGAGTCTTGAACTATTACCCAAGTGATCCTTAATTTAAGTCGGATCTGTTCAATGGACAATGAATTTGAATATTTTTGGTACTGTATTGTCCCTTACATCGAAACTACCAAGGAAGGGAAGAACAATTGGGAAAAAAAGAGGTTGGATGCACTCTTGCGGTTAAACTAGATGGGAGTGTAGTCGCGGTTGCTTTTTAAAATATTTTTTATTTGAAATTATATTAAAATAATATTTTTTTATTTTTTTAAATTATTGTTGATATTAAAACAATTTATAGACACAAAAAAATTATTTTGAAGGAAGGAAAAAAATTTAAACTTTTTTAAAATACTTTTAAAATACAAAAACAAACAAGCTCTTAATTTACATAACTCCTCTGCCTTAAATTCTGAATTTTCCAAAATTCATAGACTAAAAATGGAACTAATACAGTAAACTTTGACGTGTTGCCATGTACATACTATTATTATGACTTGCGAAATTTTCACTGTAGCTTAAGTTATTTTACATTCTCTCACGAATCATTATGAATTATAATAATATTTTTTAAAAAAAATTTTAATTTGATTATTAAAATTTTTGTTTGTACAATTGAATTCTTTTAAGCTCAAATTAGCACTCAATGATAAATTTGTTTTAAAAAGAGAGTTGAAATGAAAGATAGAAGATCAAAGTTAAAAAAACAAGTGAATTAGATGGCGTCTTTAAGCTTTATACAAAATTTTATTTTGGTCTTTTATATTTTTCAGTTTACAGGTGATCGATCATTTTAGTTTTTAGAAATTCAATTTTAATACCAAAATTTATTTCCCTCATTTTTCAATTATTTTTTTGTTAGAGGAGAGAGAGAGAGAGAGAGAGAGAGAGAGAGAGAGAGAGAGAGAGAGAGAGGGCTGTCAGATTCCGATAAAGAGAGAGAAAGTGATCGTTGACAAAGATTTCAACCATCAAAATGATTAAAATTGATGTCAATGAGTTTTATTTAATGAAAAGAGTTTAATTTAAGTGTTTTTTTTCCTTTTACTTGTCCGAAAAGACAAATCTGACCATGTAAATGTTTCTGGAGACATGTTGATTTTAGATTTTTGAGTTTTTTTTTTGTATTTTTGAGGTCATTGTAGATTTATCAAGATGTTTATGGTGTTTTTGATCAAAAAATAGATTAAAATAATTTTTTAAAGGAAAAATCTGACACCTTATTTTTCCAGCCACCTCTGGTCACTGGATTTTGCACAGAGCAAATGTCGTGTTGTTTACTATCTTATTTTACAAAAATCTTGGCAAGCAGACTTGTTAAGAAATTAAACAAAATAAAGCTAGGCATGGGAGTGCAGGTTGGGCTGCAAGCCTCACGTGCTTGGACTAGTTTTTTTTTCTAATATGCTTAGCATTCTTCTTTTTTTTCTTCTTCTTTTTTAAGTTTTGTTGTTTTATATGTGGGTTAAAAAAATTGATAAAAAAAATTATTGAATCCAATTGAATTCATGAATCAAATTACAAATTTAATAGGTTCATTCATGGCATTCAAGATATTTTTTTTTATTTTGCTCAAAACTAAAAAGAAAAATAATTTTATCCAATGACATGCATAACTTCCATCACGAATTTGTTTGATTAACTTGAATTTAATTAGGTTTTTTTTTTTTATTATTATCAGTTAAAGTGGTAGGAAATGGCATGATTATTTTTTTCTAGTCTGTCAAAAACCAGTGGACTGGTTAACTAATTTATATGCACCATGAACAAAACAATACGATGTTCATTAAGGATACTTGTTAATCATGGCACTTTTTAATCTGATAAACTTGGAGAGCACTTTTTTTAATGCATGATGGCATCAGCCTGTGCCCTCAGTTGATTCTTGTAACCGTACGATTATTGGTTCTCCTTGCAATCATTCAGATCTTTAAAGGAATTGACTGATTTACCCTAGGAAAAGATATTTTCTTCTAGAAATAACTATTCCTTGCAAACTAAAAATGACTATTCAAAGCTTCAAAACGCGTTGCTTGCTTTGATTTCCTAGACCCATGTAAAGCTTATTTAGTTATCCGAGAATGTGTTAGATATTTTTTTAAGATTTTTTTATTTGAAATATATTAAAATAATATATTTTTTAAAATTTATTTTTAATATTAACAAATCAAAACAATTAAAAAATAATTTAAAATAAAATATATAAAACATCAGTTCCAAAACGTAGGTCAATAACCCCTTTGATGGATAGCATCCATTGTATCGTTATAGATTTTCTAATTTCAAGAGATTAAAAGGGTGTTTGATAGTGTGGTAGTGGTTACTTTACAAATAACTTTTTATGCCGAAATGCATGCCAATAATTTTTTTTATTTTTTAAAAATTATTTTTGACATCAGTATATCAAAACGATCCAAAACATTCAAATCATATTAAATTTTAATAAAACAAATTTAAAACTTTTAAAAACGTGATTTGTTCCGCGTTTTTAAATATGCTCTAAATCTTTAATGAGAAAGAGAATAATGAGTCCATGCCTTCAAAATCTTGGGTTTGGAAATTAGTTTTGTAATCTCCATCTATAATTTTCTTATTTATTCCCAAAAGATATTTCCATGAAAAAATAAATATATTTATTTCAAATAATAAAAGAATTGGATATAAAACTTGGATGAGGCAAACAAAACTCTTGTTTTTTACAATAATTTTTTTGGAAAACAACTCCTAGTGGACGCGTCAGGACGGAAACTTTCTGCTAGAGTTGTCAGAATTCCATGAATCTACACGCCATGAATCTAGACTAGGATGATCATGGAACAAATTGCTGAGAAACCGGACCTCCTCTTCATATATGAAATTGAGGGGCTGGGATAAATTCAAAACCCCAATCAAATCAAACCCTTGCAAATGTTGACAGAGCATTAAATTCGGGCAGCGTGCGAAGGATTACGGTGGTCAAAAACAACCCCCTATTGTGTCGTTCAAATCATTTAGGGACAACGAAGCTGATAGGGTGGCGCATATAATGATATTTATGGCAGTTTAGTGGTGGAGATATTTTTTGTTTTTGTTTTATATGGTTATTTCTAATTACGAGCTAGTTGATTTTTTTTAATGTTTTTTTTAATTAATTTCCATATTTTTTTCTATGTCATTTCTTAAAAAATTAATTTGTTATTCCAATGAGTGAACCTAATTTGATAAGGGTTTTCTTTTAGATAATTTTTTTAAAATTTTATTATTTAATATTAGATTATTAGAATATTTTGTAAAAAAAAAATCACAATCTCATATTTTAGGTTACAGTAACCTATATTAATTTAAATTATCATTATATGAATATATATATTTTTTATATACTAAAAAAATTAACCTCACTTGCGGCGGCATAACACAGACAAAAAACAAAAACAAAAAAAAACTAGCTACACTTTAGAACGTAAAGGATTGTACCATGGAACCACAAATCAAGTACACGGTTTATAACCAGAACACCAGCCTCGCGATATAACAGTAGAACATATCATACACATTAGAGTCAAAAAAACCTCCACCTATTTCACCAGGTGGCTGGTTATAGTGTTCTAGATACCACCTCCAGGGTCAGGTTATGGTGCAAATTCTGTATATTGGCAACCACTTCCTCCAGGGTCAGGTTATGGTGCAAATTCTGTATATTGGCAACCACTTCTTGATAAAAATAAAAGAATAAAAAAGATGGTATGATGAGAATTCCCTGCTGGAAAGTGTAAAATAACCCACGTACCTTGTATTTTTACCACCATAAAAAACCATGCAAATGTGGAAATTTAACATCATCTTCTATCAAACATTATTCCCAAAGACGCAAATAGTTCATCCAATGCAATGCATACGCGTAAGAATAGATCAAGCATGGCATTCATATTCATGATAGTAATTCATATTTATTATGACCGAAATCTTAAGTGCGGATTGTTTATCATCATTTACGGTTTTGAAAAATAAACAATTAGTTATTGATTTTTACACTTGTGAATCCTAAGTTTACAACTTTAATACCTGAACCTGCCATCGAATTGCAGATCTGTGCATGCTTGGGTCATCAAGTGCGTTAGATTGCAAGGTTCCAAAACGACAATAATAGGAGGACGAGGTAAAATAGGTGAGCTGAATTCTGGTGAAGTTTGCATCAAGCTCAAGAAATTCTACTGCTATCCATTATTTTCAGTTTCCCAAAAACGAGGATAGGCACAGATATTCGAGGGTTTGAACTATCCAACACAACTGTCAGCTCTCCCAACAAGTCCAAGTCACACCACAGATCAGCCAGTGGTCTGGAAAATCTCACAGGTACCCATAGTATCACGTTTCAAAGGAGAAAGAAGGTCAAAACTCAAAAACACAAACAGCTGTCAAATAATTACCCTGAAAACTCAGTGTATATGCAACTATTGAAATTTCAATCGATGAAACACCACAAAAATTCAAACATCCTCATATCTTATGATAGTCTTTAACAAGGTAAGATCCAAAGAGGCAGCTCTCATCTAGGAACAACAGTAGCTTTATTAAAAAACTTAACACTGCCCGCTGGTTTGGAAGGTGAGAGGCCCACTTACTACATGCCTATGACAGGAAACGAGCATCTAAGTGAGACACGAGTAAGCAAGAGCCTTCTCCTCAGAAAGCTCATCTGCTGTCAAATCCAACTTTTTCCTTGAGAATTCATCAATGCTAAGACCTGAGTCACAGAATGAGGCCATAAAACAGTTGTAATTATCCATGAAAGCTGAAGTTCAAGATAGATATGAACTGAATTACTACAAACTTTTCGTACAAAGGCAAAATTAAAAGAAAAACATATAATTTTGCTTGCTTGTGCAAAAAACAAGATGAGAATATCCTTGAAATAAAAGTTTCAAACATGGTTTTCTATACTTCCAACCACAATATGGTTGGGTAAGGAACCAAAGAAAGAGAATCAAAACTCTACTATCATTAATATACATCATGATTCCCTCACGTATATTAAGACCTATTATTAGATGTAGTGGCAGCATAAAATAGAATGAAAGAGGTTAATAATAAATTTTTCATCACTAAAAATTTACTTTTGTAAGCCTTCCACAAAATCTGCTTAAGAATATGGAAAATAACAAATTTGAACAGAAAAGAGAAGTGCACTGCATGGGAAACAAGAAAAAGATCAGGCTTGTAGAGATCCAAAAGTGCTGCATCATAAAAATATATGCAAGCACCAGCAAAATCCATAAACACGTTACCAAAATGCCCTTAAAATAGATAATATCTGATTCTATTATAATCTCATATATTGGCATAAAATCATGATGAATGAGTGCTATGTGACGATATTTTATTTGGTACACCCTTACCTTGAACAATTTTCCACTCTCCATTCTGACAAGTAACAGGGAAGGAATAAATTAGACCAGCTGGTACATTGTACGAGCCATCAGAGTACACCCCCATTGAAACCCAGGTGCCCTACATTAAAGAAAAAAAATCATACCACAAAACACGACAAGATTAATTTAACATTGGAAAGCAGGTAGAGCACTGTCAAACCTCAGGAGTTCCAAGAACCCAATCATGAATGTGGTCACAAGCAGAGCTAGCAGCAGATAATGCACTTGAAAGCTTTCGTGCTTTAATGATTGCAGCACCACGTTGTTGAACAGTAGTAATGAACTCTGCATTCAACCTTAAACCAAGAAATACAATTACCATTGTGATCCACAACTTTCGAAAATAAAATAGAGTTTAAACAGAAATACAATCATTAATACCATGCATCATCCTTAACAAGCTCCCGCACGGGTTTCTCCCCAGCTGGAGTCTTAACAGTAGCATGGTTGACATCAGGGTACTGAGTAGATGAGTGATTCCCCCAAATAATCACATTTTTAACATCAGAGACTTGGACATTCAACCTCTCTGAAATTTGACCAAGTGCCCTGTTATGGTCCAGTCTTGTCAAACAAGTAATGTTTTTCTCAGGAATAGATGGTGCAAATTCCTTTAAAATCAATGCATTGGTGTTTGCTGGGTTAGCAACAACCAAAACCTGAAGATAACAAAAAGAAACGATAATTAAAATGAAATTTAAGTCTGAATTGTTCAAGTGATGCGGCTCTAAACGCGTTCAGTTTGATACATGTAACAGTAGCTAGAATTTCACAGGATGTCTCAAACTAAAAATAATATAGAGGACATGTATTTCCATTATAATTCAATAGATCCCTCGAATTTCTCTCAGTCTAAATACATGTGTTTCTATTTAACAATACACAATCCAATTACCGTTTAAACAAAGCACCCAAACACAGATTTTTTTGTTAATTTTTTGAAACACGGTACCTTGCAGTTTGCAGCTGCATGCTTCTCAAGAGCAGAAGCCTGTGACTTGTAAATTGACACATTTTTAGACATCACATCTTTTCTCTCCATTCCTTCCTTCCTTGGGAAGCCACCAACCATTACTGCAATGTTAACCCCGGTGCAGGCCTCCACAACATCAGTTGTAGCAACAACACCTATTGCAAATATTTTGGGTCAGATCTTGTGATCGTTCAACTAATTCCTCACAATCCCACATGTTGCACCATAAAAAAATCATTCTTCGACAACTTGTCTGGTCATTTTGAAAAGGGACATGAAGGGCAGATACCTTTAAGAAGAGGAAATGCAGCATCTACCAACTCCATCTTCACACCATTCAATGCCTCGGCTGCAGGTGGGATATCTAGCATGTGGAGGATCACAGGCTGGTCAGGACCAAGCATCACTCCCCTAGCAATCATGGGGACAAGAGCATATCCAATTTGTCCTGCAAACCCAACCACACATTCACTTTGTTACATTGCAGTTTATAAATCACATAGCTATACGCGTACATTCAAGAATTGATATCAACAAAATGAGAATTAACAAATATAAAAAAACATGGATAATTTGATTTTTTATGCATTATCGCAAATAATACTTGAGCGATCACAATCAATAATTTTAATTGAATCGCAGATATACACGTATCAAGACACGATCATTAAAATGAAGCGTGCAATTCAATTAAAACAGACTCTGAAATAGTGTCGCATCAAACAGTAACCGCCAACTCTTAATTACATGAAGCACGTAATAATAATAATCGATTCAACTAACTTCGCCTTCAAAACTCAATCTAGTCATGAGCATGTTACACTAGATCAATATCTACAAGATTAAGATCAATAATTTTTCTAGGTCTATCGTCAATAACAACCATCAGTGATAGATCTGTGGCAAAGTTAGTGTGAGTTAAGGTTTTGTTTTTAGTTTTGTTATAGTACCTGCAGCTCCAGTAACGAGAACGCGAGCGGGTTCCTTTGCCATTGGTGAAGATCTAGAGAGACACAGAGAGGAAAACCGATTCTTTTAAGATCGTTCGTCGATAACGAAGTGAGAGTGGAAAGAGGCTACTCTTGAGCGAGAGGAGTTCTTTGTGCGTGTGGAAATGGATAATGCCAGGGAATAATAGGATATGTACAAGGTTGTTAGTTTAGGAAGACCGACGTCGTTTTGTTGACTCTCTCTTCTTAAAAAAAATTTTAAGTAGCGGACATCACGCGTTTGCCCTGCTAGCTCTCGGTTGAGCTGTGGTTAGTTGCACCGAATTATATACGGGTTGATTAATTTTTAAAATGTTTTTTTTTAAATATATATATTAAAATAATATTTTTTTTTAAAAAAAATTATTTTTTATGTTAATAAGATATTTAATTTTTAAAAAAATTAATTTTTTAAAAAACTCTATTTAAAATACAATTTCAAACATTTCTTTAAATAAGGTTAAAAACGTCAACGTATCACCTATCCTCTAGAGGGCTAGGACATGGTTTTTAAGTACATCAACGGTCCGATCTTTGATTGCTGATCACCTGATGAAGATGTAAAATCGTGGTCATAGTAAAGAATTTTACTACATAAGCCCAATAATAGCATTTGTTATAGTTTAATACCATATCATATAACAATCACAACAGTATAATTTTTTACAATTAAATTTAGCAACACTTTTAATAATTTATCATCTAAGGAAGACGTGGCGTCCTTGAAGGCATATCTTACAAAAGTATATTTTTAGGAAAAACATCGTCATCAAATATCATAGTTATCAGCTTGTTCCCAACCAGGAGCTTCTCGGTCTGATTCTATCACCACCATGTCGCATGCTCATCTTCCTCATTTAAACTTAGTTTTTAAAGCAATCTTCAGAAGAAAAATAAACTTATATAATAAAAACAAAAGAAAACAGACTGGGCATGGAGTTGAGCGCAGTTTGTCTGTCAATAATTAGAATTTTATTTATACATGTTTTAAAAATATATTTATGTGTTTTATGATGATTTTATTGCCTTAAATGTAAAAACATAAATTATTTTAATATATTTTTAAATAAAAATTACTTTTAAAAAGCACATTGATCATGTTATCTAACATACACTTCACAACTAGTGAGTCAACAAACACTAAGAAACCATTTAGAACACGGTGTAAGTTGTATTTCTAAAAAATTTTAAATTTTTTTTTTGCTAAAATTTAATATAGTTTATATGTTTTGGATTTTTTTGATATACTGATGTTAAAAATAATTTTTAAAAAATAAAAAAATATTATTGACATGTATTTCGACATGAAAAGTTATTTGAAAAACAATCATTACCACACTGTCAAACACACTTTAACAAGTCATCCATGTGGATGTTGCGTCATTTAACATCATATTCAACCTGGGGTTTAGATCCTGCTTTTTAAAATATTTTTGTTTGAAAAAAATGTTAAATTAATTTTTTAGATTTTTTTATAATTTTAATATTAAAAAAAATTAGTTGAATACATTTTAAAAATTAGTTGATACCGTTTTCTCAAGGATATGGTGCTTTGCACATATAGTAGTTTGTTTGCTCGAGTTCCTTCTGCTGTTTTCTACACTGCGCATCTACCAGATTGCTGGAAATTTTTTAGAATTTTACATTGTGTGAAAAACAGTCACGTTCCTTTCCTTTCTTGGAATTGCATATGCTTTGTGCTCACATTACTGGGTTTATCTTTCCGTTTGTAATGAATTTCACATCTGTGGATGCTGGAAAGGATTTTGAACTTCGTGTTTTTCTTAGTTTTTTTGTTCAAGGAGACCTCTCTTCCAAACGAGGAGAATGTGTAAATCATAAACACGCTAGTGTTTGGGGTTCCAAATGCTGTAAGCAAACAATTCGTAACAGCTATTGCACTGGCACAGCAGGAATTGAGGCCGCTGAACTGGCAGCAGACTTGATGAAGGCTAATATTGCTCGTAAAACAGCCTCTGTAGGCATATATCCATACTCTTCTAAAATCTTTTCGCAGAGCCTAATGTGCATCTCAAAAGTGTTTCTGATATTCTGCTTTTGATGTCTCCGGTCTCCTTAATTTGATTAGAAATCCTCAGATAAACTTATCAATCATAAAGCAAACATTATGATGAATTAAATCAAGAATATGTGATCTTTTATATGAAAGTAATTTTTAAAATGCAACTTTATGTTGTTTACCAACTAAACAATGAGTACATGTGTTTAAATTCATACCTTTTAATGGAAGGTAGTTGTTCTTGGCAAGGATGACAAGGCCTTTCTCACTCAAATGTCCAAGCTCTTTATATCATAAATCAGTAGAGCAATCTTCAATTGCATTCACCTCTCCTTTAATCACCTTAACTTGTGACATGTAGAGACCCATCTTCTTCCCTTTAGCAACAATTAAAGAATTTCTGGAGAGTTTCTATTTATCATCTCCAAAGTAATTGTGATAGCCTTCTTCATCAAGAGTACCTATAGAGATCAAGTGTAAGCGCATATCAGGTACATGCCTAACATCTTTGAGTAGCAACTTGCACCCAGTATTGGTTTCCAACCAAATATCTCCAATGCCCACAACACTAGCCATCCCTTGATTTCCCATCCTAACTTGACCAAAGTCACCAGCAGTGTAGGATGAGTAAAAATCACGTCGATGTGTAACATGGTAAGAAGCTACTGAATCTGCAACCCAGGTGTTATCTTGACATGTAAAATTAACACAACCACCATCACAAACAATGACAATATCACCATCAAATACAACTGCAGCTGTACCATTCTCTTCATTCTTGTCTTCATCTTTACCATTTTTATCTCTTTTATACTTTCTACAGTCTTTTTGAATATGCCCTGACTTGTCACAATAATAACACTTAAAACCCTTCCTTGACTGAGATCTTCCTCTTAGCTTCCATTTGCTTTTTCTATTGCTGAATTCTCTATCTTGCTTGTCATGAGAGAATCTATTTTGACTTCTCCCTCGGCTTTCTGTAACAAGTACATGAGACTCGGAAGTGCTTGTCATTTTCCTCCTTTTCTCTTCATTGAGGATACCGTCCTTCACTTTCTTCAAAGTGATCTTTCCATTCGGAGTAGAATTGCTAAGTGACACTACCAAAGTCTCCGAACTATCCGGTAATGAACTCAATAGGATTAATGCTTGCATCTCATCGGCTAACTCAAGATTCATCAACGACAGCTGATTTAGGAACCCTTGGAATTCATTTATATGCATTGAAGCATCTTCACCATCTTTGTATTTCAAATTTACAAGGTCTCTAATTACAAAAACCTTGTTTTGTGCACTCTTCTTAACAAAGATTTCTTCCAATATCTTCCAAACTATATAGCAGTCATGTTCTTGAAAAATATGATTAATGAACTTAGAAGATACCCATTTTTTAACATTAGCAGTCGCCTTTCTATTAAGCCCATTCCATTTTGCCTCATCCATCTCATCAGGTTTTATTCCTTTACACTCAAGCGGCAAAGCCAGATCATTGCAATATAAGTTATCCTCCATCATTGTTTTCCATAAAAAATAATTAGAGGAGGTAAGTTTTATCATGCTCGAATCTTCTTTTTCCATTTTAACTGTACAAGAAATTCAATCTACACAACCAGTGCTCTGATACTACTTTGTTGGGAAAACTAGGAACAAATAACCGGACACCAATCTAGCCGGATCAATTCACAATTCACAAGTTCCAATTCTTTTTTCTCTTTGTGCAATCAAAATCAGGATCAAACAATCAACAAATATAATGCAACAATCACACAAATCAATACCAAGATTTTTATGTGGAAAACCCAATGCGAGAAAAACCACGGGACCTTAGTTCATCTAAAAACTTCCATTATCAACAAATAATGGGTTTATAATTGTCATTCCTCAGATTTAACTAAGGGCTACAACATATATATCATCAAGAACAACCTATTCTTGGAATACAATAAGATTAAAGAGAGAAATGTTTGAGAAAAGCTCACAACACTAACAACTCTATTTTTTTATCAAAAGACTAGCTTTCACACCACCAATCTTCTATCCAACCGTTCAGAATGAAGAGTAACATGTCTAGACGCTTCTATCAAAATCTCAGCCTGATCCAACGATGAACGAGCTGGAAATCAAAGAAAAAAGATAGACTACTCTGCTGCCTCTTCTTCTTTCTTTCTCACGTTTTTCTCCTCTGTTTTTGCTTTCTTTCAATTCTGTTCTACTCTGTCTGCCTTCTACAGTGGCAGACCATATATTAATTCAAAGAGGCAACCAGCTGCCTCTTACTAACTAATGTGGTGGTCCCACCATCACATGGTGCGGGACCACACACAATAAGAACAAATGAAGAGTGCGGCATTGCTGCTGCAGCTGAGTTTCTGTCAATGAAACTATTCCCTTTTCTCTTACTTCAAAGTTTTGTAATCATTCACTTATTTCAACTATAAAATCAATTTTTAATTTTCCTCTTACTTTATTTTAATAACTAAATATTATTTTTTTTGTATAAAAAAATAATTTAGTCACGTTGCGGATCGTTAACATCAAGACTAGTCTTTGTTTTAATCACCATTCATTCAAAAAGCTAATTTAATTCATAGATTATTTAATCCAGGATAAGTAAAAATTCAAACATGGATATTGAGCTGAGTTTGATCATTTACAAGATTAATGTTGATGGAGGAACGAACACGACCACATTTGGAATCCAACATTTGGTATGCAATATTATTTGAATTTGAATAGTAGAACTTTCCCAATTAATTTTGGAAATGAACCGAACATGGCTTTAATTGAATATGCTAGACATGGTCCGGCCACGTGAAAATTTCATTTCTTTCACCTTTTCCGTACAGTTTGTGAGGATATGGCAAGACTTGCGCACACTGTTCTTTACTTTTCCTTTCTAATTTTAATTATTTTTGCAAGGGAAAAGCAGTGGCCACCGACTCCCTAGCTTGCTTTCCAGCTTCCTCCACACTTTAGGAAGCAATTTACAGCTAGAATGAAGACATACTATAGCAGAAATTCACAAACAGGGGTGGTCTCAGCACTAGGCTCTGTGAGAATGCCAGCGGACTTGTATCCATACAGACGACCTGTCGTCAACAGTTTCAAATCGATGACAGGTCGTGTTTTGTTGTCCAGTATGTTTGTTTTTGGATGATAGTTGTCTGGCTTCTTGTACACATAAGTTAGACCCGTTTGGAATTTAAGTTCCAGCTTGTTTTTTTTTAAATTAAATTTATTTTTATTTTAAATTATATTTTAAGTATTTTTAGATTGTTTTGGCAAGTAAATATCAAAAATAAATTTTAAAATATAAAAAAATATTAATTTAATATATTTTGAAATAAAATACATTTAAAAAAATAATATTTAAATATATGAAAATGTGCATACCAAGAACAAATAGATTAGTCGTTGCCATGTAGAGCCGCCTCCCTTGAAGAAACGCGATATTGAAAGAAAAGGCCAAGAAACCACAAATCGTTTACAGAATCTCCCATCATCAAAGTTACCACATTTTTCTACCTCCTGATGTACGCCCTCGCGTTCTATTGGTGGTGTTGAAGAAAACAATTGCTCTACTCTAACCCTCTCTTTTTGAAATTCCAACACTAATTACAAGTTGCCCACTCCTACTCCTCTACCATGCTCTATATAAAAGAGCTAAGCAAGCAGCTGAGAACAAGAAGCAGGTAAAAATAATCTGATGGCAAACACAGAGCAGGTGAAGCTTTTGGGGTTCTGGGCTAGCCCCTTCGCTCGCAGGGTAGAATGGGCTTTGAAGCTCAAGGGTGTCGATTATGAGTACATAGAGGAAGATATATTCAACAAGAGTTCTCTGCTCATGGAGTTAAATCCTGTCCATAAAAAAGTTCCGGTGCTTGTGCATGGCCAGAAAGTGATCGCCGAGTCATTTGTTATTCTTGAGTTTATCGATGAGACATGGAAACAATTTCCACTGATGCCTCAAGATCCTTACGAAAGAGCTAAGGCACGGTTCTGGGCTAAATTTGCCGAAGAGAAGGTGATTGATTATTGCTTAGCATTCGCTTGATTTGTTAATTGCTTGATTTTTAATTTTATTAGTATTTGATATATTTAATTAGTTAACATTTTGTGTCGGAAAGATATTTGCGATGCCAGTTTGAAGAGAGACACAAATATATTGAATTCTATCAAAAAAATTTAAAAAAATCATATAGAATTAAAAATTATTTTCTTTTTTATTTTTCTCTTCTCCTTATATCTATCATTTTTTATTATTTATTGAACATCGTGAAATTATTCTATGGTTCGGCAATAAAAGGGATTTCTTTAAAATATTATTTTTGAGTGGAACACGTTAGTGATTACACTTTGATTTTTCTTTCTTTTTCTAATGTTAGCCATCAGGACTTTATTGCAATTAAAATCCAATTTTAAACAAAAATTTAAACGTAGATGAGAAGAGTGGATGTGAGTCTGTCATGTGTTATTATATATTTTTAACATCTCCATGTCAAAATCATAAAAAAGTATAATTTTTTTTTTAAAAAAAAAAACATGCATTATCAAAAATATATGAGAATTGGGAGATAAATAACCTAAAATAAAAGGTCCAATAAATCTCAAAGATTGTTTTATCTCCATGAATTTCTTGATTGATCCTCGCAACAATCAAATGTGGGTGTGCGATTAAACATTATGGTTTCGATTTTGTAATGCCAATATTTCAATTAATTTCCTATTTTTCTGAAGATTCTGGATGGTGCATGGATTGCAATGTGCTCCCTGGGAGAGGAGAAGGAGAAGGCAATAAAACTGACCGTTGAAGCCATGGAAAAGATAGAGGGAGAGCTAAAAGGGAAGCAATTTTTTGGAGGAGAGAACATCGGCTACCTGGACATTGCAATGGGATGGATGTCTTACTGGCTGCCAGTGTGGGAAGAAGTTGGGTCCATGAAGATAGTAAATCCTCTGCAATTTCCAGCAACAACTTCATGGATGAACAAGTTTCTCGACCATCCTGTGATCAAGGAAAACTTACCACCTCGAGACAAGATGATCATTTATTTCCAGAATCGAAGCACAGAGCTTGCTTCCAGGCCTCATAACTGGTTTCGGACTTGATGGCCATTGGCTATATAAGTATGCTTGTTTCCCTATCAGAATAAATTTAGAGCTGAATTATATTATGCAATACAAGTTGAATAAAGGGTCAACCTCACTTCAGCCCCTAACTTGTTACCCATTTCCTATTTTCTAATCAAATGTATCCTTTTAGAAATCCTCAATCAAGTTCTTGTGTTCTTGGAATTATTTTAAGAAAAATGGCACAAGATGACGTCTTTTTATTTCATAAATTACAAAGTTTAGACGAGAAACATGAAAATCAATTTAGAATTTCTGGTATTTTAATGATCAAATTAACATAAAATTAGGTTGATGACCTAATTGAAAATTAGTGTATAAATTGGGGGCCAATAAAGAGGTTGTCATAACCCAATTTTTTACTCTATTTACTTTATTAAAAAAAATCAAAATAATAATAATAAAATAAATGAGGATTAAATTGAAATTTGGGCAAAAGCAACATAAATTGGAAGTTGGGGACTTAATTGAACTTGAAATTAGTTTAATTAATGAAATCAGGGGTTTAATTGAAGAAACACCAAAGTTTGGAGCTGATTCGGGTTACAATTGCAAGAAATTAACGTACAAGGATCATGTTGTAAATGGCGTTAAATCCAAGGCTTCAATTGCAATTGATCCAGGGGCAAAATTGAAAATAGCCGTTTTTATTCAAGAAAACGGCGCCGTTTCCAGGAATACTATTCATCGTCTTCGCCCCTTTGTCTCCAGACCAGAGAACGATTCAACAGGAAATGGACCAAAATTGCTTTGGACCACGTATCCTGCCCACTATCCCCACGTTGCCATTTCCAGGGGCCACGAAGTTGATCGCACGACTGTTTCTCCTCTGTTTCTTCTCA
This sequence comes from Populus nigra, assembly GCF_951802175.1. NCBI lineage: Eukaryota > Viridiplantae > Streptophyta > Magnoliopsida > Malpighiales > Salicaceae > Populus > Populus nigra. Next base: position 12,642,233 of record NC_084857.1, read on the forward strand.
AAGATACAGAGATGAACGTGCCTCACGATCGTGAGGCACGAACGCACGAACTGAAGCCAATCTCTGGCTTTATAAAAAGCCAGAGAAGACCATGAAAAGAGGGGAGGACAGACAGACTAGAAAAACGGAGAGAGGAGAGCGAGCAAGAGGAGACTGAAAGAAAACGCAAAGAAAAAAAGAACAGACGGAGAGAGTGTAGAGGGAGACTAAAAGAACACAGAGAGAAAGACGAATGAAAACCAGGAAAAAAAAAAAGAGAGAGATGGAGGAGAGAACAAACGAACGAACAGAAGAATACCAGAGGGACTAAAACACACACAGAGAGAAAGACAGAGATAAAAAAAAATAAACAGAAGCAGAGAGGAACATTGGTTAACCAGCCCTCCCTCACCGTAATCTTCGTCTTCAGGCAGTAGCTCCAGGTACCCTCTCCTTCCTCTTCCCCGCTTTGCAAATTCAGATAGTGTTTGGCTCTGCGTTATCTTCTGCTTTTTCTGTGAAACTTAATAGCATGATGTTTGGTTATTTTCAACAACTGTGTTTTGGTCATGGGATCCATGAAAATTTGGCATTTCACCTGCGGTTTTTGCAAGCAATTTTTTCCTGTTTTTCTTTCACTGTTCATTAAGCAGTTCAATTAACATAAACAGTATACATTGATATACATTAATATACTATTCATGTACATGGTGCAAGAAAATTGCACTATTCATTTAAAAATAATAAACAGTGCAATTCGTTAACTTGCATTGAACTTAATTTTTTTTTATAGTGTGATAATTTTTTTAATATTTTTTTAAAAATTAGTTTAGAGTGAATTTTATACCTGATAATATTTTATCTAATTTTATTATACGTTAAAATAATTATGAAACTGTAATTCTTATCGAATGTATTTCGTACATAATGGAATTGTGGATGCTTTCATGGAATAATAAAAAATATTTTATATTAAGTATGATTTATTTCATGATATAATAGCAATACTTAAATCCATAATATTTAAATTAAAAATTATCAATATTAATATATATTTTTTAAAATTATTTTATAACCTCAATTTTAAAAGCATTTTTAACCAAATACATTAAACTACTTTTTCTTCAACCTCAATTTCAATTACAGTTTTAACCAAACACCTATTTTTTCAAACTAACTTCAATTAAAAGTACATTTTATAAAACAACTTTTTTCAAATCACAACCACAACAGCTACCGCAATACCAAACACACTCTCAGTAGTTACAAAGGCAAAATAATTACCCTGTCACCGTGCAAAGCATGCGTGAGTAATTCACGCATGCATGCACAGTGACCGGGCTGGGCCTTATACCTCACCCTCTTATTTTCACTGTTTTTTTATTTTGATATTTAGTTAGACAGGTTTTTTTGAATATCAAAAAAATGATTTTTTGAATTTATTTGTAGCTTTCTCATATTTGTTTTTAGATATTTCATTGTATAATTAATTTATTTTTAGATTTCTTGTATTTGTTTTCTCTTTTAAAAAAATAAAAAAAAATATACATGTATTGATTTTAAATCCTTTTTATTAGTTTATTTATGACACCATATTTAAGAATACTATATATTTTTGTTTAATATGTAATATTTATTAATACTAGAGTTGTGAGAAAAAAAAAAGAAAGAAAATTCTATTATTCATTGTCTAAAAAAAAGATGAAATATAAAAGGATAATTAACGTTTTTTTTTTAAGATTTGAGAATGATTCATAAAATCACTTGGTACCAAATCAAACGTGGGATGCCCAAATAGAATATCAATTTACTGTCTTACAGTAGAATAACTTGGCGTTTGTTCAATGTAATTTTGATTTGTGTATTAATATTAAAAATAAATTTAAAAAAATAAAAAATATTTTAAAAAATAATCTAGATTTTTGTGTTATGGGCATGCCCCCGAATAAAAACAAGAAGCAAATTCCTTAACAATAAAATTAGAGGACACGTGAGCTTAGTTTAGTTCCATTCAACTCCTCACCTATATTTTAAATTTCCCATCAATTGAGTTCACTAATTGAGTTATATAAATTTTAAAATTTATAAATTATAAACTGGTTTGAATTTACCGGTTTGAATTATATAAATTTTAGGTTCATGTTCATTATAAAATTATATAATTATTAATTTTAAAACTTGTAAAATTAATTAAAATATATGAAAATTAAAATAAACATTCATGTTAATTAAAAAAATTTCTCATCAATTGACTTTCCAAATTCTTCTTTCTTAAGCAAAAAAGAATAATATCGATATTCGATTTTCCAGGAAAATCATAGTCGTAGCTTTCCCGGAAAGTACCGCTCCGATTTACCTCTAAATAATACAAGAAGAGAAGGCAATCCAGGAAGGAAGGAATCCTTCATTTTTGTTTGATTGTGATATAAAAAAGAATGGGGCAACAGCAATCGAAGGAAGAGTTGCTGTTTCGGCAAGTGAAATGCGGCAATAAAGAAGGAATAAAAAATCTTTGCAGAGAAGGCGCTCGCCTCGAGGTTTCGATTATTCCAACTTTTTTTTTTTTTTTTATCTTTGGCCTTTTTATTATTTTTTAAATTAAAAACAAAATAAAATCTAATTGGTTTTGTTGTGCAGTGGATTGATAAAGAAGGAAAAACACCACTGATACTGGCCTGTTTGAATCCTCAACTTTTTAATGTGGCTAAAACTTTGATTGAGCTCGGTGCTAATGTCAATGCCTATCGCCCCGGTATCCCTTTCTTTACTAATTTAAAATTTTAAATATTCACTTGCTTTCTTAATTTTTCAATTAAGAGAAATTAGCTCGTTCTTAATTAGTTTAGTACTCCACTATATAGCAAACAGGTTCATTTTCGAATATATTACAGTAAAAGATTTTTTTTTTTCCGAAGGAATTGCCTCTGCCCACGGATTCTTGATTAAGGTGTTAATTCTGTGTATGAGTATGGTAAACTAACAATTTTAATTTAATATCTTAGATTTTAGTTGAGATTTTAAAATATAATTTATATTATTTTTTAATATATTACGATAGCAAAAAAATTTTGAACTTGAAGTCCTTTACTTATTTTTTATTAAATGAATAAAATGAAAAAAATCAGACTCATAACTACTTATTCATCCAGATTTTAATACTATGTCAAAGTTCCATGGTTTTTTTTATTGAGCTGTAGGTCGTAATGGGGGGACTCCCTTGCATCATGCGGCAAAAAGAGGTCTTGAAAATACTGTCAGGTTACTTCTTTCACATGGAGGTGAGGTGCACTGTCGTTTATTGCCGTCAATTTGGAAACTTCATTTGCTTGCAGCTGTCTAGTTTTTTTTTTTTTAGTGTCAGCGGTAGTTTAGTAAGTGTTTGTTTCTTTTCAATTTTCAGCAAATGCATTAATGACGAATGATGATTGCCAAACTCCTCTAGAAGTTGCCAGGGCAAAAGGGTACGGCAATGTTGTCCGGGCAATTGAGGTATGCTTAACAGTTCATGCTGTGATGTTGTAACTACATTGTAACTGGGCAACGTGGGAGAATAATTTCTGTTATTTACCACTTAAAAAGATTTTTTCCCCTCTAATTCTTTGCAGAGTCACATTTGCCTAT